>NC_042617.1:446246983-446549438 GCF_901001135.1 Rhinatrema bivittatum
TGTAAGAAGACAGACGCTCAATTCCATGTCCCAGGCAGTTGAAGGATTCTACTTGTCCCAATTACCACACCAGTCAGTGGTAGTTGAATCTGCATTAAAGCATGCCAAAAAGTCTTAAGAAGTATACATTGGTGCCCCCACTAGATTAATGTCAGCTCTTGGAAGTATTTGGCAGGGGATGTATGCAGGACAGGATCAAATCATTTTGATAACATCTTGCTAGTCTTTCTTGGTCCAGCACTTGCATACCATTCTGGAAAGGGCACAAGGATTCATGGGCTGCCTACCTGAAAAAAAACCCCCAAAAAATATCCTTGAGGTAAATTCAGTTCACTATTAGTTCTAGATGAGGAGTGTAAAAAGAATCTTATCCATTTGTCACATGGCTGTGGTTGTCTAGCCTACATGAGGATGGGCAGCATAGACTTGATGTGCCTTGTACTTGAGGGAATCTCTTTGGAGATGCAATGAAGGAGGCTATGAAAGTCCCCAAAGACCACCCTGTCTAGTACTGCCTCTGAGCTAAACTCTACACTATGTACTGGAATTAGGAATCAAGGAATCCATTTTTACACCTAAAAAGGTGTTTCCAGGGAAGTCTTCATACTTTGTCATTGTCATTGTGAAGCTAGTTCTAAGTCTCACACAGCTAATCAATCAAAACTAGAGATTGGTTTTTGACTGGATTCAGAGTCCATAGTCACTATAGTCTTGGTTCCGGAAACACTCACTGTTAGAAGGAGGCTGTGATTGTATGCAGATCATCAGCCCAATTAGCCTCTGACATTTGGAACCTATGGATAATATCAGAAGGCTTTAAATTACATCTAAATACTAAAATTGAAAATCCTTCCAAATCAACCACCAATAGAGCATTAACTCACTACCTACCAAGAGGTACTTATTTGGGAGATTTCCAGCTTCTTACAGGCCAAAAGTGTCAAACCTATTGTACTGGAGAGAGTGGAGTTGCTACTTCAGATACTTTCTGATCCCAAAGAAAACTGAAAGATCTTATCCCATTTTTGGCATAAAGGCTTTGAAAAAATATCTCCTGTAAGTGAAGTTAAAGATGTTTACCCTGAGCACTTGTTACTCTAAATGAAAAATACTGGTTATGCTGTCTCAATTAGAAGAAAGCATATATCAATGGAGAAATTTTCTGTGACTTGGATGTATCTCATATTTGTTGGGGATACATCATATCCAGTTCTTATACTGCCTTTTGGCCTAGTATCAGATCCACAGTTATTTACAAAATGCCAATTGTAGCATTTTTACTCAAACTGGGAGTGTATATATTTCCCTACTTGGAAAACTGTTTGTCAAAGGCACCACAAGGGTGGCAGAAGGACATTGGAATGTCACCCCCCCAACAACAAGAAAAACAAAACAATACAAAAACAAAGGAAAAGGGTGACGAGGACAACAAATGTCAGCTCAATAAGGCAAAAAAACAAGTCCAATAAAAGCAGTAAACGGAACAAGAGAAACTGGAACGCTATGAGCACAAATGCTCATAGTCTGGGCAATAACATCCCAGACCTGCAAGGTGGACTTGGACATTGTAGCTGTTATGGAGACATGGTTTACAGAATCTCATGATTGGTGTATGGCCATACTGGACTATAACTTGTTAAGGAAGACAGAGAGGACAGAAAAGGAGGAGGAGTAGCTCTTTGTGTCAAAAACAATATCCAGGCAACTAAACTGCAAGGAATAGGGGCTAGAGAAGAAGCATTATGGGCCGTCCTAAAAAAAAAAAAAAAAAGATGGTGCATCCATTTTTACTGGAGTGGTTTACAGGCCTCCAACTCAAACGAAAGAACTAGACAGAGAGCTGATTGAAGACATCCAAAAGGTGGGAAGGAAGGGAAATGTGTTGATTATTGGAGATTTTAATCTGGAGGATGCCTTCTGTGGAATCTAATAAAAGTAGAGAGAGAGTGGATGGTCCTGCAAGGGGTTCTGTTCAAACAAATGGTAATGGAATCCACGAGGGAGGGAGTTATTCTCGACTTAGCGCTCACAAATGGGGATAGCATCTCAAATGTCTGGGTGGGGGCCCACCTTAGCACCAGTGATCATCAATCGGTATGGTTTGATATTGCAAATAGGATCAAAGAAGTCACACGAATACCAGACTTTTGAACTTCAAAAAAAATACGGTCTTTGCTGAAATGGGAAAATTCCTGGAGATGGAACTTGAAGACAGGGAGAAAATGAGAGAGGTGGAACAACTGTGGGCCAAATTAAAAGGAGCAATTACAAAGACAACTAATCTTTGTTAGAAAAGGAAACAAAAGCAAGAGAAATAAGAAATCTATCTGATTCTCAAAGGAGGTGACTCATAAAAATAAAAAGAACAGTGTTCAAGAAATATAAAGGATCCCAAAAAGAGAACACAGGGAAGAATATCTGGTTAAATTGAGAGAGACAAAGAAAGTAATCAGGAAAGCAAAATGTCTGGTAGAAGAAAGGATTGCCAAAGAGGTAATGAGAGGTGACAAAACTTTTTTCAGTTAGATCAGAGAAAGAGGAAAGGTCTGAAGTGGTATGGTGAAACTGAAAGGTGAAAAGGATCAATGTGTGGAAAAGAGATGAAGAAAAGGTAGAAATATTAAACAAATCAGTTCGGTGTTTACTAAGAAAGACCCTGGAGAAGGACCATTGCTGGTTAACAAGGCTGTGGATGGGGTAGATTTGATGAAACCCCATTTAAGGAAAAGAATGTTTGGGAAGAGCTAGGAAAACTGAAAGTGGACAAAGCCATGGGGCCTGATGAGATTAATCTTAGGATACTGAGGAAGCTCAGAGATGTGCTATTGGGTCTGCTGAGTGACATGTTCAGTAGATCCCTGGAAACGGGAGTGGTGCCAAGTGACTGGAGAAGAGTGGTGGTCCCGCTTCACAAGAGTGGGAGCAGAGAGGAGGCTGGAAATTACAGGCTGGTTAACCTCACCTCAGTGATAGGAAAATTAATGGAGACTCTGCTGAAAGAAAGGATAGTGAACTACCTACAGTCTGATGGGTTGCTCGATCCAAGACAGCATGGATTCACCAGGGGAAGGTCCTGTCAGATGAATCTGATTGATTTCTTTGATTGGGTGACTAGAGAATTGGATCAGAGAAGAGTGCTTGATGTGATTTACTTGGGTTTTAGTAAAGCCTGTGATACAGTCCAGCATAGAAGACTCATGAACAAAATGAGAAGCTTGGGAGTGAGCGCCAAGGTGGTGGCATGGATTACAAACAGAAGACAGCGTGTGATGGTAAATGGAACCTACTCTGAAGAGAGAACGGTATTAAGTGGAGTGCTGCAGGGATTGGTGTTGGGACCGGTTCTGCTCATCGTCTTTGTGAGCGACATTGTGGAAGGGATAGAAAGTAAAGTTTGTCTGTTTGCAGATGATACTAAGATCTGCAACAGAGTGGACATGCTGGAAGGAGTGGAGAGTAAGAGACATGATTTAAGGAAGCTTGAGTGGTCAAAGGTATGGCAACTGGGATTTAATGACAAGAAGTGTAGAGTCATGCATCTGGGATGTGGTAATCCGAAAGATCTGTATGTGATTGGGGGGGGGTGAAGCGCTGCTGTTCACAGAACAGGAGATAGATCTTGGGGTGACAATGTCTATCAATTTAAAGATGGCGAAGCAATGTGACAAAGTGATAGCTAAAGCTAGAAGAATGTTGGGCATAGAGAGAGGAATATCTAACAAGAAAAAGGAAGTAATAATCCCCTTGTACAGGTCCTTGGTGAGGTCTCACCTGGAATACTGTGTTTGGTTCTGGAGACCATATCTCAAAAGGGACAGAGACAGGATGGAGGCGGTCCAGAGAAGGGTGACCGAAATGGTGGGAGGTCTCCATCAAATGACTTATGAGGAGAGTTTGAAGGACCTAAATATGTATACCCTGGAGGAGAGGAGGAGAAGAGGAGATATGATACAGACCTTCAAATACTTGAAAGGTTTTAATGATGCACGATCAACAGCAAACCTTTTCTGCTGGAAAGAAACCAATAGAACTAGGGGTCACAAAAGGGAACTCCGGAGAGGACGGCTCAGAATCAATGCCGGGAAATATTTCTTCACGGAGAGGGTAGTGGACGCATGGTATGCCTTTGAGGAGGTGGTGAAGACAAAAATGGTGAAAGATTTCAAAAGGGCATGGGATGTGCCTGTTCTATATAACCCTGATAATAAAAATTATATACACAAAAAAAAAAAAAGGGCATGGGATAAACACTGTGGATCCCTAAAGGCAAGGGGGAGGGCAATGAAATAAGAGGTATGGGGGTAACTTGCTGGTGTGGCAGATACTACCTTTAACAAATAAGTCTTCATACTGCTGATGCAATTCCATCATTGCTCGCTGCTTCAGTGGCAGGGGAAAAAGAGGAAAAGTGGAATTGGATTCAGACAACAATCAACAAGGACATTGAACCGTACAGTCTGGGAAAACAAATAAGCATGAGGGTAACTTGCTTGATGCGGCAATTACTACCCTTAAGCAAAAAGTCTGATACTACACTTCTGATGCAATGCCAACATTGCTCTCTGCTTCAGCATCAGGGGTTGAAAGGAAATTAGACTCAAACAGTAACCAACAAGAGCCCTGACCTTGGCGGTCTGAGTAACTGATAAGTATGGCAAACTAATAACTATGGGAGTTTGCTGGGTAGACTGGATGGGCCATTAGGTCCTTTTCTGCTTTCACTATGTTTCGGTTTCATTTTTTATTTTTAATTTACAGATTGCTTTTATGAAGTTTCCAAAGTGATGAACATCACTTGACAACATAAATCCATATACATATGCATCAGTCAGAGGTGCTGGAGTTACTAGAGATTGTTTTTGTTTACCCTAAATCCAAACTCATCTTGACAATTCAATTGAAATTTATAAAGACTCTGCTAGACAGAACTTTGAGCCATGGCTTTTCCCCCTGTCAGCAGCATCACGGACTTAATGTCCTCTGTGGAGAAAATGAAATGGAGTAGGCTAAGAATATTGGGCCTTATGGCTTTGATAGTTCACATAATTCTGATAGCACCATCCATATGAGAGATTTTCAATGAACACTACACTCCCAAAGGACCCAAACCACTTATGGGCTACAGGAATGCATCATTATCCTGCAGAAGTTCAGAGACTCACTGTCTTGATGTCTCTTCCAATCTAATCTGGCCAGGGGCATGCCTTTTGAAATTCACGGTAAATTGTACTCACCATAAATATATCCTTGCTGGGTTGTAGGGCTCATATGAATAGTTTCGACATCCAGGATCACTGGATTCTTATTTATTAAAAAAAAATGTAATATATATTGCATAAACAGTAAAAATAAATACAAATTAAAAAAATTATAATAAAAGCGGTTTACAAACTTCACATACATAATAAAACAATCAACATGATTTCACATGTGAATAACACCTACTTGTTACTGACAACCTCCACCCTATCCTACAAAACCATATTACCCCATCACCCTGTCAGTACTTTGGCTAATATTGACGCCCAGACATACGGGATCTATTTCCTTCAGTTAGTACAAAATTCAGCAGCCAGGGTACTTTCAGGTGCGCGTGCATGAATGCAAGACCATTTTACCTCTGTGCTGTCATCCTTACACTGTCTACCTATCAGATGGAGGGTTCAATTTAAACTGGCCTGTCCACAGACTCTTGTATGAGAACCTTGGGCTTTGGCCAAATACTACTTTAAGGATTTTAAAGCCACCTTGACAAGGGGATGCTAACTTTTAAATGGCTGTGCAGGTGTACATGCATACTGACTCGCACAAATGGATGTGGCCATTTTATAACATGCGCAAGCATATTTAACCTTAGTGGGGCTTGTTGATGGCCCATAATGTCAGAGACTTAGTTGTGTTGATAACGCGAGGTCAACCTTTATTGAGGAGAAATACAGAACTGTAACATGGACTCATTTCATACATTTACATCTCATTATTGTTTAGATGCAGATTCCCAGTGCAACAGCAGGTTTGTGGGCAGTCTATTTTCTGGGACTTTTTGAATGTTAGAACTCAACTGAAGCACTCCCCATGGCCCATTTTTATTACTTACAGTTGTGCATAAGTTCACTTTTAAAAATGGTGTAACTTAAGCATTTTGTGAAATGCAGGTTGTTATAAAATACCCTCCCTTTCACTAAGATGAACTTGTTTTTAGAGTAAATAAAATTGTTTACCCTGTGTTATCTGAAGACAGAAGTTCACCAGTCATGCTGCATATCCCTTCCCTTCTTCCTTTCTTGAGTTCAGCTCACTAGTGTGATTTACAGAACTGAGGCACACTAAATCAGCACTCTTGTCCAGCGGGTTCTTCTAATCTTTGCTGGAAAGCTCTAGAAAAAGTGTTCTGTGTTGATACCATTGGATATTCTCACCCACCTGTGTGACTGGTGAACTACTGTTTTTAGAGAGCACTTTATTATAGGTAAGCAACTTTATTTTACTGCCAGAGGCCTGGAAGCAGTCATTGCCACTTAAATTTTCTCTCATAGCAACATTGTAGATGATGGCAGAGAGAGACCAATGTCCTCATCCACTCTGCCCAGTTAAATTCCTGTCTGCTGTGATAAGGGTGTATCCAGCTGTCAGACATAGAACGTGACCACTTGTAGAATCTCCCTTTTTTATCCAATACAGTTTTTGTTATCGTTCTCATCTGAATGCCACCATGCTGTCAGATTAGTATAGAAATTCCTCTACTTAGTGCACACTCAGCATCTCTTCCTTCCCAACTCTATCTTCAAGGTTTGTAATAATGTATTTATTAATAACTTTTATATACCGACATTCCTGTATAAAATACAAATCACACCGGTTTACAATAAAAACATAACTTCGCCTGTGAGCGTTACATAGAACTATCAACAAATTATATTAAAAAGCATACATTACCTTTGTCAGAAATGTAAAACAATTATAAAGTAGAAATTGTTAACAAGGGGAATATTAAAACTAGGGGATGCACGAAGGGATGCTAACTTGACCATTGGCCGAACCTCTCCACTTCTAGGTCCCCTGTGTAATCTGCCAGATAGACCTGGCCATGTGAGTGCCTATGTTTCCGCTAGGACTTCTGGTACTGGTGTTAATTCTGCTGATTGAATTTGTAACCTGAAATTTGATTTTGATTTTGAATTTTTTTTTTAGATCTAATTACTTCCCTTTCCAAATCTGAGCTCAAAGTGCATTATAAATTCAGGTAGCGTTGATGGGCTTCCAGCCCCAGAGAACTTACAAACTCTGGGCCTGATTTATTAAGGTTTTTCTCTGTCTGTGGGCAAAAATGCTTAGCAAATGAAGCCGTGAGTTTGTACCTGAGGCAATAGACGTAAACTAATTTACCTAAGGTCACAAAAATAGTCAGTGGGAGAACTGGGATTTGAGCCCTGCTTTCCTTGGTCCTAGCCCAATGCTTTAACCACAAGACTATTCTTCCACTCTGGTTTTATTGGGATATGATATTTCTAAGTCAGACCACATTTACTTCCTGGGAACTGGTGCTCCCGGAATATATACATCTGCAGAATTCCTCTGTACACAAATCCCACGATCAAATTGTGGGTTAGTCCCCAATGACAGCACATCAACTTCTTTCTCTTCTTTTCTGTAATTGCCTGTCCTATTGTCTTGTCTTTTTTCCCCTCATGATTCTAATTCCAGCTATAGTTGATGAAAAACAAATTGTTATGGTCCTTCATTGTATGAGATGAAGAGAGGTTTCTGCTAACCATATTTTCCTGATTTCTTGCTTTTAATTTTATTTTATTAGGTGAATACACCACCTGCAAAGCTCAATCTGTTAACCTGTCAGGTAAAAACAAACCCAGAGGAGAAAAAAAGTTTTGATCTCATATCACGTAAGTTTATAACTTAAAAAAAATTTTTTTTTTTATTTGCATGTGATATGATTTTTAAAAATTATTATGACATATGTTGACAAAATCACATGAAAGAAAATAAAAGCAAATCTCTATTACTTAAGAACATAAGAAGTTGCCATACTGGGTAAGAGCAAGGGTCCATTAAGCCCAACATCCTGTTTCCAACAGTGGCTAATCCAGGTTGCAAGTACCTGGCAAGTACCCAAACATTAAATAGATCCCATGCTACTAAAACTGATATTAAGCAGTAGCTACTCCCTGAAGAGGTAATTTTCAAAAGAAGTTAAATGTGTAAATGTACCTACTATTGTAACAATTTTCAAAAGCCATTTACTTGTGTAAAATGCACTTACTCAAGTAAATCCTATGGACAATTCAATGGCATATATTTTAGCAATTTTAAAAAGCCCACTTACTCGAGTAAAGTGCATTTACTCAAGTAAAAACCCAGTTTTAGTCAAGTAAATGCTTTTTTAAAATCAGGCACTAAGTCAACTTGATTAATAGCAGTTAAAGGACTTATTTTCCAGGAACTTATCCAAACCTTCTTTAACCCAGCTACATTTAACTGCCTTAACCCATCCTCTGGCAATAAATTCCAGAGCTTAATTATGCATTGAGTGAAAAAGAATGTTCTTTGATTTGTTTTAATTGTGCTACTTGCAAACTTCATGGAGTGCTCCCTAGTTCTTGTATTATCTGAAAGAGTAAATAATTGATTCTCATTTACCCATTCAAAGCTTTTCATGATCTTATACATTTCTCTCATATACCCCTTCAGCCATCTCTCCTCCAAGCTGAACAGCCCTAACCTATTTAGCCTTTCCTCTTAGGGGAACCATTCAGTCCTCTTTATTTATTTAGTCATTCTTCTCTGTAACTTCTTCAGTGCAACTATATCTTTTTTGAGATGCGGTGACCAGAATTATACACAGCACTCAAGGTGCAGTCTCACCATGGAGCCATATAGAGGAGTTATGACATTTTCTGTTTTATTTGCCATTTCCTTCTTAATAATTGTTAACAGTCTGTTTGCCTTTTTGATCACTGCAGCACACTGAGCCTATAATTTTAATGCATTATGCACTATGACACTTAGATCTTGTTCATGGGTAATAACTCCTAATACGGAACCTAATATTGTGTAATTACAGCATGGGTTATTTTTCCCTACATGCATCACCTTGCACTTGCCAACATTAAATTTCATCTGCCATTAGGATGCCCAATCTTCCAGTCTCTCAAGGCCCTCCTGCAGTTTATCACAGTCTGCTTGTGATTTACCAGAAACTACTCTGAATAATTTTGTGTCATCTGCACATTTGATCACCTCACTCATCATAACCATTTCCAGAACATTTATAATGGGGGTTGCCAATTCCAATCCTCAAGAACCACAAACCGGTCAGGTTTTCAGGATATCCACAATGAATATGCATGAAATAGATTTGCATACAATGGAGGCAGTGAATGCAAATCTATTTCATGCATATTCATTGTGGTTGTCCTGAAAAACCTCTCTTGTTTGTGGCTCTTGAGGACCGGAGTTGGCCACCCCTGATCAAGTACAGAACTCTGAGGCACTCCACTGTTTACCTTTTTTCTCTAAGAAAACTGACCATTTAATCCTACTCTCTGTTTCTTGTCTTTTAGCTAGTTTGCAATCCACAAAAGGACATCGCCTCCTATCCCATGACTTTTTAGTTTTCTTACAAGCCTTTCATGTGGGACTTTGTCAAATGTATTCTGTAAATCCAAGTACACTACATCTACGGTTCATGTTTATCCACATGCTTATTCACCCCTTCAAAAAAGTATAGCAGATTTGTGAGGCAAGACTTCCCTTGTGTCCATGCTGGCTGTGTCCCATTAAACCATGTCTCTCTATATGTTCTGTGATTTTATTCTTTAGAATGGTTTCTATGATTTTTCCTGGCCCTGAAGTCAGGCTGTCACTGGTCTATAGTTTCCTGGATCACCCTTGGAGCCCTTTTAAATATCGAGGTTACATGGACAATTTTAATGATAGGTTACAAATTACTATTAATAGGTCTGAAATTTCATTCTTGAGTTCCTTACGAACACTGGGATGTATACCATCTAGTGATTTGTTATTCTTTAGTTTGTCAATCTGGCCTACTCGGACTTCCAGTTTCACCATGATTTAGTTCAGTTCATCTGAATCATCACCCTTGAAAACAATCTCCCCAACATCCTCATTAGTAAACACTGAAGTAAAGAATTAATTTAGTCTTTCCAATGTGGTCTTATCTTCCCTAAGTGCCCCGTTAGCTTCTCGAGCATCTAACAGGCCAACTGACTCCCTCGCCGGCTTCGTGCTTTGGAAATATTTTTAAAAGTTTTATTATGAGTTTTTGCCTTTATGGTCAACTTTATTTAAAATTCTCTCTTAGCCTTTCTTATCAGTGTGCTCCATTTAACTTGCTAATGCTTATGCTTTTTCATATTTTCTTTAGATTGATCCTTCTTCCACCATTAATAGTGTACTTTTATAATCAAATGTGGGATAATTTTTATTGAATGTTTCACTTTTTCTATTTCGTGCAGATGATAGAACATATCACTTTCAAGCTGAGGATGAGCAAGAATGTCATATGTAAGAACCATCTTTTTGCTGCTGCTTCTCTAAACCTGATTGTGGTGATCTTTTAAAGCTTAAATGGGTTACAAATGGTTTCTGGTTTTATGATATCTACTGTTTGTACATGTGTTGTTTTTTTTTCTTTTTTGGTTTCTTTTTGTATATTTTATTAAAGTACATAAAACAATTAAAACACAGGAGAGTACAACTCCAAGTAAGCTTTAGATATAAATCTCCACTCCTATCTACTCTTCCAACCAAGCACCCTATCACCTCCTAGCCAACTTAGTATAGATAATGGAATAAGAAACACAATTTTATATCCTAACAGAATGCTATCAGTCTTGTGAATTAGCCAAGCTGAAAGATTTTCCAAATAACATCACATTTTGATAGGATGTTATTTTTATTCGCAATTAACTTATCCATATAATGAGCATCTCTTAAATATTAGTATACTGAAGGTAAATTCGGGGTTGTAGATTTCTTCTGGCAAGCAGCCAAGGCACATCTAGCTGTAATTATAATTTGCATTATTAATAGATTCAATGATTTCACATTGGGAGTGGAATGACCCATGAGAAATATTTGAGTCGATAATATGAGTAACATTTTTAATCAATCTTATGACCAAATCCCAGTAGTTATAGGCAACAGTACATTGCCATGATATATAGAACAAAATCCTAGCACCCCCACATGAGTGCCAGCAATCCACTTTAACATTCAGATATATTTTATGAAGATGCTCAAGAGTGAGGTACTGCCTAAATAATATAACTGTTCTCAACCAATAACATAGAAACAGAATTCCTCCCGGGTATTTTCATCCAAGGGTTTTCACCCAAGTGCAAGGTTGGTGGGATTTGAGCCACTAACACTGTGGTGACAAACCAGAGCTCTGCAAAGAGAACTGTTTTACCTGTGAGGAATTGGGGAAGCTGTAGTGTTGTTACCTTCCTAGCTACTGTGGGCTGGGCTATGCTCAGCAGGACTCCCATTGGCTATAGGTAAACCCTACATGCTCACCCAGCTGTTGCTAAGATGAGAGTTCTCTACTGTCACAATGTCTCCTGGACTTCATTGCTGGGTCTGAACAAGGCTGCACTGAAGTATAGTGAGTTGGATTGGATCTTCCTCCTCAGATTACCCTGTAAGGGATACTGCATTTTTTTAAATAGTCTAATGAGTTTGCAGGGAACAACCAAAGAACATCAACTGAAACCACAGCTATTGTTTTGTTTTGTTAGACCCTGACACTAAATCCCTTTCGCAGGCCACTAGGTGTTAGGGTTTATTGGTCAATTCTCCATTGAGCATTTCATAAATCTTAGAAATCAATACCCTACAACAGTTAACTTTAGTGCAGTACCCTTCAAAATGTCAAATTTAATGCCTGCAGAATCCACAAAGTGCTTTAACTGAAGATATGGAAATTTAACCTAATCAGTTAATTATATTTCTCAAGCATATGATCAAAATAAGTGGTTTATGATTATCTTAAATTTGAAACAATTCATTCAAAAAATAGTGTCACAAAGCATATGAATATTGCGTGGTGGTAGTAGTTGAAAATCAATACTCAAGAATGTAAACTAACATACCACAATAAATAAACAATGATTTTTAGTGACCATCATAATTGGGCAGTATGTGTTTGAGTATACATCATCGGGTGTGCAACGCACATCTTAATCATTGCCACATCTTAATCATTGCCATTTCTTTGGGCCGACTATGACAATCGTGAATTAACTTTTGAGCTTGCTTGACTTGCGAGCGTACTTAAGTGTAGATATGATATCACCTAAGTTTTGCATCACAAAAAAATTGAAAAAATGGTCGATGATTAAATAATGTGGCAATGATTAAGATGTGCGTTGCACACCCAATGATGTGTACTCAAACACATACTGCCCAATTATGATGGTCACTAAAAATCATTGTTTATTTATTGTGGTATGTTAGTTTACATTCTTGAATATCTTAAATGTGAACCAGCTGAGAGAGGCTGAAGGCTTCCCAACACTTAGTCTATAGAGAAGTCCTGGCATAAAGGTTTTATTGAACCTTATTGGAGACCAATGAGAATATTTCCTTTCACCCACTAAAGAAATTTTCCATATAATCCCATATCTTCAAAGTTGAATGAATAATAGGAGAAAAATAAACTGTGGAAGGCTTCTTGGACAGCCAGACCAAAGCCCATAAATATATAGCCCCAAGAGTAGCCTGCTATATCTGAACCCATTGTTTCACATCAACTTCCCATGCCAATCCAAGACCACCTGCATTTGAGAAGCCAAATAATCTGTTTTTAATTAATATATGTACTTTTCCCAGATAGCATGAAAACATATTTGAGCTGAAATATTAGGACATGGATTTTACATTGGGAACTAGCCTAGATCTGAGCAAATCATGTAAAATGTTGGTCATGCATGTTGCATTTTACTGCAGTTTGTGCTACATGCACCAGTGAATTTTAGGTTTATAAAAATAGGTCTTATTTTCAGTACTGTATATTTTTGAGATTATTTACCTAAATTTGATGCGAGAACCTGGCTAATTTGCATTGTTTGAGAATGGGAATTAGTCATCCTTTGGCTAGCAAAAGAGAAATTTATTTTTTGCTCCATAAGACGCACCTGACCATAAGACGCACCTAGGATTCAGAGGGGGAAAATAAAAAAAAAAAAATTTGTGCTAAACCGGCTCTGCGTCTGGGCGTCTTATGGAGCAAATTAGGGGAGTGCATAGCTTTTTTTTTTCTCTCCATTTTGTTTTCGGGTCTGGGGAGGGCCATTTCGGTCCACTCCCCAGATCAGAAAACTTTTCTTTCTCTGGGAACCCCTCCCCCCCCAAAAAAAACCCCATCCCAACCCTTTAAATTAATTAACAACCCCCACCCTACTGACCCACCTCCAAGACCTGCCGACTTAATTTACTACAACCCCCCACCCTCCTGACCCACCCAAGACCTGCCGACTTAATTTACTACAACCCCCCACCCTCCTGACCCACCCAAGACCTGCCGACTTAATTTACTACAACCCCCCACCCTCCTGACCCCCCCCAAGACCTGCCGAACGTCCCTGGTGGCCCAGCGGGGGTCTGGGAGCGATCTCCTCGGCTTCGGCCGTCGGCTGCCAGTAAACAAAATGGCGCCGACGGCCCTTTGCCCTCTCCATGTCACTGAGACCAACCAATAGCAGCGGTCGGTCCCAGTGACATAGTGAGGGCAAAGGGCCGTCGGCGCCATTTTGATTACTGGCAGCCGACGGCCCTTTGCCCTTACTATGTCACAGGGACTACCGCTGCCATTGGTCGGTTCCAGCGACATAGTGAGGGCAAAGGGCCGTCGGTGCCATTTTGATTACTGGCAGCCGACGGCCCAAGCCCGGGAGATCGCTCCTGGACCCCCGCTGGACCACCAGGGACGTTTGGCAGGTCTTAGGGGGGTCAGGAGGGTGGGGGGTTGTAGTAAATTAAGTCGGCAGGTCTTGGGGGAGTCAGGAAGGAGGGGGGGTTTTGTTAGATTTTTAGTTTTTTTTTTTTTGTTTTTTTTTTATATTCGCTCCATAAGACGCTCATACATTTTCCCCCCACTGTTGGGGGAAAAAAAGTGCGTCTTATGGAGCAAAAAATACGGTAACTCTTGATGTTGTGACTGCTTTTTAAAATTCATCTGATTACCACACTAGTTGTATATATATATGAGAACATACAGGGAAAACTACTGGAGACTTATAGCTTCATTTCATGATCCCCTTTATCTGACAAAATAGAATGAGTTTCCGAATTCTGGAATTATTTAATCAAGCCACAATATTTTACTGTGGGAGGGGAGAAATATCATGGAGGAAAATGGTATAGCAGTTTCACAGCAACATTTTTATCATGGAAAAATCCCACAATGAAAAAATATCTGTGTAACGGGGGAAAAACATGCAATGGTAGCCCACTTTTTCTGGGGCTGCCATCGTGTTACAGCTTAGTAAATCTACCCCTCTGTTAGTTGGTAAACCTTAGGGTTTTAATAAACTGGATCAAGGCAAAGTGGGGAACTGGTAAAAAAAAAAAAATTAGGTGAGAAGAGAATAAGTAGGAGCTTACAGTGTAATAAGATGAAAAAAAAATATGAAATTATAAAAAAAAAAAAATGCATTGTTTTTTTAGATGGATGTCTGTACTACAGAACAGCAAAGAAGAAGCTTTAAATAATGCATTTAAAGGTGGTCACAGCACTGGAGAAAATAATATTGTCCAAGAACTGACAAAAGAAATTATATCTGAGGTTCAAAGAATGACTGGAAATGATGTATGTTGTGACTGTGGAGCCCCAGGTAACTTAGTTGAATATTAAATCTGAACAGTAGGATTCCTTAGATATTTTTCTAAGAATGATTAACTGTTCATGTGTATAGAACATTACCCAGTACAATCTTTAACTTTGATTAAATGTCCTATTTTTCTGCTATTTTATAATCTGCCTGCTGTGTACCACTGGTTAGATATGGTTACATACTAGATGGGACTGTCAATGTACTTCCGCCTGTGAATGGGCCACCTGGCCATATGAAAAGGGGACAACCCTAAAAAAAAAAAAAATCTTTCATGATTTAAAAATGATTATCAAAAACAAAAATTATGCTGCTGAGTCTGTAACAAAACATGGAAACTGGACGCCATTTCAGGAAATCTGGCCAAGTAAGCTCTACTACTTTAAGGGGGAAAGTCTTGAGATATAGATATAGAGATAGAGATATAGAGATATAGATATAGATATATCTCTTATCGGGCGCTGGAGGTTTGTCAAACCTGGGTCCGGTGCCCGGAACGGCCAGAGAGGGTCCCGTGGACCAAGTGAGGAGGCCCTCTTTGTCGATGTCTTCTGTTTCTTCTTTGCTGTCCAGGCGAGGAGTGCATCGATGGCGTCGGGGCATAGGAGCCCGATCGCAGCCGCGCCATTTTTTTCAGCGCGCTGACGTTTGGCCCGGGGGGACATTCGACCACAGTCTCGGCAAGAGGCTTAGTCGCGGTCCGGCCCGAGGCGAATGTAGTAATAGTTATGTCTATGAGTGATGGACATATCTTTGCCACATTGGCAGTATTTAAATCCCGATGGCTTGGGAGCCATCGCAACAGCAAAAACTAAAAAAAAAAAATTGGAAAAAATGAGAGGAAAAAACCCGCGTGCGAAACTGCTCACGGAAAAAAAAGAGACTGAGGGAAAGTGGAGGTTCGCGCAGGAAGCCAACCGCGCAGCCACACAGAGTCAAAGCTCTGTGACTCACTGAAGAAAACTCCTCCTACTCCCGGTCGCATACACGCTCCCAGGCAGCATGGCTAATTCAACCCTGCTATCGATGGGAAATCATAGCTGTACTAGGAAAAATCCTTACTGTTTGACCATAAAACAAAGAATTCAAATTCCTAAAATATAATCTCATTACTTTATTATCATGCACAGTAACAAAAGATACTAGCAAGGTACATCGCTCTATAACCTCCAGATCAAAATTATCCAAAAAATTCATCAAGTTAAACAATTCTATGGAGGGCTGAGCAGTTTGGTTCTGTTTGAGTTAACACAGGCCAAAAAATACATCATCAACACAGGCTTAGCTGGTATCAAAGGGAAGTTGCCGAAGGGAGTGGGTTGCTCCAACTGCGCTGAAGTTAATGGAGAAGATCCCGTAGCTGTCCCCAAATTGCCTCCACCAACCAACGCAGAAGAAGGCGACCGCAGGTTAGAGCCATCACTCGCTTTGACCTCCACTGGTGATGAAAGCTGCTGAACTGAGATTCTGAAACCCCACAGGCCCCCCTCCACTGTGGCCACTTTGGCGTCATCCACAAGCGCCGCAGATGGTCTATGAGGAGACCCGCATCTCTCAGCCGGCAGGGATCACTGATTCAAGAGGCTAAGGGAAACCTTCTCTCCTAGTGAAATGGATGCTCCTTTGCCATGGTTCACATTGGGGACCACAGCCCCTTGCTCTGTAGTTGTCAGAAACATGTATACTGTAATGGGCCACTGGCAGAAAAGGTGAGAGAGCTCAGGAGGGAAAACTCTCACTGTTCCCTTATGCTTAGACAGCATTTCAAAGAAGGAAACTCTGAAAAAAAAAGGTACTGCTCAACAGCCAGACATGTGCACACTCATGCTGCTATCTTGCTCCTCCTCATCCTTGTTCCTGTTTCTTTAAAACTTCTTTGAGAAATTTACATTTTCTTTCAATGAGCCAAATTGAGTGGTTTTCCATCCCTTCTTTGGAGAATTATTTTGCCCCTGGATAGACATATTTTCAGCAAGACCCTGTTTTATATAATTATTTCCAACATATGGACTGTTGGAAAGCATAAAATGTGCTGAAGACAATTATTTTATTTACTTTCTAGAACCAACATGGCTTTCAACGAATCTGGGTATTCTGACATGCATTGAATGCTCAGGAATCCATAGGGAGCTTGGTGTTCACTATTCCAGAATACAGTCACTTACACTAGATGTGCTGGGAACATCTGAACTACTGGTAAGCTTTATTATAACCTACAAAGTAACAGAGAACTGTTTCATTTGTCACATGCTCTTTTCTTTTGAATGATTTTTATTCAGCTGTCAAAATGAATAACTGGATATTTCTAAAAGTCAACTTTTGCAGTCTTATTGAACTAAAATTTGAAAGTCGATACAAAATAAAATCTTTTACAAAAATGACAAATAATTAATAAATAGTAAATGTAGATAAACTCACTATTAATGGTAAAGCTAAAGTATGTTAGCAGTCTCAAAAGCCTGTAATTTTGAAATCTGTCGAATATATAGCCTACTTCCGATTCCCTAACAGCTCTCTCCACATGGTAAACCACAGGACAGTGAAAAATCACTTCATGCCTAGCCTGATCTGCAGCGATGAAGAAATGTTATGATCCGAAAATGATTAACTCAGAATCATTGACCTGGCATTTCTCCTCACAATGTAGTTTAAACCACAATTTCTTTAAAAAAAAAAAAAAAAGTCCCAGGCCAGTCACTAATTCTGCAAGACCAGAACAGAACTCTGCATGTTGACAGTTATAAAATTAAGAAGAAAATTGGTTACAATAATCAATAAAAGATTTTGTAGAGCCTGGAATTTTTCAGTAAGAATTGGTTTAAATTGAAAATGAAGAGTTTTATATCATTTTAGTAGTGCTGTGCACTACCTGTATTCCAGGAGTGAGCAAACTATGGCTTGCAGGCCAAAATCAGCCTGTCTGTCTCTCCTCCTTCTAGCCTGCCTACCTCCTGCAGGTCCCCTATATGATCTGATCCACTGCCATCCTCCAGTGGTCTGCCTAAGCAGCCCAACATCATCAGCGATGGCCCGTAATGACGTGATGATGTACACCACATGGGCCATTGATGATGTCTGGCTGCGCCTTGGGAAGTCTGATGGAGAGGATGATGACTTCATGTTGGCATCCTGGATGAGGTGCTTAATGTTGCTGAAGAGGAGAGGAGCAGGAGCAGTTCCGTTGTTTCGAGCAGAGAGTTGTTGCTTCTTCTCTCCAGGTTAGGCTTCCTGTGCAGTCATCCAATGGAGCTTGGGGCCGCAGCAAGAAGAGAAGCAATGAGCAAGGCAGGCAGGAAGGGGCCACCCAGGGCCATGGATCGGCACAGATTATCTCCCCTCCCTCAGCCTGAGAAGGGCAAAAGGAAAGGTACAAAAGAACACTGGTTCCATCTTAGCAACCAACTCACAACCCCCCCCCCCCCCAGCTGCTGTTAACATAGACCTTCATGCCTTGTCGCCCACCATTCCATCTATCCGTGTGGATACTTCAGCGAGCATCAGCCTGTGACTGAACCTCACGGGCAGAGCTAGCACGCAGGCTGCACAGCACCCCGTGCAACTACAGGTGCAAGCTCCTGTCGCCCTGTGTGTAATTGTTTCTCCAGCAGACTCTTGGCTCCACGTTATTAATGAAAGGTAAAATGTGTTAAGTACAGTCAATGCTGTCGGCAAGACTGAGTGTGGGTATTAAATGTAAGAAAACAAGGCTGTGCATCAAACTGTTGTAGTAGTGTACACTACTAAGTGTAATGTTGTCTTGGACTGAAGGCCTCTGGAGATTGGAGTTCAAATCAAAGATATGCTGTGACTGGTGCATCTGATGGAAACATTCAGAGATGTACTGAGATGGTGGGGTTAGGAAGAATAAAGTAAGAGCTAATATGTGCTACTGAATAATAAGCTTGCTGCACTTGACTGGGAAAAGGCTTAGGGGAAAAAAAGAATGGAATATAGAGTAAAATTCTCTTGCTGAGGCTCATTGAATCTCTTTGGCTTGTGGCAGAATTGAATGTGAGAGAGGGAAAAGGGATGTGTGTGAGAGAGCGAGAGATGTACGCGAGGGTGAGAACGAGCTTTATGGGGGATTATAAATGGGAGCCAGTAATGTGGCCACAGAAGTTTGCCCACCTGTTTTCTGTTCTGTTTATTAATCCTTGGAGATGAGCCCTCCAAAATTGGACACAATACTCCAAATGTGGTGTCTTCTATTGTTTTGCAAAGAATACAGTAAAAAAAAAAAATTAATAATAACTTGGGCCTTATAGGGTGAAATTAAATGTTTATAGTTCAGTGACTGAACCAAAGATTAAAAATAGAGAGATGTATTTTCACAGCTTGCTAAGAATATTGGGAATGCAGGATTCAATGAGATTATGGAGGCTTGCCTACCAGCTAATGAAATGGTTAAGCCCAGCCCAAGCAGTGATATGTAAGTAAAGAAAACATCTTTTTTTTTTCTTCATATAAAACTTTTTCTTAAACGTCATGAAATATTCAGCTCTCTTGTATTTTAATAAGAAAATTATGGAATATTGTTATTTCAAATTTAGATATTCATATTAAAGGAAATAAAGTGCAGCATATTCTGTGAAAGACTGCCTTGTAAAACAGTTTGCTAATCTTTCCGCTTGTAAACAAAAGGCTGAAAGAATCGGGAATGATATCACTACATATGCGGTATTGTGAGTCCTGTTGGGCATAATCATTTGAAGCATCTGCTAACCTGCTTCCTATTATGGTTTTGTACTGGATTGGAAGAAACACAGCAGTTTCTCAAAATCCCTATTTTAAGTGCAAGTGAAATGCATGCCTAATGTGATCGTAAAATCTTGAAATTTCATGTTGTCTTTTAGGAATGCTAGAAAAGATTACATAACTGCAAAGTACATTGAAAGGAAATATGCAAGGAAGAAATGCGTTGATAATGCAGTTAAGCTATACAATCTTTGTGAAGCAGTCAAAGGAAGAGACATTTATGGATTGATACAGTTGTATGCTGATGGTGTGGATCTAACAGAAACCATTCCGCTAGCAAATGGACACGTAAGATATCCATTGTTCATTGACCAGCTTCGCCTAAGAAATTTTCTTGTGACATTGTTTAGTTTGAAAGATAATACAAGTGCATCTATTGTTTTTTTTAAAGTTGGATGCTTTCACATCTGAGGAAATGTAACTTTTCTCTCTAACATCTACAATAAACCACACTGATGTGTCACATTCCTTGTTACCCACAGTCAGAGGACTGTTCTAGAGCTTTTCTGGAAAGCTTTTGAGCATTCATTGGAGAGTCTGGTTCCCACAAGCTGCCTCATCTCTGCTACCTTCATTTTAGGCTCTGACAGTTTTTCTTTCACTTTGTTTGACACTTAGTTCTGACTTTTTTCGGTCAAGTTTTTCTAATTGTCCCTTCAACATTCTCCTAACTTGTCTAATCCGCTCAGAATCAAATCTATATACTTACTATCTATATAGGTATCTTGATGATTCTCCACTCTGGCCGAACATGAGACGGAAAACTTTGGGACAGATTAGGACCAACAGGCCGATACAGAAGAGTGTGCTTGGCCAAGCGCATCATTTAGCCCCCATTTGGCTGCGCATTTTAGACGCGCTGTTATTACCCCTTATACTGTAAGGGGTAATAGCACATGGAAAACGCGCATCCAGCCACCCCAAAACTAATAGCGCTCATCACATGCAAATGCATGTTTATGAGCCTATTAGTTATTACCCCGGAATAGCCTGAAAGTAAAATGTGCATTAACCTTAGAAAGCACCAGGAAAGTGTACAGAAAAGCAGAAAAAACTGCTTTTCTGTACACCCTTCGACTTGCTATCATAGCGATATTAAGTTGGAGGCACCAAAAAAATAAAAAATCTGCCTGCTTGGTCGGCAGGTTCGAAAATGGACACTCAATTTTGCCGGTGTCCGTTTTACAAACCCGTGGCTGTCAGCGGGTTTGAAAAACAACACCAGTAAAATTAAGCATCGGTTGTCGGACCCTGTGATAGCCGCCGCTTCCACTAATAAGGAGACGCTAGGGACGCGCTAGTGTCCCTAGCGTCTCCTTATTAGTATGGGCCCTAATTTGAATACAAAATCACACGCCCAGGAGAGGTGCCTGGGTGCGCATCGGGAGAGCGGGTGCTCGCCTCGGCGCGCCGGCTCGCCCACACATTGTACTGCATCAGCCTGCAAGTAATACAGATAGTACTGTAAACAATGGTCAGTTCGCCTTTAACCACTATGTGGTATGTGAAAATGTCCTTGAAATCAAGGTCTATCGAGATCCACACCTACCTATTTTCCATACATTAAGGGACATTTTGACTGTAATACCTCGCAGGTAGTGTTTGCCGTCCAGTGTCCTTGTAAGAAGTTATACATTGGTCACAGGAAATTTCATTTACTCTTGGCACACTGTGGCCTGAGATGGCTTGAACTACATGACTGAATGGGAGTCTTTTTTTGAAAAAGATAGCTGGCTTAAGGCTCCTCAACTAGTTTTGCCCAATGTCACGAATCTCCCAGTCTCACTTTGAATTTACACATGGGAGCATTTAAATATCTTGGAGGTCCTGTGATTTCTCTGACTTGTTTTGGTTTTTGAATGGTGAAATAAGAAAAAAGGCTGAGGTGTAAATGCCTGGGCGGATAGAGCTGTCGTTTAATGACACCAACATAGTAAATATTTTGCAATTACATTAGTTGGACTGACTGGGATTCCTTTTTGTTAAAAAATATTTTTTCGATTTAATTAAGAATCTTTGAAATGAGACTAGTGATAAAACCATGATGACTATAAAAATATGAATTAATGACACAAGCTATCTGAAATGTAAATTTATGATGATGTGTGAACTTAGTACTAGATGGTACTCCACATACAAATGTACTCATATTTTCATGGCATATTAGTTTTCAGCGTTTATGAACTACGCCCACTACTGTAATCTCTTCCTCCTGACAAGCCAGTTACCTGCGAAAAAAAGGCCTTTGTTAAGGATGAGTAGGACCAGCTTTTTGAAATAGTTTTTACTTTATTCTGTCTTTATTTATTTATTTGATGCTTTTTTATACCGGCATTCATGGAGTCATATCATGTCGGTTTACATAAAACTGGGGAACGATAACCTTAAATACATTAACATAGTAAAGAATAAAAAAGTTACAATTCTGTTATTTCAATAAAAACCTTTAATAACAAAAAAAAAAAAAAAAAGTTACAATTAAACGGGGGTGAACAAAACTGGGGGAAGAAGAAGACAGAGCATAGGTAACTAGAAAATAAAGCCAGTTATTTGGAGAGTTCTACGAGTTCAAGAAATGTTCGTTGTGGGACGTCCATTCCAAAAGATGCTACTGTGGACATTATCACTGAAGTTCCAACCCTGGAATATTATCACAAGACTATTTAGATACATATGTGCTATGGATTCTCTGAATGTAAGGCTGCACTATTACTGCAGAAGAATTTAAGTAATGTAATATGGCTTAAGACAAGATATATGTTTGACTAAGTATCATTTATTTTACACATGAGCATTTGAGTAAGTTTATTTTTTTTAATTTTTTGATATATTACTCACTAGTACCTTGTTACTTTGTTGCAGGAGTGTTCTTTCGGTGTTGTCAATATAGCTGTACATGAACACTTACATTTCTAGATTTATCTATCTAAAGTATATTTTTCTGATTAAATGTGTGTGTGTGTGTGTATATGTATATTACTAAGAAATTATAGCAGCAAGAAAAAAAATTTGATTTATACCATCCTGATTCAGTATTGACATCTGAAAAAATATTTCTAGAATCTGCATCAGAACAAAATTCTTCACTTTCAGAGAAGAAAATGGTCCATTAGAGAATGAGGCATTTTAGCTCAGTTTTCAGGTCTGAAGCATTAGTGCAGTTTTTTGCTCCTGATCTTTTGGTATATACTTGTTTGCTTTTCTGCAGATGTTGTCTCCAAAAATTACATAGAATTTCATCCTAATAAGTAAAGATATTGAATTTTTAATTGCTCCTTCAGCCGTATGCATGACAACAATTTTGGTTACACTAAGCCACGTTCCAGTACTTGTGGTCAAGTTATAGAGTTTTTTTGTCCCTTGAAATATTATTTCCTTTGATTTTGTGTCAACTGTTTCCCAGATCATGGCTAGAAAGCAAGCTAGCAACTTCATGAGTTGACCCAAAGTACTTACAGAAAATGTCCCTCATGAATTGCCACAAATATTTGAATGAAGGCAACAGTGTCTTGGTATGAGGCATAAGGGCCAAGATATGCATACAGTTTGGCCTCAGCAGGGAAAGTCTGAGCCTGTCTGGTGCAAGTAAGTCCAGCTGTAGCTGAAAAGGTCTAGGGAACAAGCTGTTGTCAAAATGGTCCTCAGCCACTTCAACTCTTTGGTTCAGAACTAGGCCTCCTGAAGAAGAAAAAAGTTCTGCTCCCTCCATTTCAGTCGTTGTCACAAGTACTTGAAAGATTCTGCTTTGCAAACAAAGTAATCCTCGAGAAAATACATTGGTATCTTAATGATCCTTTTTAGCGCACAGCTTTGAGCGCTGTGACATGGTTGAAATATCCCGCACTCCAAAGCAGCTGTACCTGGAGGACTGTATGACTTGCTGATCTGATACTCTGCTAGTCTCTCAAGTACTATTTGGTTGCTCATGTTGGTCATGGGTGGATCTTGTCTCTTTGGCTACAGAAAACCTCTGTATACTGCTGAAGCCTGTGTATAGTATAGGTATAATACCAAACACCTCTGGAACATTTCTGAAGCTCAGCACTTGGTTCAACCAAACTTCTTCCAAACCTTCCCAGGGAGGTAAATATATACTCTTGGATTCCTTACTTTCTGAAAAAAACATCAGTCTTTGTAGCATAGTGTACTGAGGTGGCTTAAAGCTTAGCACAGTTGCAAGCTCAGTTTTCTCCTCAGTGTCCTAGTTATGTAGTTTAATGCTTAATTTAAGACTTCGCTCATAATACAAGTATCTTTCTGCTTCAGTTTTCCTCCTTGCTTAGCATGCAGGCTTGGGTATTCTTTCTCGTCTTCCTCCTCCATTCTTGTTCTGTGTTTCATTTTTGGTATTAGATTTCTCAGACCCTTTAGCAGCCATTCTCATTTTTTTTTCTGATCCTGAGGTTTTTATGCTGTTCTTCTTCCCACAAGTATACATAAAATAATAATTTATTACTATAAAGAAGTAGTGAGACCCAAGATGGTATCTACTTTTTATTGCATCGGAGGTGGACCCTTGGGCCGAGGTGGGGTTCACGCAACCCGTAGGTGGGGACCTATGGTCCCCACCATCGGCAGGTGGAGTGGGCTGATGGGCAGAGGCCACTGGAGCTTCACCTACACCAGTCCTCTTTCCCCGCGGGTTGAGCCTTTGGGTGCTGGGGCTGGCAGGATTTAGGTGGGCCTCAAGGTTGGTTAGCAAGAGTGGTTGGTTCAGCCCAGAGACAGTACCTGGACTGGGACTGGGTACTGGAACTTGGGCGCCAATGGAACTGAGGTTGGCTGAGGGCGCTCGAGCAAAGGTAGGCTGAAGCCTAATAAGTCCACGTCCAGGGAGTAGGCTAGGAGAGGCATCAATAACAGGCTTGGTGGCAAGGCGGAGGTCATGCCAAGCAATGCTGAGATCTGATCACAGAGAAGTCAATAGAGAAAGTCAATCAAAGCAATGATCAAGGTCTGGAGATAGGCTGTAGCGTAGTCAGGCGTAGCAAAGGTCTGGAGATAGGCAGAAGAGTAGTCAAGTGTAGCGGAGGTCTGGGTCTGGAGATAGGCAGAAGCATGGTCAGGCGTAGTGGAGGTCGGGGTCTGGAGATAGGCAGAAGCATGGTCAGGCGTAGCGGAGGTCGGGGTCTGGAGATAGGCAGAAGCATGATTGGGCAAAGCAAAGTCGATATCCATGCAGTCAATCCAAAACATAGACAGGGCAGGAACGAGGAGAACAGGAACAACAAGGGTCATGAACAAAGTGTAGAGACTATTCTCTATCAGCAACGAGTACTCGAGTAGCGAGGAGACCTGTTGCAAAGGCAACGCTATGGAGCAAGGCCTGAACTTAAATACACTGAATAGTTTGACATCATCATCCGGGGCTGCAGCCAGGTTCCCGCCACGGGCCCTTCAAAAAGATCAGTGAAGCGCGCGCACCTAGGGAGGGGCGCAGCGTGGGTAGTGGCGTCTCTCCTCGGACCACGCGAAGAGGCCCGACTAGCAAAGGCATCTTTACCTGAGATGCTGGGAACTGTGGCGGAGCCGGAGGCACCAGGGACGACCCGAGGACGGAGCTGGCGGCCTACTGCCGCTAGCGAGGAGAAACCAGAAGCTGGAGTCTGTATAGAAAGGTGAGAGGGCCGCTCCATGGGTCTTCCGCGGATGGCACGCCTAACACTTTTGAGTAGCAGGAGCATGGAGCTTCTCATTTATTTCCTTTGACTTGCTTGATATAAGGAGACATAAAGGCAGGGTTTGGATACATACTACCTGTGGAGTCATCCCTGTCCTCCTCTTCTCATTCAAAGTGGATGGCTTTGTGTTCCATGGTGTTGGCAGTGGTTAGGTGAACAGAATCTGAGGGAATGGCTGCCTGACCTGAGCTTGACATTTCCCTTAATCTGCTTGACCAAAATATCCTTCCCATGATGGGTTGGTCAGTTTGCCAAAGAACCGTGATCACATCTAGTCCATTGCTGCCTTTGGGGGAGCAATGGTCCTGTTTCCTATCTCCCTTCGATATCTCAACAGTTATGCTGAAAGATATATATGTTTGCAGCAGTTTTCACCATGGTGCTGGCAGAAAATCCTTGATTGGAAGCAGCAGAAGTGAGTAACATAGCTGTTGTGAGATTTGTGACAGTCCCGGGTCCCTTGGAGACCAAATTGACTGTGCATCAGTGGGGGAGAGGTTTAATAATGAGTCCCATTGATTACCCTGAAGTCCCTCTGCTCCATTCTAGTAATCCTGGAGTCTTCTGTTACATGATATGCAGATATCATTACTTTATCTAGTAATATGAACTTGAAGGTGCTGAAGCAGGTGATTTTTCATAGGGAGCATGAAAAAAGATTACTGAGTAAGAACAAAGTATAGAAATTTATGGGCCTCTATTGCAGTGACTATGCAAGATGAAACGGTTATCCAGTGCCAGCTCAAGTCTCTTGAAAACGAGTGTAGACATTTAAATCAGCATTTCCTGAATTTCCCAAAGTCCGCTTCCTTTCTTCCAGCAAAAATGTTTAACAAAATATCTGCTTTGAGGTTCTGAATATTGCAAGGGAAGCTGTATCCCCAATCAATGAAGTGTATTTGCCTGTGGGAAAATGGAACAAGCAAGGAAAATTTAGAAAAAACACCTACCCATTGACTGTTCAGATGTTTCTGGACTATTGGTGGAGTCTAGGGTTTCCAGACTTAAGTAGTATTATTCGGGCTATATACCAGAGTGAATACTTTAGGTGCAGTAATTCAGATGGGAAAGTGCTGCCTTTTCCCTCCCTCATCCCCCACCTCAGTCCAAATCATCTCCCCCACTGAAGGCTCTGAAGCAGGCCTAGAGTTATCTATCTGGCTAACTTAGCACGATACAACTTAAAAATGATCTATTAGCCAGCTAACTTTCCCCATCTCGGATCACTTGTGAGTTATCTGGCTAAATGCATTTGAATATTGACCCTGTAATGTTAAGTCTTTTTGAGAACCTTAGACTGGCATTGGTTTATTGAACTCCAGCAAGTAGTTGTTCTCGTGAAAAGCTTGCTGAATATGTAGCATAGTTGCATACCTTTAAGAATAATATGTTTATGTTGGATGATTTTAATATACATAGCAAAGTTAAGGATGGTGGTAAAGCTGGTGAGTTTTTAAAGTTTATGGAGGATATAGGTCTTTTATTCTTTCAAAAAGCACACAGCAGAAAACAGAGCAATTTTTTAAAAACCTTTTTTGAGACCGTCATAAACAGAGCGTGCAATTATTCACTTAAACGTGGTTAAATAAACTTGCACCAACCACTAAAAATGCAAAGCCATTCCAGTTTCTTTAATCATAGGTCTCCCACATTTTTTATGAGCTTTATCAGTAGGTATGTAAAATATGTGGAGAATAATTTAAAAAATGACACTTATATTTAGTTGGTTTGAAAAATTCTTGTCATAAATGCTGACCCAGGGTTGTTGCTTACTTCACTGGATTTAATCCTTATTGATGGCCAGCAATATGAGTCTTAACGTTAATCAACTGGCAAAGACCTATATGTGGTCTGGACTTCTAAGATAGTATTCTTCAACATAGTCTGTGCCTGATGTAAGATCTTAACCTTTGCAGTTGCTCCTTTCAATTTTTTCCTAATCATTTTTCTCATTTTCTCATAATTTCCTTTTTGAAAATTAAGGAGATCAGAGGGATTGTGGAGAATGGTAAATGACTGGATAGTAATGTAGGATTCTGTCTAAAGCCCACTGCTGAGACAGATTACTTTTGAGTAATTGTTGAACTGATAACTCTCCCATTTATAGATTTTTTTGAAAATAAGTTTAATAGATTTCAATTATCCCTGGAGGAAGCAATTTGGGCACCTGTTTTGCATTATATGGACTTTTTGTCCAGGAACTTTAATTAGCACGTATCACCACCTTATAAGAAGGGGTTAACAAACATGTGGACAGAAGTGAATTGATTGATATAGTGCATCTGGATTTTCAGAAAGGTTTTGACAAAGTCTTTCATGAGATACTAAACAGGAACTTAAAAAGTCATGGGATAGGAGGAAATTGTCCTGTTGTGGATTGCTAATTGATTAAAGGATAGGAGACGGGGTAGGACCTCATCATTCATTGTTATGCCCTGGCAGTGTTGGTTGTCAATCTGAGATCTGCCTTCTCGGAAGAGATTTGCAAGGCAGTGATAAGAGTTCAGTCCACATATTCACTAGTCCTTACCACTTAATATGGCCACCTCATGATTTTATAGGTTTGAACTATTCTATGAAGCCTGTTGACATAGTAGATCATAGTTCATGCACTGTTAAGGCCCATTTCTGTTGATTTTCAGGGTTGTCTTCCTGCCCATGTCTTCTGTGGTTGTGGGGGAGGGGGGAGATAGGGGAAAGGGGGATAAAAAGGAAAGGGATAAAGCATAAAAGCATGTTTTCTGAGTTCTGTTGATATCTGATCTTTCCTCTGTTTTTTTTGTAAGTTAAAACCCTTAGCTGCATAAATGTATCAGTGTGGCTCATTGTAACAGCTTATCATTAGAGAAGGGTCATTTTTTACATGTAGTCTTTGATCACTGATGATTGCAGTATATTGAGCCACTGTCGGCCTGCCAGCTTGTATGGGAATTGGGGAGTCAAGGGGACTTTTTTATTCTGGTTCTACCTGTTAAGTTATTCAGTTGAAGAGCAGCAAGTCTGGTGGCTCACAGAAAACTACCACACATGCAAAATCATTCTGGGAAAACTTCGAGTCCCCTGACACTGCACTCATATGTGACCCATTATTGTGGCTCATCGTATTGTTGCCCTGTGAGAGCAATTGCAGGTAAGCAAAAATCACCTTCCTATTAAATATATCTTCAGTTTCATTGTAAGCTCAGGCAAAATATTCTGTGTCAAGTAAAAGGTCATTATTTTATAAATTATATTATACTAACAATTCCTGGACTTAAATTAAACTAATACTTGAAAATATCCATGTCTACTAAACAACAGTTTCTAATGGTTGATGCAGAATTAATGATGGCAAGAAGTATAATAGTGGGGATAAAAGGAATCTTGATTGCTCTTTTTGTTTAGATGATATAAAAAAAAAGTTTATTGTAGTCCAAAAGTAAGCAGGATCTGGTAAAATTGGTACAGGGCTGCCTCTTATTTTTTTTCTACCTTCTGAAATGTATATGCTCCCCAGCATGGTATTTCAAGTACATAAAGGATAAGTGCAGAAAGAATTTAATGGTCCATATAAATTACATCATTAGAGATTTATTGTTTCATAAGGCGGCAACTCCACTGTATACAGGGACGTCTTTAAAGGGTCCCTCGACACGGACCCTGTGTTTCCCCAAAAGGCTGCGTTGGGAGGGACAGCAATTTTTAACAACAATCTGTAAATAAATATAGGAACTTGTTACATTGTAATGAGACCAAACAAATAGGGCAAGCCGAAGTGATACATGAAGAAAGACATACCGATTTTCATAGCAGTAAAGGTTCACAGGGAGCGCACTAGTAAAGAGAACCTACGGGCCGGCTCTGTTCCTCTAAAACCGAATTTGTCACAAGCTAAGCAGATGTCTGCCCGGTTCAGTGAAAGAGGGTACCCTTCTAAAGTTTTGAAGAAGGCCCGTAAACGAGCATTATACATGAATCAAGACTTGTTGTTTCTACCACAAGATTGCTCCACGGATGGCTCTATTAATTAAATTCTTCCTTTCTCAACCCTTAGTGGCACGATCAGTAACATTATACATAAGCACTCGTTTTCACTTTTACTTAACACCTTCAATAGTTCCCTTCAGTTTACTTACCGTCGAGGTAAAATCCTCCGTGACATGCTGGCCCATTCTGAACACCGGCCCAGTACCATACAACCTCAGATCTTAGGAGTGCACAAGCCCTGTGGCCACTGTTCTGTGTGCCCTCTTACATCCACAATGTCATCCTTTACACACCCGATTTCGAAAAAGACATTTTCTTTATCTGGCTCCTCAGATTGTACCTCCTCAGGGGTTGTCTATGTTATCATTTGTCCGTGTCAGAAGCTATATGTGGGTAAAACATCTCGGATGATTAAAACACGCATCATAGACCATCGCTCTAATATCAAAAATCTCCGTGAAAATGCTCCCTTAGTTGACATTGGGCCCTTTTATCCCACTCTCTTTCGGATTTAAAATTTTTTGTGATTGACTTTGTTTCTCCGCCCCCCCCCCCCCCCCCCCGGGGGAGGGGCAGCTTCTCTGAAATCTTAATCAGGAAGGAGCAAAAATGGATTTATACTTTAAATACTGTAACACCTGTTGGGCTGAATAATGAGTTGGAATGGAATTTTTTTACCTGACTTTTGCCTGCCATGATCTGATTGGCTACCCTCTTCCTTGCTGCTGATTGGCTGATGCTTTTCATGCCAATTCGAACAGCGTTTAAAGTTCCTCTGTTCTGTGAACCTTTACTGCTATGAAAATCGGTATGTCTTTCTTCATGTATCACTTCGGCTTGCCCTTTTTGTTTGGTCTCATTACAATGTAACATGTTCCTACATTTATTTACAGATTGTTGTTAAAAATTGCTGTCCCTCCCGACGCAGCCTTTTGCTAAAACCCGGGGTCCGTGTTGGGGGACCCTTTAAAGACGTCTCTGTATACAGTGGAGTTGCTGCCTTATGAAACAATAAATCTCTAATGACGTAATTTATATGGACCATTAAATTCTTTCTGCACTTATCCTTTATGTACTATTAATGCTGAGTGCAGCCACAGCTCTCCTTTGTTTTTTATAGGAGCCATTTCAAACCATTAAGTTGGTGGTAGGCTACAAGAAGAGTTTGAGAGAGAGAGAGGAGACAGTAGCATTGATTAATCAGGTTTTTAAATTTTGCCTTAAAGCAGTTTTCTTTAATTTTACCATCTGTTAAAAATGCTAACATTAACATTTATAACACTTAACTGTGTTATTATAAATATAAAAAGCAGTTACGATATTCCTCCTAGTATTGTAATGGATGCTATTGACACCTGAATGCTACTGGTACTGCTGCAGCCTCTATAGTTGAAAAAAGCCAGAGTCTCTGAGGTAGGCGGAGAAAGGGGAAAAAGTGCTGGGTTCAGGCTGGGTAGGGGGGGGGGGGAGTCTTGTGCTTGGGCTGGGGCAGCAGGGGAGAGAGTGCTGGGGTTGGATTGGGAAGAGGAGGGGAGAGAATGCTATAGTCAGGGAGAAGAAGGGGGGCAAAAAAGCTGGAATCTGGGAAGGGAGGAGACAGAAAGCGAGAGCATGCATGTAAGGATTCAGTTCCCCCACACTCTTCTACACACTGGGGTCTACTGTAGTTATCGAGGGGGGAGGGGTAATCTTCAACTTCCCAAACTTTAGCTTTGTACTAGCTAAAGATTTAAGATTTATAACAGATATAAGGTATAAAACACAATAGCTGTAATTTTATTGGCTATAATGTTGCACTTTTTTTTATGGTTATGCAAATATCCTGGTTAAATGAAATTTTTTAAAATTGTGTGTGCTACTTAATTTGTGAAAAATAATATTCCAAATATTGATTGCTACATTTTACTTTCTATGCGTAGGAGCAAGGAGAAACTGCACTTCATCTTGCAGTAAGATCAGTAGACCGAACATCTCTTCACATAGTTGACTTTTTAGTACAAAATAGGTGAGTATTGTATGGAAAATATGGGTGAAAACATTCTTGCTGCAAGACAAGTTTATAATTTTTAGTGGAGTACCATACTAGATAGTAAATATTAGGGATGTGCATTTGTTTTTCACAAATTAGACAATGTCAACGATATTGTCTAATTCGTCATGGTTCAGTAGCACCGATATATGAAGTGATTTTTGTCGAAATTTTGGCAAAATTCGTATTTTGTGTTAGTGCGCACTAACGGAGTTACTGCGCACTGCATATCTCTTAGTGCACAGTAATACCAATTAGTGAGCACTGTTTTTCTAGCTAACGAACTCCTCTGAATTGATACTTTTTATTTTTTAAGTTGCATTTTTTTAGTGCACACTAACGTTAGTTACAGCGCACTATTACATATTTAGTGCATGCTGTAAATTCTAATAGGGCGCACTAATGGGCCTTAATGCGCATTAACATCTAGCTAGTGCGCACTATCTCGTTCAGTGTACTGCACACTAATGCTGAGAGAGTGCGTAGTAAGGCCCATTAGTATGCACTAACGCACTTCATCAAAAATTGCCCAAAAAAAAGAAGCATTGGGAAACAAAATGTTCCGCGGAGCACCCGAACCGATATCTTTAAACCAAGCACATCTCTAGTAAATATAGAAAGACTGCCAGTTCTCCAGAAATGTGCACAGTTCTGGATTTCTTTTCTTAGACAGGCATTTGAACTTAGATAACCAAATCACATGTTAAAATGCTAACTATGGGTACCTAGTACTGTAGGAGAAATTTTTTTTTTATTTTCATGTTTTTAACTTTTGTTTTTCTTAAGAACCCCTTACAGCTTAACAATTGTGTGGGTAACCCTAATACCCTTGCAGAATGCAGGCTGGAAAGGGACTTTCCTCTGAGGCTGAGCCCTTCAGCATCATTCCAGTGCCAGCAGGGGTGACTTCAGTAGTAATAGTCCTCCTTCCATGCTTTAGGGCTTCAGTGTAACATATCCACACCACTACTGCTGCTCACCATTCCTGTTGACTTGAACACAAATCTTTTGTGACAAAGAGCAGTTTGTTTTCTCCATAGTTCTTTAGCTGTTTTTCAGCTACTGTATATCCAAATGCTTTCTTATGCTTTGTGAGTATCTGGGAGCTGCTGTAATTATCTTACTCACTACAGGCCACTTCAAGACTTTTCAAGTATCACAATTGGGTAAGCAGATTTTCTCTGTGGACAAGCAGGATAAAGTCAGCCACACAAGTGGTGTCATCCGAAGGCATCAAGAAAATGCTCCTTCAAAACTTAGAAAGACGGAGAATATTTTTCTTAGCATTCGCAGACATTCTCATGCAGCAGCTCGTAGCATTAATCTCCTCAGTCTTTTTTCTTCACTTGTGGGAATGGATGAATTTTGGTTCATAAGCTTTACCACTTGGGGGGGGGGGGTGATTTTTCTAATTTTTTCTTAATTTTATTTTACAGTTTACTCAGTTTTTCTCTGAGCTATGAATGTAAAAAAAAAAAAAGTTGAATAGAAGAATATCACATTTTCAAAAATTGATCTAGCTTCATTATTCTTCACAGTGTCTGAGAAACTGAGTTTTAAAAGATGTTCTCCTCATATATGGAAGATGTCTTTGACAGACCAGTATGACTGGTGTGTCAGGTGCCTAGGGCCATTTCATAATGTGCCCGTTGGTTCCCCAGGGCCAGAATTCAAGAGGCAATGCTCTTTGAGACTTTTTGAATTCTCCTCAAGCTTTAACTTAGAGATCAGGAGGAAACTATCCTCAGCAGAGGGATCTTCATCCAAATTAAAAAAAAAAAAAAAGTCCTTTCATGCAGTGCACCATGATTTAGCACAGTCTTGGATTAGGCGCTGGTCCTCTGCTGGTAGAGAGATTAGTTGTACTATTCAGCTCTGAGAAATACTGGAGACATGCCAACAAGATTCATAAGCACAAATGAGGGCAAGAAGTCCCCTATGATGCATGCTAAAAGATTGAGGATGTGTCAACTCAATCTCTTTTCAGCATGGATATTCCACTAGTACCATCCACTAGCTTAGGGACTAGAAATTTCTAATGGCACTGATGAAATAAACAGAAACTAATCTTGCAAAATGGAAAATTCCTTTGGCTATACTAATTCTGGTCCCAGAATCAGATAGCTGTTCCCTAGCAAATTCTTCAAAAAGACGATATCGTTCCATTGTGAAAAAAATGTGGCTGGAATTAATGAAGAAGTACTTCAGTGATGTGCCAAGCTTGCTCCCTCCTTTCCCCTTGCAGCAAAAGTCACCAGTTCTGGACACTATATGGTTTCCAAGTTGAACTGTCAGTCTGCTACACTACGTGCTGAATGTAGAGAAGAAAAGATCTAACCTCAAATCCATTCTCATAGTCATGACTGACTGTCTTCAAGGAATAGGACAACCTTAGAAGACCCTGATATTTCATTGTCTGATTTGCAGGAAGACTCTAAATCAACCTATACAGCTATATCCTATCTGATCGTGGCCTGCCCATTGTTTATATATTTACTTATCACAAAAAAGGGAAATTGAACGTGAATTCTCTACTAGATTGCCAAAAATGTCACTTCAATTTTTCAATTTTAATTTCAAATATCAGAAATATTATGTATTATCTCAGGTACCGCATCAGCAAGCCTGTCAGCGCCCTCCATATGTATTCAGAGACCGCCCAGTCTATTCAGTCATTTGCAGTTTTGATCGGTGTAGATAATACCTCCCCAAAAAATCAAAGTATCTTGAACAAGGGGTGAATTTGAAAATATTTCTTAATAGTACATTTTTGTATGTATAATGTCTCAATAAAGGTAATTCTTAAAGACATGAATATCCAAAACACTCATCTGAATTGGCTCAAAATGGATGATTTAGTTTTAAGTGCAAGTGGTTCAGTAGTGAGAAGGTATAAAAGGGAAGATAGTGGGTAATTCTGGCGAATACCACAAAAAAGCAAAAATGAGGTTTGTGGCAAGGTATAGAGTACATTTATCCAGGATATAAAGGAACCTGTGATCCCATATTTCTCCAAGACACAGAATATATGTGGCCACTGCACTTTATCAAAAGCCTTTTCAGATTCAAGGCTTACAACTATACTATATTCATTTTCAGCGTATGGTATATACAAATCATCAATCAGCTTTCAAATGTTTTTAGCATCATGTCTTTCCTTTACAAATCCTGTTTCATCTTCTGAAATTAAATATGGAAGAATCACACTTAACCTTTTAACCAGAATAGATTCCTACAGGAGACTGGATTGTTAGGATCCTTTCCTAGTTTTAGAAAAAGAGTAATCAATGAATGATTCGCTCCCATTAAAAACATGCCTGTCAGCATACTATAATTATGTATAACTACACATTTATCCCCACTGTCTAAGCAGAGTGGTTTATTGTATCATACATTTATTTGAATTTATTGGCAAACCTGACAATACATTTTTTTAAATGTTTTTCAATTTATTTTAAAAACATTTTTCAGCTATTCCAATATTTCAATATTTTAACAACCCAAACTGCGTTCAACAGCCAACCTTCTATAATCTGCCATCAAAAATGATAGGAGGGGAAAAACCTCAGACAGAGCACCTCAAGTATCACAAATTTTGTATGGTGCAAGTGGCTGCACAGCTGCCATCACAGGGAAAAAAAAACTCCTTCCACCAAAAGTACAAATATTTATTTATTCAAAACATTTAATGTCTGTAACTAATTTCTTTCAAGCATGACGGTCAACAAGTACTTATCTTCTTGTAGAGTCTGTATTATCTCCAACAGTCCCGAAAAAATGCCAACATGACCATGTTTCACAGCTCCCGCTGCTGCTTCAGGTCATCCTGCGGCTTGACTCCATTATTGGCCACTGTGACATATTGAAAAATCAAACGTGGTTTTAGCATTTATGGGCAAAGTATTCAGTCGATCAGAACTCAACTACCCTTTCTATTCCACCAATCCAACTGCAGAATACTTCAATTCCCAAGATTTAAATCTGTTGATATCCAAATAATTACTTAAACACGTGCCACTCAATAGATGCATTGAGTCCTGCGGGATAAACTGTATTTCAACAATGAATCCAAAATTGCTCATGCTGTAGGAGATTTAAACCCCGATCACCACCTCTTGTATGTTCTTGCACAACTTCAAGAACACAACCTTTGATTTGTAAAAAAATATGAGCCTTACTAATACTATGTTGGACCAAAGGTGCCTCCAGTCTCTGATTAATAATTAATCTTGAAGTTGTGCATGAACATCTGAGAGGAAGTGAGAAATTTTGGTTTTATCTTTTAAACACAGTTTCTTCCTCAGGTCTCAATGTATCTATTGGTAAAACAGAGCTTATTCATTTGAATAAGTGAGGGGTTCTAAGTTTTCCTAATACATTTTGTTTTCAAGGTGTGCAAATTCCCATTGCTGACGAAGTACAAAACCTTGGAGTACTGATGGACTAAAGTATTGTTTACATTGCACACTAAATCACTAGTGAAGACGGTCCTATTAGAAGTTAAGGATGTTACAAAGATTAAAACCTTATCTTGATTTTTCTAACTTTCTTATGGTATTACAGGTTTTGCTATTTTCAAATTTAGATTGCCATTCTCTTTTTAGGATTGCCAAAATATGTTTTACGATCCTTGCAGATGATTTAGAATTCTGCTGCAAGGGTCTTAATGGCTACATCAAGGCTCGATCACATCTCTCTGGTTTTAAAGTCACTGCACTGGCTACCGATTGAATATAGAATTCAATATAAGATCTTAGTTTTGATTCACAATGCTTTAAGCCATGATGCTCCTGTCTCAGTACTTTGTCTCCTGTCTCAGTACTTTGTCTCCTGTCTCAGTACTTTGTCTCCTGTCTCAGTACTTTGTTAAAAATTCATCAGCCTATTAGAAACTTGAGATCTGAAGGTCACTATTTATTAGATAATATTAACTATAAAACCATATGCTTGCAGACTCTCAAGATAAATTACTATCTGTTGCAGGAGCAGAGTTGTGGAACAAATTGCCACTAACATTATGCAAGCAAGAATGTTTTTAGATTTTCAAAAAACAATTCAAAATGCACTTGTTCAAATTGCTTTTTTTTTTTTTTTTTACTAGTTTACTATAGCAGTGAAAGCAGAAGTTAGTTTTATTTTATATTTATTTTTATGCTTGCCTTTGACTATGATTTGTTGTTATTAGTTTTAATATGTATATCGTCGTTTGTTGTGGCAATTATGCATATTGCATCATGTATGTCTTATTGTGAGCCACTCAGAATTTTAGATTATGCGGCATATACATTTTTAAAATAAATCATCCAAAGCCCTTGGTCCTAAGGGTCTTCACTATCCATGTTGATAAAAGCCACACCTGGACCTCCTACAGGAGTTCCTTAACCTCGCTCAGCTAAACAATCTATCAGCCCATATGACAGGCCACACCCTTGACCTGATACTGGCTTTATCCCAACTACTATACGATGGCACAACAAAGAACATAGAGACTATCCAGCTCTCATGGATTGACCACCACTGAGTAAGTTTTGACATGTTCCCCATCCTCCATGCAGTCATCAAATCAGGAACGGACCACAAAATTGGTCTGCCAAACATCACACCTTGACCCAGAATCCTTTCTGCTCGTCTTGCTGTACACTCAAGAGAGCACCCCATCTACCACTACCCTGGTAGATGCTTGGAACAACAATGTTAATTCAACCACTGACAAGATCAGAAAATCATCACAACAAAAAAACTCCAAGCCAACCCTATGGTTATCACAGGATCTGATTTCTGTGAAAAGAACTGGAAGAAAACTAGAATGGAAATGGTGGAAATCAATCACAAGCTGATAGAATTGAGTGGAGAAGACATTATGCTGCTTACCACCAAGCAATCAAGAAGAAGATTCCTCTAGAGAACTTTTCTGAACCATCAGTAACTCTGAGGTCACTCTCTCATACCTGCCTCCCTCCCTCACAACTGAGACCCACTGAAATAAGCTAACCATATATTTCACTGATAAGATCACCTAATTCCCCTTTAGATAAGACAAATTCCGCCAGCTCATATCTTGACCACTTTTTGGTCCATTATCAATAGATGACATAAATTCCCTATTCTCTACCCTCAGACCTTCCACTTCCTTAGATGATCCCTGCCCTTCCTGGCTCATTAAGCAAGCTAAACATGGACCGCTTCTCTGCATCCAGGCCATAACAAAAACCTTACTTGAGCAGAAGCTCAAGTACCAACTAGCTTGAAAAGAGCAATCATGAAACCCACATTGAAGAAGGCTAGCCTTAACCCCATTGACCTGAACAATTATCGACCTGTCTCAAACCTCCCTTATTTAAGTCTAAATAAAATCTTTCCAATGGCAGTACTATTATAACTAACTATTGACCCCTTACAGTCCAGCTTTAGATCACACTTGAATACTGATGTACTATTATCAATTATCCTGAATACTGATGTACTATTATCAATTCCCCTAGAGATGTACCTAGAGATATTAGCCCATAAGAATTCCCACGTAGGTTAATATATCACTGCCTTTTAGTAGGCAGATTTCTTGTATATAGCTTTCTTGTATAAAGTTAACTTCCGCATTGTTTTCCCCTTGCATTTAAATTGATTTGTCACTATTTTTTTAAGTTTAAATGTTTTATGTAAAACACTGCTGCTAATATCTATATTTATATAGCGCTGTTGTGAATTATTGTTTAATGTGAACCGATATGATGTTACTAAACGACTGTCGGTATATAAAAACCACAAATAAATAAATAAATAAATACCAGAACTACACTGTTAAGCCTGTTGGATGAATTCTGACTTGAAAAAGGAAATTCAGCCTTACTCATCCTCCTGGTCCTCTCTGCAGCTTTTGACACTGTTTATTACTGTCTCCTCCTTCTCCTCTCAACCTATGTGTCATAGGATTGACTGGTCCAGCATAAGCCTGATTTGCATATTTCCTCCAAGACTGCACTCAGATTGTCTTATTGGGAACAGCTACTTCCCAGCCCTACTTGCTGTCTTGTGAAATACCCCAAGGTTCTATCCTCTCACCTGCACTCTTCAATATTTACTTAACTCTGCTATGTGAACTCATCAGGGACTGCCACGTCACCCACTACTCCTATGCTGACAACATCCGTTGTGCTTGCTGGATGGCATTGGGAAACTTGCATGAATTGATAGTTGCACCCCTAAAGGGGGACACAGTGGGATTGGAGGTTGGATTCCATATGGGAATTTCATCTACTTTGGATAAATGCACATAAAATTGCTGCTGGGCAGATTAGATGGGTCTTTATTGTCCTTATCTCCCATCATTTACTATGTTACTATATAAAGGAGCACTGCACAATGCTTAAGATTTAACTACAATTACCACAGATCCTACATCATCTCTAAGGAAGTACCAACCTTACAGAAAGCAATATTTTTATCCATGAAAATGCTATGTGCCTTATTTTTATTAAAGACAGCATTATCAGCCCCTGCAGCAACTACAACATAAGCCATGTAATAGAGACAGGTTTCAGAATAAGTCAGCTCAGCAATCAGCCCAGAAACAAACAATATTTTGGCTACCAGCTCCTTCCAGTGGGAGAAAGGCTTCATTTTTTTCTTCCATCAATGGTCCTTTGTTATCCATGACCAATGGGTCCTCAGTATTTTGAAACTCTTCCTCCAAAAACCTTTTAATTTTTATGTAAGCTTCCCAGGGAACAATCACACATAAGACAAGAGCTAACATCTCTCTTCTCCTCTCATGTGGTAAGACCACTTCCATTGTACAAGAGAACCAGGGATTTTATTCAAGATACTTCCTTATCCCCAAAACGTCAGAAGGCCTTCACTCTGTATTGAATCTAAGAGATCTAAACACATTTTTCAAAAAAGAGGAATTCAAGATGAACTCATTAAAGAATATCCTTCCACTATTGGACCTTAAGAATCTGTTACCTATGTTGGGCAAAGATTCTTATACTCAAACCCCATTTATCCAAACTACAAAATATATCTCAGATACATGGTATAAAACTATCATTATTTATATCCTTCTGTTTGGTGTCCCAGTAGCCCCAAGAGTTTTCATGAAGTGCCTTGCGGTAATAGCAACTTATTTACAAATGAACCTCATCTTAGTCTTTCCTTATTAGACAATTGGCTCATATTGAGCAGATTCTTAGAAGAAGCCAACATTTCACGTGCTCTAACAGTTCAAACTCTTCTGTCACTGGGATTTGTACTAAACTACAACCAATCCTATTTGATGCTTTCTCATCATCTAGAATTTATAGGAGCTTATCTGGATACCTTAGTAGGGAAGCTTTTCTTCCCAATCAGAATATGGTGTCAGCAAAAGAAGATGCATGGACATTCTTGGCCACACAACACCATGATATATGTAACCCCATATGCTCGACTATGTATAAGACTTCCTCAATGGCACCTAAAACATCACTGGAACAAATAGACTCATCCTCTGTCTTACAGAATACCAGTCACTATCAACTATGCCAATTTCTAAATTGGTGGACTTGCCCTCTCAGTCTTCTTTAGGGTCATCCTTTACACCCTCCTCCGTTACAAATGACGTTAACCACAGATGCTTCAAATGGAGCCGTGGGGGTAGGGACTCATTTAGGACATCTGTGCTCTCAGAGAAAGTGGACCGGAAAAGAATATGTTCTTCACATAAATATTTTGGAGATGAAGGCTATATTCAAAGCATTAATAGAATTTGAAACATTCATAAGGGGAAAAATACTTCAGATGAAAATGGACAATATTCTAGCAATGTACTACATAAACAAGGAGGGAGGGATCTCAACCTTTGTGTCAAGAAGCCCTCAAGGTATGGGAGTGGGCAATACAAACAAAAATGCATCTTGATGCCCCTCATATTCTGGGGAATTGCAACTAATTGGCATCTGAGCCAACATTTACAGCCTCACAAATGGTCTCTTCACAGTATAATTCTTCAAAATATTGTCTAACACTGGGGATTTCCAAGAGTGGATCTTTTTGTGATGTTATTCAATCACAGACTTCCAATTTAATGCTCCAAAAGACTAGATGCCAGGGGCATGGCTTCAGACATATTAACAATATCTTGTTCAGAAGGCCTCTTATATGGGTTTCTCCCAATTCCTCTGATCGCCAAAAAAAAGCAAGGATGATTCTAATGGCCCCTTTCTGGCCTTGTCAACCTTAATTTCCATGGCTCCCAAGAGTGTTCATTGCTCAACCAGTTCGTCTCAAGATCTTTCAATATTTTCTAACTCAATACAACAGAATTCTTCCTCATCCTAATCTTCACACCTTAGCTATAACAGCATGGATGTTAAATACCAATGTTTAAAAGTTCTGCCATTCTGAGATGAAAGGAGTTTTGCTACTGGCTAGAAAACTGCTAGTTAAATGTTTCTACAGGTTCAAATGGAAAAGATTCTCCCTATGATGCAATTCTTACAAACAGGATCTGTTCAGATTCAAAACATCTACATTTTATTACAATATCTTCTTCACCTTTCCAATTCAGGATTGAAATCAAATAATGTAAGAATGTATTTATGTGCAATAGCAGCATATCATTTCTCCAAATGTCTTCCAATATCTTGTCCCATCATAGCCGGATTTATAAAAGGACTTGTCCAGAATCATCCTCCTATAAAAGCCCCCATACCACAATGGGACCGTAATCTCATTTTATCAAGATTGATGCAGCCCACATTTGAGCTGATGGCATCTAATGATTTCCAGGTAGCAGTTACTTCTACTTGCAGAGTTAAGGAATGCTAAGCACTATTGATAGATCCACCATAGATGCAAAGTTTCAATAACAGAGTAGTTCTTAGAGCTACTTTAGGGAGATATGATAGAGATCTATAAAATCATGAGTGGAATAGAATGGGTAAATGTAAATTGGCTATTTGCTCTTTCAAAAAATACAAAGACTAAGTGGCATTCCATGAAGTCAGTATTTGACACATTCAAAAGAAATTGGAGAAAACTCTTTTTCACCCATTGCACAGTTAAGCTCTGGAATTCATTACCAGAGGATGTGGTTAAGGCAGTTACCATAGCTGAGATTAAAAAAGGTTTGAACACATTCATGGAGGAGAGTTCAATAAACTGTTATAAACCAAGCAGATTTAAGAAATATCCACTACTTATCACTGCAGAATAGCAGCATGGGATCTGTTTGCTGTTTGGGATCTTGCCAGTTACTTGTAACCTGGATTGGCCACTATTGAAAACAGGATACTAGACTTGATAGATCCTCTGTCTGACCCAGTTTGGCAAGTTCTTATGTACTTAACTCACCTAAGATTTCTGCCTAAAGTTGGTTCTCATAAGAACATAAGAAGTTGCCATACTGGGTCAGACCAAGGGTCCATCAAGCCCAGCATCCTGTTTCCAACACTGGCCGAACTTGGCAAGTACCCAAAAACAAAGTCTATCCCATGCTACTGTTGCTAATAATAGCAGTGGCTATTTTCTAAGTCAACTTAATAGCAGGTAATGGACTTCTCCAAGAACTTATTCAAACCTTCAAATCCAGTTACACCAACCTCATCCCCTGGCAACAAACTCCAGAGTCTAACCGTGCATTGAGTGAAAAAAAACCTTCTCCGACTAGCTCTAAATATGCTACATGCCAACTCCACGGAGTGCCCCCCAGTCCTTCCACTATCCAAATGAGCAAACAACCGATTCACCTCCACCTGCTCTAGACCTCTCATGATTTTAAATGCCTCTATCACAGTTTCATTTATATCAATTCATAGTCCTTCCTGCTTGTTTTCCAAAGTCTCATACAAATAGATCGGAGCAGACAACTCCATACCTTGAACTGTAGAAGGGCTATATTCTTTTACATAGAAAAAATGAAACCTTACAAGAATTTGCCTCAACCGTTGGTTTCCTTTGACCCAAAGAACCAAGGCTATCTGGTAAGAAAACAAATGCTTTCATCATGGTTGTCAGATTGTATCCCCTTCTATTACAAAGAAATAAATATATAGCTTCCAACCAAAATTAAAGCTCATCAAATTAGAGCAACTACAACATCGGTTGCTTTTTCTTTGATCTGCCTCCTTACAAGACATTTGCAAAGCAGTTACTTGCTTCTCCATACACGCTTTTGTAAAGCATTATTGCCGGGACCAAGTTTCCTGATCAGATAAACATTTTCTAATGCAACCGTCAGCTTGGGAGTCCCTGTTTGCATCAACTGAATTAAACCTGCTTGTCCATGCTTACTTGTAATGTGTGTTCTCTGTAGACAGCAAGACAAATCAGCCACACAATACCGACCTCCTCCCCTTGGAGCTGAAGCCTATCTAGGGAAAAGACTGAGGAGACTCATGCATTTGGGTGGCTGATTTGTCCTGCTATCTATGGAAAACACTTGTTAAAGATAAGCAACTTTGATCTAACCAAAGTAGAAAATTTGCAACTGGGCAGCCATGATGTGTCAACTTGGTTCTTTTTTACTGCTGTCATTTACTATGTTACCATGTAGAGAAAACCAACAAAATAGTTGTGAAAAAAATTATACCTTTATTATACGAATGAAAATTTGGTTAGCTTTATGCAGGCATTCTCTATCAGTTGCTTTTTAAATATATTGTAAGAGATTTTGATTTTTGGTTGATTAATGTGGTATTTCTTCCTTTTTTATGAACAGTGGCAATCTTGACAAACAAACTGTGAAGGGCAGCACAGCCCTTCACTACTGCTGTTTAACAGATAATGCAGAGTGCCTGAAACTGTTGCTGAGAGGGAAGGCTTCTATTGAAATAGGTAAGAGTATCCTATAATTAAAACCAGCATAGAGAAGTGTTACTTTGAATTTTACTTTACAACAATGAGGTTAACCAACACTTCATGGTATTGTAACATATAATTTTCTATTGTGTATCATCAAATTCCTGCTATAAGCATTTTTTCCTCTGAAAATTAGCAGTTACTTCAGAGACATAATTCCACCTATCCTAAGAACATTCTTTGATTTATATTAAGAGAATAGAAAGAATATTTTTCATAAAAAGAATTAATCGAGGAATTAGATAAACAAGGAAGTAATCCAACTGTTATCAGTAGATTAACTATTGTCCCCTTGTAGATCATTACTAGGGATCTTCGTTTTCAGTATTTATTTTGCTTGGGAATTTCAATGTATTAAAAAAAAAGGTATGTGGAAAAAGAACTTTGATAGAACCCACGAGAAAAATAAGTGGAAAAGCCATTTTTCCACTGATTTCATTTTTGTTGAAACATTGAAATTCCCAGGCAAAATAAAATAAAATAACTGAAAATGAAGGTCGCTAATCATTACCAAACTAACATTAAATATACCAAATAAATTTTAAGGACTTATATTAATTATTCCTACTTCCTTAGCAACCTACCTTAATAACTCAATGTTAAGATGCAGTCAGAAGTCCATCAGTGAGACTTTGCACCAAATGCCATATGAATAATTATCCATCAGTTGGTGAGAGGTTATATGTGTGTTCTCAGAACAAGTCCAATCTGTGAAGGCTAGAGTGACAGACCTGGAGAAGCTGAAGCAGACAGAGGTATATAGAAGAGACTTTCAGGTATATAATAAAGTCCTAACTCCAGACTGGCAGTCCCTGTGCTGCCTTGGTGGAGCAAGATCACCTAGAAGGAGAGCATCACTTTGGTGATATCTGTGCTCCAGGTGATGCATTATATTCTCACACCAAGGATAAGTCTCCAAGGGCTTTGTTGCCAGGAAGGAAGGCTTAGGACAGCATCATAGTCTGATTCAATCATTAGGAATATGGATAGCTAGGTGGCTGTTGGATATGAGGATCTCTTGGTAACTTGTTTGTCTAGTGTGAAGGTGGCATGTTTTGTGTCACCTAGATAGGATTATAGACAGTGCTGGTTGTTGTAGCACATGTGGGTACCAATGATATAGGAAGGTGTGGGATGGAGGTTCCAGAAACAAAATTTAGGTTTTTAGGTAGAAAGTTGAAATCCAGAACCTTCATGATAGTATTCTTAGAAATGCTCCTTGTGGCTTGCACAGGACCCCAAAGGCAGGGAGAGTTCTGGAGTTACAAAGTGGATAAGACTATGGTCTATGGTTTTGTACATTTTCACGTTTGCTAGTTCCAGTCAAACACTGCCTTTTGTAAATGTTGTGGTAACTATCCCACTCCCATATGTACTCTTGTCAACTAGCAGCAGTAGTTTTTCTCCAAGGTCATCTTTAGTGAACACCAAAGTATTTATTTAGTAGTTCTACTTTGAACTCATCTTTCTCATTGCTCCTCATCTTGTCTTGTAACAGTGGTGATGATCTTTATCCCAAGGGCATCGGCTATTGGTAGTGGCTGGTGAATCTTTCGTCTAGCTTGTTTATAGCAGCTAGATATGCGTATTATATGTTTAGTTAATGCATAGCAGGCAGAAAGTTCCAGGGAGAGAATACCATTGGTTATTGCTCCTTATTTTGAAAAAATTAGAAATTCATCTTGGGTAAAAGAGCACATACCAACAGGAGTTTATAAAGATGATAAAGCTCTTATTTGCAGCAGTGACTGCAGTTCTCGATGGATTACATACACCATTACAAACATAATAAAACACAGCACTGACAACAAAATGTCAATATTGCCACATACAAGGACAATTAACATTATCTCACAATACACAGGCCTTATATGACCCTTAAAAGGTTTCCATTCTGGACCTTATGTGTAGCCTTATATGACTCTTTAAAAGTTTTTCATATCGATATGAGATTCATAGTTAGAGTCCCTCCCAACACAGTGCCATCAGTGAAACATGGCCATGCTGGGGGACCATACTTCTACAATAAGCCTTATAAATAAATTGCTTTGCTGTACACTTTGAAGACTCACAAAAATACAGTTCTCTTAACTTTGAAACAGCATTAACTGCCTTCACACACTTTTCCCCTGCTTCTGAGAATTGTGCCTATAGTGCTGACAGGCAGAGAGTTGGAAGGTTCATGTCTCTTGGACTGCAGGAGGTTTGCATTATTCATAGTGGCTATTTGGATGTGAGCTCTTTCTTTCCAGACATAGACAAGATCATGCATTCTCCAGAGGCACTGTCTGGAGCCTTGAATATCAGTTTTCCAATAAAATTGGAGGATATCCACTCCTCTGTGAAGCCTACTTTGTTATTGTCATTGTCACTATTTGAGATAGAGTTGGAGAATAGATTTGCTCAGCATATAATGTGCTTCAAGATCTTGGCATCAAGCACATGGACTCCCCTTTGTGCATCAAGTGATCCTTCTCTCACTGCTTTCCCTTTGGTGCCAACACAGGTTTAGCAACCCAGCCTGCCTTAGAGTTCAACAGGTTGAGAGTGGGAAGCTTCTTCTACTCCTTGTCATGAAGCCTAAGAAATGGAAACATAGGCCACCCAGATCTTTAGCTTCAGGATCAATGTGGTCTCAGAGGACCATTCAATAGTTATCCTTAAGTTCAATGCTGAAGACTCGTGAGGCCCTGGATACCCATCAGAAGAGTATTGTTCCCTAGAGGAATACTCAGCTGGGCATTCCATTAGTGTACTTAGTAAGACTAGCTGCGTCACAAGAAAAGATATTTTCAGTAGTGGGCCCCATTTTTTGGAACTCTTTGCCAAGAGGACTCCAACTGACTTGAGTGTATCTTAACTTTTAAGAAAGTACTGAAGATTTTTTTTTTTATTTCATCAAACTTTCCCTGACTCTTAGGGGTAGATTTTCAGAGCCCTGCTCGCCTAAATCCGCCCAAAACCGGGCGGATTTAGGCGAGCAGGGCCCTGCGCGCCGGGAAGCCTATTTTACATAGGCCTCCTGGCGCGCGCAGAGCCCCGGGACTCGCGTAAGTCCCGGGGTTCTCGGAGGGGGGCGTGTTGGGGGCGTGTCGGGGGCGGGCCCGGTCGTCGCGGCGTTCCGGGGGCGTGTCGGCAGCGTTTTGGGGGCGGGTACGGGGCGTGGCTACGGCCCGGGGGCGTGGCCGCGCCCTCCGTACCCGCCCCCAGGTCGCGGCCCGGCGCGCAGCAGGCCCGCTGGCGCGCGGGGATTTACGTCTCCCTCCGGGAGGCGTAAATCCCCCGACAAAGGTAAGGGGGGGGTGTAGACAGGGCCGGGCGGGTGGGTTAGGTAGGGGAAGGGAGGGGAAGGTGAGGGGAGGGCAAAGGAAAGTTCCCTCCAAGGCTGCTCCGATTTCGGAGCGGCCTTGGAGGGAACGGGGGGAGGCAGCGCGGCTCGGCGCGCGCAGGCTATACAAAATCGATAGCCTTGCGCGCGCCGATCCAGGATTTTAGTGGATACGCGCGGCTCCGCACGTATCTACTAAAATCCAGCGTACTTTTGCTTGAGTCTGATGCGCAAGCAAAAGTAGGCTGATCGCGCTTCTTTTAAAATCTACCCCTTAGTGCTGTCATAGATGGATGAGGTGGGTTCTAAGGTTTTTTGTTTTCTTTTAGTGATTAGTTTTGTTAATTTAATTATTTATGTGATGCCTTGTTGTTTTTAATGTTTTGTACGGTTTGTTTTTTGTAACCATGGTTATGAGTGTTTTATTGCAAGCCGCACAGAGCATTAGATATGTGGCATATAAATTTCATTAAATAAACTATTATGAGGGCTCTCTCAACCATAGGCCAGGAAAAGGTCTCAGTACAAAATTCAGCAGGTACATTAAATGTTACTACATATATAAAATCATAAAGGTGTGGTAAAGAATAATTCTAAGCAATTTCAATATGATCATCATGAGACCCTTCAGCATCTTTCGGCCAGCACCTCAGACCCGCAGTCCTCAGGCAAGAAGCACTTATGGCAAGGGCTGAGGCACCCCTTTTACCAGCCGTGCAGTATTACCTGACGGCGACCAGGACGAGATCTCAGCGGGCTGGCCCCAGGGATCACCTGAGGCAGCAATAAGCCCCTAGGACTCAGCCGGCACCCAGAAAAGCCCCGCTACAAGGTTTTGGCTGGCTCAGAGGAAGTGTAAGCCCTCAACAGGGGGGCCCTCTGGTTGGAGGTCGACTGCAGGTCTTTGCAGACCACTGGCCGTCAGTCACCTCGGACCGGTGGGTCCTGTCCATCGTTCATCACGGATACAGGTTGAACTTTTGGGACGTCCCTCCGTGGCCCCCCCCCCCCCCGTGTCCCTCTTGGGGCCCTTCAGTGAATCAGGAGGTACTCTTGACGGAGCTCTCCACCCTCACAACAACCAGGGCCGTTGAGTCCATCCCACCACAGCAATGAGGGAGCAGCTTCTACTCCAGGTGTTTCTTGATTCCAAAGAGAATAGGGGGATTCCATCCTATTCCGGACCTAAGAGCCTTGAACAAATTCCTGAAGTGGTAAAAGTTCAAGATTGTCTCACTGGGCACCCTGATTCCTCTCCTGCAAAGGGGGGACTGGCTTTGCTCCCTCGATCTCAGACACCTACACCCACATTGAGATTTCAGTGCACAAGAAATATCTTCGCTTCATGGTGGGCGAGCAGCACTTTCAGTACAGGAAGCTGCCTTTCGGCCTGGCATCTGCACCCCGCATCTTCACCAAGTACTGGGCTGTAGTAGGGGCCTACCTGCGGCGAATGCAAGTGCAGGTTTTTCCCTACCTGGATGACTGGCTTATCAAGAGTGCCTCCCAGGAGGGGAGTGTTGCGATCCCTGCACTACACCATTTGGGTGTTGGAGACCCTTGGGGTTTCTGGTCAACTACTTGAAGTCGTAGCTCGTCCCATCACTCCAGCTGGACTTTATTGTTGCTAGGTTCAACACAGTGCAGGCCAGGGCATTTCTGCCCTGGGATCAAGCTCTTACCATGGTGTCCCTGGTGAGAGTGACCTCTGAGTCACCAGGTTTTGGTGCACCATATGCTGTGTCTGTTGGGGCACATGATTGCAACGTCCATGTCACTCCCTTCGCTAGTTTACATGTGCGCAGAGCGCAGTGGACCCTGCAGTCTCAGTGGTGCCAGGCCTTCTAGGACCTTTGGGTGCACAACATATTACTCATTTACATTTACTACAATTTATGAATCGCCTGACACTTAAAAGGTCTAGGCGATGAACAAGAGTACAATCAAAATATGAAATTATATAAACAAAATAGAACATTCATATAAATTAATCATAAAAACAAATAAAAAGCATAAGTAAAGTTTTTAAAGCATGAAACTAAAAGCCGAAAAATAACGACCACTACATAAAATAAAAATATAAATTAAACTAGAAAAAGAAGAATTAACAAACAAGTTTTGATTTATTTTCTGAAATTCTTGTGGAGTCACATTGTCTAATGTCAATTGGGAAAGATTCCAGAGGGAAGGTCCGCCAGGCCAGGATTCCTTGTCGTAGTGGGAGGGTCTGTCCAATTTGGTCATAGGGGTGCCCTTCCAGGCTTCCCTTGCTCAAGTTGTGCTCAACCACGGATGCTTCCGTCCTGGGTTGGGGTGCCCATATGGAGGGCCTCTGCATCCAAGGTTGATGATCCATTCAGGAAGCAAGATGTCAGATAAACTTCCTGGAACTCTGTGTGATCCAATACGCTGTTTGGCCATTTCAGGATTGCATGGCGGACAAGGCGGTTCTCATCCAGACTGACAATCAGGTGGTGATATGGTACCTCAACAAGCAGGGAGGCATGAGATCATACATCCTCTGCCAGGAGACTGTCCAGATCTGGTCTTGGGCTCTGTCCCATGGTATTCTGCTACGAGCCATGAACGGAGAATGTGGTGGCAGACAAGTCACTCCTTCTGCTCCCACAAGTGTTCCCTGAAGCAGAAGGTTGCAGATTGGATCTTTCGTCTCTGAGGAACCCCAGACATGGATCTCTTCGCTTGCCACTGCAACAGGAAGGTAGATCAGTTCTGCACCCTGTTCAGAAAGAGAACAGCAAACCAGTATCTGATGCCTTTGCCCGGCATTGAGGTACAGTCCTCCTGTATGCGTAACCTCCGCTTCCTCTAGTGTCAAAAGACTCTTCTGAAGCTCCAACAGGACCAGGGAACCATGATCCTCATCGCCCCTTATTGGCCGAGGCATATCTGGTTCTCCCTCCTGCAGGATTTCTCCCTTCAGGAGCCAATCAGTCTGGGGACCTCCCCAGACCTCCTCATGCAAGATCAGGGCAGACTGCACCAGCCCAACCTCCAGACCTTGTCCCAAACGGCTTGGATGTTGAGAGGGTGATTTTGCAGCCCCCTAGACCTCTCGGTTGATGTGTCTTGGGTTCTGGTGGAGTCCAGGAAGCCTTTCACTAGAAGGCCTGAAGTGGAGGAGGTTCTCAGTTTGGTGTGAGCACCATGGCTTGGATATGTTTTCTTATTCCACCACGAAGCTACTCCATTGAAGTGCATCTCGGTGCTGTTGGGCCTACCACCAAGGGGTGGGTGGTTTGCCCATCTCTGTGCAGCCCATAGTGGGGTGCTTTATGTGAGGGGTCTGCTTCAGCTGAAGCCTCCCCTAAGGGCCCCCCGCTGTGGCCTGGGACCTCAGTGTGGTCTTGTCCCAGCTTATGAAGGCTTCCTTTGAACCCTTGCACTCCTGTGACCTTAAACACATGACCTGAAAGGTCATCTTCTTCGTAGCAGTCACATCATCATGCAGGGTCAGCGAACTTCAGCCCTTGGTGTTGTTTCCACTCTACATGAAGTTTTTCCACGATAGGGTGGTCCTTCGCATGCACCCTAAGTTCCTGCCTAAGGTGGTGACAGATTTCCATCTAAACCAGTCAATCTTCCTACCCACCTTTTTTTTTTCCAAAGCTTCATTCGCACCAGGGGAAATGGGCTTTGCATAGTTTGGATTGCAAGGGAGCCTTAGCCTTCTATCTGGAGCGGACAGCAGGCCATAGGCAGTCCCTGCAACTCTTCATCTCTTTTGACAGGTGCAGATTGGGGGTTGCGGTTGCTAAGCAGACTCTGACTAACTTGCTAATGGATTGTATTTCCTTCTGCTATGATCAGGTGGGACTGCAGCTTGGGGGCCATGTCAAGGCTCATTCTGTCAGAACCATGGCAACTTTAGTGGTCCACTTGCAAGCGGTCCCCAAGGACAAGATCTGCAAGGCTATGACAGTGTTCCCTGCACGGCTTCGCCTCGCACTTCTGTCTGGACAGGGATGGCCAACACGACAGCAATTTTGGCCAGTCCGTCCTCCGGAATCTCTTTCATCTTTAAAACTCAACTCTTCCTGCCTCGGGTTCAGGCTATCTCCCTGTGCTACCAACAGCACCTCTGTTGTGCCCGTTGCTACCTGGTTCGGTGACTGTTGGTCCCCTTGTTCAGGAACAGCCTGTAGCTAGGGATTCACCCACTTGTAAGTACTATCATCTTGCTTGTCCTAGAAGAAAGCAGAGTTGCTTACCAGTAACAGGTGTTCTCCTATGACAGCAGGATATTAGTCCCTGGGAAACCTGTCCACCACCCTGTGGAGCTGTGTTTTCTCCAAGTTTATTTCATATTTTTGTATTTCTATATTACAAAACTGTAAAGGGACCCCATGTGGATAGTGGCATGCCGGTGTGCTAGTCAAAATTTTCTGTGCCAGGCTCCATCTGATTATGTCACCCGCTTCTGAGGACTAACATCTTGCTGTCCTAGGAGAACACCTGTTACGGATAAGCAACTCTGCTTTCCTGACCTTGTTCTGGTGTCCACCTCCTTGTTGGAGCTTCATTTCATGACCCCTAGTTCTACGGTTTCCTTTCAACTGAAAAACCTTTGTTTCTTGTGCCTTAGTACCTTTCAGGTTTTTAAATGTTTGCATCATATCTAGAGCTTCTAATTTTAGGTGTTTTTAAACTGTAAATTTAGGTGTTTATTTTCTAGTTCATTAGGAGTTCTCTGGGGGTTCCAAAAATTGGTATTTATTGGTGTTATTGAAGTGCAGGTACTCTTGTTGGATATCTTATGGTTGAATCAAATTCATCCTAATATCAATACATAAGGGTAGTATATTTAATAATGTAAATTATAATACATATCACATCACAATCCTTTATTTCATAAATTATTAAAATATTATTACAAGTTTCAATATGTCAGCATATTAACATATATCCTTTTAATACATATAAATACGTTATTTACCTTCATATCATTTAGGCACCCACTATGTGCACACACCCTCCCTGTTGCACTAATATTGATTATCCCCTAAAAATACTTCCACATTCATCCTTCCCTCATTCATCTACATTCACCTACTTGTCCCTTCACAAGGCACCGTTAAAATTAACACCCTTCCCCTAATACTATTATCTGCACATGCCTCCTAAATTTTATACATACTTCACAACTAGATTTTATACGTGTATTGATGTCTCCACAACCAGAACGTTTTTTACATATATTGACGTAATCACAACCCTACAAGGACTCTTGTTTTGCCATATATGGCTTCTTCAGGGGTTCTCTTCTTCAATCTTCATACACTTGGCAGTATAATCAAATTCATAACATTTCTGCAGCTGAGGAGTCGTTAGCGTGGAAAAGGCACAAAAACAAAGTGCAGGACCCAGAGTAGGCAAAGGAGGGGGTGAAGGACTACTAGGGGAAGTGATGTTTTTCTGGTGTTTATCTAATAAACGCCTATTTTATTTTAGTTTAGTTTTTGCATTGGAGGTATTTTATCTGGGTTTATCAGTTAAAACCTAAAATCAGAAGGCCCTATTCATATCCCCTTTCTCACAAATCCTCTGATAGGGCTTTTGGTATATATCCTGTACAATTCTGGTTGCCTTTCTCTGGACTTTCTCTAGCCTCTCTGTATCCTTTCTGAGATATGGGCCTCCAAAACTGAAGACATTTTCTCTGGATGACGCCTTACCAGTGACTACTAAAGTCATTTTTGCCTCTTTTTTTTTTTTTCTCCTCCTGGTTATATTATTCTGTATGCTCCCAAATATCGTCCTGGCTGTGACTGCCACTTTATCACACATTTATGCAACCTCTAGTTCTCGCACTATCACCCCTAAGGTCCCTCTCTTGTTCAATGCATATCAGCTTTTCACCACCTATTGCATACTGTTCCTGTTGATTTCTTTATTCCAAGTGCATGGCGTGGCACATTTTGGCATTGAATCTCAACTTCCAAGTATTTGATTACACTTTAAGTTTTCTTAAATCACTTTTCATTCTGTCTGTGCCCTCAAAGGTATCCAAATTTTAGCAGATCTTTGTGTTATCTGCAAAAGGCAAATTTTGAGGAAATTGTCAAGGCTACAACATGGTGTTCAGTCCATGCATTTACTTCCCATTTATATCTGGACACTTCTTGGGGGGATAGAAGGGTTGGACGGTCCATTCTTCATGGTCTCTGAGGAATAGAACCCAACCCCCATCTCTCCTTGGGCCCAGTTTTATGATTTTATTTATTCTAATTTATAACTTACTTTCTCATCCAAATGGTTGCTAAGAGTAGATAACATGCTTCAACATTGGTAAAAATCAAAACATTATTTATTATATAAAACACATAAAACCCATATTAAATACATGTAACACACAAGCATAAATAGAACAAAATACAGCATAATTACATCCAAAATACCACATATACAACAATTATAACAAAGACATTTCATAAAGTTTTTATATAAAACATATCTTAGGGAAAGCCCAGATAAATCAATAATATATAAAGATAGTTAAAATATATAGAACCTAAAAAGAACAGTAGAGCTAACCATAGCCTCCATAACACGTCTGGTGGATCTTAAGCACAATTAAAAGGTTATATTGAAAAAAAACAGGTTTTCACTTGTTTCATAAACAAATGATCATGTCTGAGCTGAAAATAATTGGGCAGGGAGTTCCATAGTTCCAGGCATACATAAAAAAAAAGATTTTGAGTCCCCTGCAGCTGAATTTCATTCATGATAGGCAGAGAAGGGCATTCTGCAGTAACCTAAATGTTCTTATCTGCAAATATGTGACAGTATGATCTCTCTCATAAGTTGGTTCTTATTCATGAAGTGCTTTAAATCTTAGTGATAACCTAAAATTTAAGTTTGTCTTTATCTTGAATATATACACACACACACACATTTCATCGCCATCATTTCATCTCAGAAACACTTCATATCTTGCTATTGGTACTTTACATATTCAATTAAATTTCTCAGCAATCATGATCTGTGAATTATTTCTGCTTGAGTGTAATTAGAGAAAAGTGGCAAAACCAGAAATAGTCAGTGTCATGTGATATCCAGTCTGCCTCCTGCAGCTGTATTTCTCTTCTAGTCATCTCGTTTTGGGCAGCAGTGGACCACAGCAGAAGCAGCTCTTGTTAGAGCCCCTCTTCAATGTAACACTTACACTGTGTGATTTGGCAACAGAGGCTACCTTAAGCCTTGACTACATTGCCTGTGTTCCCAGTGGTTATCCTAATAGCTGCTTTCACTCTTGCTTCCTGCTGATGCCATCTTGGATTCAGAAACCTCTCCTTATTAAGATTTCAGAAAGGTGAGTTAAGTACTTTGAGGTTTTGTATTTATGTGTGTGTTTGTGTATTATCTTGAAACCAGTTTGGAGTGTTCCTAGGGAAAGGTCAGATCTTGTTCAGATGTACTGGTGATCGAGTTATCTGTGGAGATCCCACCTGAATGCATGTCTCCTGGGTTACTTTATTCAAATTAAAACCAAAAGGGTAAGAAAAGATCTCCTGCAAGTGGTTAAGCTTGTGTGACTGACAGATCTCCTCAGCACAGTGGGTAATGGTAAGGTCAAGAAAGATGGCTGATCAAAGCTAGAGCAGTGTAGGCCATCAAACTGATACAACTGACAGCAGTAAAGGCAGGGGCAGCCAGGAAGAATGGGTGGACCATATGGTCCTTAGTGATCAATTTCTGTTCTATTACTATTAACGAATCTGTGGGTTCAGCACCTCAAGGTCCCCTCTTTTGTCTGATATAGACAGTTAAACAAGGGGACATATAATCTCCTTGTATCTACGGAATTCCTACATAAGAATCCTACTAGGTTAACAAGTGTTTGCTTTAGGTACGCAGCATTACCAGTCTTAGTCTGTCCTCTTTGGTCTCCTCAACTACCAGAGTGTTGCTTATTGTCTTTTTAACCATGATAGATAAACTCAGGGCAAAAGGCCTGTTTGTCTTACTGTACCTGAATAACATCCTTATCAGGTGTGCAGTATATCTGGAATGCTGTGAGAACAGCAATAAAATGGTTTATTGCAAGAGTATGATTGTATTATGAAATGGGCCAAGAACTGTCTGATTACTGCTTATGATCTGACTTGCTTAGGAGTGACATTTTGTTCTAGTTTTGGACTGATCATGTTATCAGAAGATACATTCTCCTTGATTCTATCAGGTTCAGAATTTTAGCAAACTGGAATGGTGTGTTGACTCTTGAGGATCCCTGGGTTCAAGCTGTCAACTATAGAGTTGTCAGGTTTCACATGAGGACCTGGAAATTTTAGATTGACTTCTTGGTTCAAAGTTAGTGAAAATAGAGATTTAAAGATATTTAGGTCTGGTGGATGTCCATAGCAAATCTGGACAAAGGAAAACACCTAATATTCCACTTCTGCTGAAGATTTCGATAAATGCATGAATCTCAGGAGGTGAGCAAAGCCTCACCCATTGGTCATCTTAGGCACTCTAGTTTTCAATGGAGAAGAGCCTGCATATGAATGTTCTATAAATAAGAGTTCCTTCCTGGTTTTGACATCGTTCAAAAATCAAATGTATTAGATTTATACAAGAATGAGAGCAGACACTGTGGTAACAGTAAGCAACCTGAAGAAAAAAAGGTGGCATAAGGAATGTCAGAATGATCCAGAAGAATGCAAGATAGTGACATATGTGGAGCATCAGTTGGTCAGCTTATTAGCATTCCATGTTGCAAATTACTTGAATGTGGGGATAGATTTGTTGAGCAGAAAACCTCCAATGTGAGTTAGCTTTAAAGTTTTTCAGATATTGTATTTCCACTTGGATATTTTCTCATGGATCTGGTGGCATCAACTCACAATATGAAGCAACCAAAATTATTCTACCCCTCAAGGACAGCGGAATAATAATTACATATGCTGTTGCTAAAAGTTATGCAAGAAGAATTTTTCAATGGTATTGAAATCTCAAGTTCTTGCAAAGGTACAATGTTGCAAGAAAGAAGAAATACTGATTACACTCTTTTGGTGGAGACTGCCTTGGTTTTCAGAGCTGCTTACTCTGATGGTGGAGAAACTTCACATAGCCAGTTATTGAACCAGATCAAAGTCAAGACCCCCATATGTCACCCCAGTCTGAGATTGATGGTCAAAAAGTTGAAAGGAAACTTCTGAGGGTAGATACTCAAAAGTTAGCAGTTTAAGTTAGCCGGATAGACGTAGCTGGCTAATTTAAATGTGATTATTATCCTAATCACTATGTTCCTTTAGACCTTTCTTTCTAGCAGTCTTTGCTTCCAAGTTTACTACCCTTGTTGAATGTAACTTTGTCCTTCCGTTGTAACTATGGTTTCTGTTATAGTTTCCCCTTTTCGATGTAAACCGACCTGATATGGTTCCTACCATGAAGGTCGGTATAGAAAAAGTGTTAAATAAATAAATAAAATAAATAAATATTCAGCAGCACAGCTATGCTGCTGAATATCGCGTATGTGTCACTATTTATCCAGATAATTCAGATCTGCCTATGAGCAGATCTAATTTAACTGGTTAATTTAACCACATAAGTATGAATATTGCTGTTTATCTGGTTAAGTTAATTGGCATAGTAGCACTGCCCAGTTAAGTCTACTACCCTCCCACAACTTATCTGGCTAGTGGTTGCTGCTGAGTATAGCAAGCTATTCCAGTGGCTGCCACTTAACCAGATAAGTCAATACTTAACCAGCTAAGTAGCACTAAACATGCTTTGAATTTTATCCTGTTGTGGATTGAGAACTGGTTAAAAGATAGAAAACAGAAAGTAGGGATAAATGGTTAAATTTCTCAATGGACAAAGGTGAATAATGGAGTGCCCCAGGGATCTGTACTAGGACCACTGCTTTTTCACATATTCATAAAATAGTTCGATATGAGAATCATGAGTGAGGTGATCAAATTTGTTTTGGTACAAAATTAATCAAAGTTAAATCACAAGAGGGTTGTGAAAAATTGCAAAACGAACTTGTAAGACTGAGAGCCTGGGCCTCCAAATGGCAAATGACATTTAATGTGGACAAAGTGCAAAGTGATGCATGTAGGAAGGAGCAACCTAAATTATAGCTACACAATTCAAGGTTCCATTTTGGGAGTCACTACTCAGGAAAAGGATCTAGGCATCATTGTGAATATGATGTTGAAATCCTCTGCTCAGTGTGTGGCGGTAGCATGGAAAATAAAATGGAGAATATCATAATGCCATTGTATCACTTCATGGTGCAATCGCACCTTTAATATTGTGTGTGGTTCTGATCACTGCATCTCAAAAAAGACATATCAGAATTAGAGAAGATATAGAGAAGGCTGACCAAAAAGAAAAAGGGGATGGAACAATTCCTCAATGAGGGAAAGCAAAATAAGTTAGGGCTCTTCAGTTTAGAGAAGAGACGGCTGAGCGGAGATATGATAGAGGTCTATAAAGTGAGTGGAGTGGAAGAGGTAAAAGCAAATCGGTTGTTAGCTCTTTCAAAAAGTACAAAGACTAGAGGATATCCAATGAAGTTTCTTGGTGATATTTAAGACGAATAGGAGAAAAGTAGTGGATTTCCCCAAGCCCACCTTAATAATGGTTTATGAACTTTCCTTCCAGGAACTTGTCTAAACCTTTGTTAAACACAGCTATACCAACAGCTTTCACCACATCTTCCAGCAGTTTAATTATGAATTGAGTAAAAATATATTATCCCTGGGATAAGCAGCATGGAATCTGTCGACCTTTTGAGATCCTGCCAGGTACTTGTGATCTGGACTGGCTACTGTTGGAAACAGAATACTGGGTTTGATGGACCTTTGGTCTGACCCAGTATGGCAAATCTTATGTTCTTATGTTCTCCTAAAGTCTAAAGGCTACTCAGAAATTTTCAAAGGATTTACACATGTAAATGTAACATTCTATTGTAGCAATTTTCAAAAACCCTTTTATGTGCTTAAAGTGCATTTAAGTGTGTAAAACCTATTAACAATTCAATGGCATATATTGTAGCAATTTAAAAAAACAAAACAAAACCCACAAACACATAAAGTGCATTTACATGTGTAAAATCCAGTTTTAAGCATGTAAATTCTATTGAAAATTACCCCAAAATAATTTTGGGATTCTTAGAAGTCAGGAAAGCATATTATAACAAATCCTACTGTGCTTTCTGGAGATATTTTGTCCTTGGATGCAAAAGCAAACTCTTTTAACATATCAAAAGCATTCGTTAGTTAGGTTTCAACTTTTCATTTTGGGACCCGCATCCAGGTTTCGATGTTTAGTATATTGAGAGTTCATGCGGCTATTATTTTAAATATCAGAAGCTCAATTGACTGTGCCCCTCTGGTTTATCATCCAGATATGGTGAGATTTTTTTAGAACAGTGAAATTGCAAAGGCCACTAGCTGCTTGGTGTTTACAAGTATTTTTTAAATGCTCCTTTGAAGCCTTCTTTTAAACAGTGGGTTTGACTTTTCTTTTGCTGGTTTTGTGATAATGCGTTAATGCATGCAATAATTGGGTTACCGCAGGATGTGAATGCAAATTTTTTGAAGGGGCAGGATTGGAGAGGGGTTTGGGCAGGATAGAGTCCATCAAGCCAGGGCAAGAGAACATAATTGAAATCTCAACTTTGTGAGACTTTCCTCACTCCAAATGATGTCAAATTTTCACTGAGGTGTACTGTGCTGTTTGTACGTCTTACTCTGCATGTAAAACCAGCCCCTAAGTCCTAAACCACCACCAACACCTCAGCTCGAGCTATTAGCTGGCCTCCTATAGAGATATAAATAGTTGAATCCTGCGAAGGCCCTTTTTCTTACCCCAGGCATTATCCATGCGTTGTTATAGCATTTTGATGGGGTAAGATAGTATTGAGCAAATTGAAAAATTCTTTGTCTTAACTAAAATTCTTTCAAGAGAAGGTGATGTGTAGGAGCTAAATTTAGAACTATTCTTTCATTTCTCCTTTAATAGAAAATTATTTTCCCACTTTGTGCTTTAGTAGGAGGTTATACCTTCTAAAGGATCAGCAAAAAAATATTTTCTTGTCATTTGAAAGGACATCTATGCTCTCAAAAGCTCATATATTATAACATCTTTTTAAAAGTTATCAAAACCTTTTAAGACTTCAGTATCCTCCGGGTGTGGTAAATTTTGAATGGAAGTATTGAGGCTTCTACCCTTAGCAGAATTTAAAACCAGGGAATCCTGCCTGGATAAAATATCCCACTTCCACTTCTATTTCCCTACCCTTTCTGCCTTGAGACAAAAAGTTTACTTTCAGAGGTGTGTTCGAATCTACCACAGAAATTTTTTATTAACCATTAATTCTTGCAGCACATCATGCATAAATAAACCAGTCAGTTTATTGTAAAAATATTTTATTTCAGATAAAGAAAGGCATGAATAAATATCTCTAAATGACTAAGAAACACTTTTATGTTCAAATCTTAACTTTACCAGAGTATATCCTACAATCAATGTAAGAGCCATTAAAAAAAGTAATTGAAATTATTAATATCAGATAAATGTCTATTAATATCATCTTTTTAGAAATTAATACATTTCTAATACATCTGCCAATGTAGAAACAATAGCAATTTAAAGGTTCTCATATACTTGAATAAAAATTATATTTACCAATTTATCTGAAGCAGCCCGCTCTGTGTCTCTCTCAATCACGTGCGAAGAAAGTCTAAGTAGCACCTCTCCCTCTCCCTCAAACTGCCACTGTTTTATACACTTAAGACCCTTTGATCCAGGGTCGCTGTTACACTTCCATCAACACATTTATATTTTATTCTGTTTATAGCTTCGCCCATTTTTGATTTTTAATTGGATTTCTTTTGTAGTTCTAAGAGAAAATCTTTTTCACTCCCTTCTGTCACACTTAATTGGCTGGCCATCTGTTTTTAGGGTGGTCAATCATGACACCTGCGTTAGGATGCTCAATGTCATAAAATGCAGGTGCTTTCTTACTTGAGATAAGAGAAAGTGGTAAACAACTGTACTCTCAAAGTCTGAAAGTGGGACAAAGGTGAAATCTTGAGGTTTTAAGTAGGGGAAAGGTGAAAGCTATGTGCTGAAGCTTTTTCAGCACAGCCATGACCAATGTCATGGCTTTTAAAAGTAAAGGCTTATGGGTATTAAATGCTAACATGTTTCTTTATGGCTAATTGATTACTGACTTCACTAAATATAAGTAATTATCAATAAAGCACAAAATATTAAGATATTTTCTGACACCCCCCCATGGAGTCAGTAAAACAAATACTAGACATAGCTAGATACATATAAATCAGTAAGGCACTAATAAGCCTGGGGGAAAATAATCACACAATAAACTACATATAATAAGTTGTGTCAGTGCTCAACATTGCATAGATACAAGTGAAATAAAAATTGGTTACATTACCAAATTGAATATAAAGAGATATGAGTTGACAAATCTGAGTTTGTTTCTAATAATAACCAGATATAAAGAATTTCTCAATATTTCCTTATGGGAAATAGAGAACATTCATACCCAGGGAATGTAAATTTTAAATTTGAAGCTGCTCATCCAGTCAAGTAAGATGAGGGTTCATAATTAAAATAATCTCTATGGGTCAGAAATCTGTGATGTGACATCACTGATTCCATCATGTGTAGGGATCTGTGGGCATTAAATGCCTATTATACTTACCAATTGACGAGCTACGATCCTGAAATGGCAAGGTGCATTTTGAATAAGACACATACCAGTCCAGTCAATAATAGACAGTTATTCACAGTTCTCAGTAGATCAGCCGGATCAGACGTTTCAGATATCTGTGAAGTCAGTCTGACTAATTATAGATATTGGAATCTGTTTGCTCGCCTTCCACTGCTGGTCTAGTCGGAGCAGAATCTTGAGTAGGATTTGGTTGCTGATGTTGGAGAATGACTGATTGATCATCCTCAGAGGAGAGAGCTGCATTCAGCCAAAGCACAAAGTCTTGTCCTTCATCTGTTAGAGAATTAGCCGGAGCAAGGTGCATTGGATCCAATTCTTCATCCGTCACAAAAGACGGTGGACTAGGTACTGGAAACCAATTCGAGCTTAACCCCGGGCTGGAGGCTCTTGAATTTCCATCTGAAGCAACAGGATTGGCATTTGATAGGTCATGTCCATATCCTAATTGATATTCTGCCAAAGAGTAGATATTGAAGTAGCAGGGCACAAGTTCCCAGGGAGCACATTGGCAAATGTGAGCACTCGAGGTTCTTCGTAGTGCTTCACGAACAGATGCCAGTCTTCTTGGCCAAGTCCAGCAATAGGAATATTGTGGGAACTTAAATAAAATATCACAGTTTTTATGCAGATAATAAGGTGCACATGTATCAGGATTGTTTTCTGAATACATCCAGCTTCCATAATCAGCATACTCATTTATGAGATCAGGTCCCAGGCAGACAATCATCGCATTCTTCCTAGGATTAGCTGGAATATGTATCTTTGAGTTTACACCTGCCATTTCTGGTTCGCTGCTCTTTGTTCTAATTTCTCTTAAGACAGAAGAAAAGAACACCAATTATTACTATGATTCCCAGGATTAATGGGAATAAATTGATCCCTAAGTCATGAAGGAGTCCACCTGCCCCTTCCATTATGGTTTTAACTACACCAACAGCTGTTTTAGCTATTCCACCCACTAATCCAGAAAAAGCACGACCCAGGGCATTTGAAAATACCTCTGGCTTCAGTAGCTCGTCTAGGATCAGCTCCCATTCACTAGCTGTTAGTTCTATCATTCTCAGATGCTGTAAAAACTCATCCTCTGACATTAACCAAAGTGAAGACAAATTTCTTAATAATACATTTACATTTAAAACATGAGTCAATAACATTTTTAACTCAGTGAATTGTACTGGTTTAAATTCCATGTACTTTATTGTTTCAGTTAACCGGGCACTAAGTGTAGGAAAAAATTCCCACGGTCCACACTTAATGACAGATAGTGCAGTAACTAAATACAATATTCCCGGTTGAAACCCACACTGTGCTTTGTTTGACCGAAGGATATAAGATCCATTGGGTAATTTCAAAAAAACTTCTACTAGAGGACCGGGATTCGGTTCTAGAGGACAATCAGCTTCTCCCTCTAGTGTGAGGCAAGTATTAGAGACCTGCACCAGGGAATTACACACAGTTACAGGAACTTTGTGACAACCTTGTGCTATGATCCAGTGATAACCAGCATTATTAATACACAAGTGGGTTGGTTCAAAGATTTTAATTGTTTTAATCCAGGTGTTGCTTCCATTTGAGCTTTCCAAGAACTGACCAAAGTTCTGGATTTCCCAGCAACGTTTATAGACCTGAGTAGTGATTGGGAGAAAGATACGTCTGACCCCTTGTACTAGGGTTGAACCTAAGGTTGCCCATGGTTCTTTTCCCATTTCATGTTTGCTGACCTGCAAAATAACTTGTGAAGCCTCAACATGGGCATACTGAATTTGCTCAGCTGTGAGGTTTATTTCCTCTAATATTTTTCCCAATTGAAGGTCTCCCCATTTGGGTTTTGGGGAAGTAAGACCATCAATAAAGTGAGTAAGCTGTTCTATTCTTGCTAGAACCTGTATTTTCTCATCAGTTGTGGATATGGCATCAATCCCTAACTGTAAGGTTTGAGCTAAGTAATCCCTTAATTGAAAAATACCTGCTCTTAGCTGATATTCATTGGATTGAATACCTTTTATAGCAGTTTTAATTCTATCATTAAGATTAAGGAATGTATTTTGAACCTCCTGTTTCAAAGCATTCCTGCGCTTTCTGTTGGCTGTTCTCATCACCCAAGCGGGCAAGGGAAATGAGTCATTCAGCCATTTTGTCTGTACAATTAAATCTAACACAGAAGTAACCTGAGTGTCATTTAACCCCTCAGCTAAACCCCTGATACAGGCAGCGGTCAAAGACCGGCCTAGCACAGGTGCATTTTGAAAAAAATTAGCCTCCTGAGTAAAGAAGGGTCCCCATACCCTATTAGAAAACCTTTTATTACAAAGATTAACCTGATATTGCCAACTAGGGCAACAAAAGCAATTCTTCTGGGTGGACGAGGAACGGGTACAAAAGAATGGATTATTCCCACACGCATTATTCCACAAAGATAAATTATAAAAAGAAATTCCACGCCAATGTGTAAAAGAGACAGGCAATTCATCACAAAAGACATGATAATGTGTACTATTTAAAAACAGAATTTCATAAGGTAGTCTACAAACATAAGACAGAGAGTCCTTAATCATTGGAAGGGGGAATCCTGTATCCTCTCCCCCCCATGTGGAATAATTAGCGTAAGAAAGTGTTACCTCAGGAAAGATGTCCATCCAGGAGAAAATGAGACCTTTAATCAAACCTGAAAATTCATAATTAGAGCCAGACAAGGAGTCCCCCAGAGGCACCTTCGAAAGGGGATTGATGCAGGCACAAGATCCATTATGAAAACAAGGACGAAGGGCAAACAGCCGCTGGAACTGTTCAGAAGCACCAATATGTGGTTGAGAGCAGTGCTGCAGCTTCCAGGATGGAGTTTCAAGGATCCCAGTAAGATTGACACTCACTGCTCTGAAACCCAGGAACAAGTTCTGATATCTAATCGAACAGAACTCTGCACGGAAGCCATCAAGAGGAGATTCCGAAGTGATGGAAGAAAGCTGCAGGGAGGAACGCTCCAGCTGCAGAAACAGAGCAACAAGTCTGGACTCTAGACCCGCAGGCAGGGACTCCGGAGAGATGCCTTGCCAAACCTGGTGAGTGTAAAACCTGAAAGGAACATCAATATGCAATAAAACAGGATCTTGCACCAGCCAGCCATGGTATGGAACAAGAATAACACCAGAAGGCAAAGGCACTGCCAGAAGAGACAAAGGCTCAGAAGGTGAGCGCTTACTGACATGTGAGTGTGAATAACGGAGCTCCTGTGAAGCTGCGGGAGAAAAGGTGGAATGCAGCTGGGTATTAGATAAGAGATAAAATAGTGAGATAGGAGATGCAATAATTAAAAGCACCCAGCAAGCAATAACATACTTACAATAAGGTCTGTAAAAAAGAAACACAGCATGCAAAAAGGTACTGATTGGGGAACAAACCATACAGCATGCAAGCAGAAGCTTCTGCTGGAAGCGGGTTAAACATGGAGGACGCTCAGATGCGGGACAAGCTACACTGAGAACGACCTGATCTTCCTGCTCCGGGGTAGGCACAGCCATGTCACCGCTGAGAATGACATCAATTGCTGGAGCATTGGGAGCGCTGGGCAGCGGCAGATCCTCCTGACCCATTGGCATCAGCGGAAACTGCGGATGCAGCAGAGGCTGGGGGTTGAACCGAGGCTCTGGTACCGGAAAACCCCAATGTCTCGGATACCAACTTGACATCTCTAATGGACACAACTTTCCTATTCTTTGGATCCTCAGAGTCAGAAAGCAACAGTCCCGAGTCACCTAGAAGTTCTGTAACAATAAAGGGATTAGACCAGTATGGTTCTAAAGAGCCACGAACATGCGTTTTGCTCAAAACTACGGAACCAATCTGAAAAGGATTTGGACTCCGAGAGGCCTTGTCAGAAGTAACCATAGCATCTGAGGAGGCCATATTTTCAAGCATAGAGAACCCAAAGAGAGACATAGCGGGAGCTTCATGATTGGCAGTTATGGTACTATTAATCCGGATTTGGATCTCCGGAAGATGAAGGTACCAATTACTGGGGTTAGATTGCAAAGCAAAAATTTGCAGACTACGCTTAACCTCACCATTAATCCTTTCAACCATTCCATTAGATTCTGGACGATGTGGGTAGGAGAATCGATGAGTAACGCTATGATCAGCACAAAAGGTCTCAACCTCAGCATTTTTAAAGGCTGGACCGCCGTCGGTGCAAAGAAACTGAAAAGGCAAAATACCAAATACAATAGCCAGACGGTTAACAGTTACAATAGCAGTAATGCGTTTCTGTGCAAATAGAAACACAAAGCCAGTAAAGGAATCAAGTACAACCAAAATATGTCTGTAACCACGGGAAGAAGTAAGGGGACCAACATGATCCATATAGACCACCTGCCCTGGTCTAATTCCCCGTGGAAGTGTCCCTTCAACATAAGGGTGTCCAGTCCGTTTGGGATTTGTGCGCTGACAATCCAAACAGTCACTGACCATTTTCTTTGCCTGACTTCTAGTCAAAACCCCATCTGAATGCTGGCACAAAGTAGCCGCATTCAAATGTAAGGAGCCATGCCTAGCAAGACGTGCCCTTACAGTTATCTCTTGCTGAGAGGCAGCCAATTTAGCTGCTTCATCTGCCAAAGAATTGTAACGAGAGTACCAGCCCACGGTCTGGTGAGCAGGCACATGCAAGACAAGCACCTGCACAGTAAGTTTCTGTGAAATAGAAAAAATTAATCTCCAGTGAGCTCTGTGTGCAATAGGCTTGCCTGTAACATCTAAAAAGTCACTGTTTTCCCACACTTTCATATGTGAATTAAACCCAGACACCACATATGTAGAATCAGAACAAACCATAACGGATCTTTCAGGATCCAAATTGGGCGTCTGCTCAATATGTGTCAAAGCCTTTTGAAAGGCAATCAGCTCCGCCTGCTGTGAACTCATATCACCTAATCGCCATGTATGTGTGGCAAAGACTTTCCACTGACCCCTTTTATTAGGAGTTAAAATAACATTAGCCGCACCAGCAAAAAATGCAGTAAGATAGTCACCCGAGGGTGTGGCAGAACCATCAGTAAAAATTACCAATTGAACCTTCTGATAAATAGGAGGAAGGAGCCTATCCGTCTCAGTAGTTAAGCAAAGATCCTCACAAGTTAAAATAATGTCAGAATCAGCCAAACCATTCTGATAATGGAATTGCACATCGTCTCTATATTGATCAGCACGCCATTGCACCCAGCGTGTGGAGAGAGCCCTACTCTCTGGGAGGGAATGGCGAGTGACAGCCTGTAACTGGGGAATCCCAGTATAACAATGAATAATCTTACCCTGAGCAAGAGCAGAGACTTTAGACAGGCAATATCTGACAGCCGTCAGTGTACGCTCCACAACATTAAATTTCCTCTCAGGCTGAGAGAAAGTATGTGTAATATAACATATGGGCTGAGATTCAGCATGGTTACTGATTGTAGCCAAGAAATGAGAGTCAGAAACCTGCAACGTGACATCTAAATCTTTAGATGATTTACGGTGCGCCAAAGGGGCTGAAACTTTGACAGCCTCTTGCAGCGCTCTCAAACATTCAGAATGAACAGCAGTCCAATCACGTGCCACAACGGCATCTCCTTTAAGCAAATCATACAAGGGGGCTGCTAATGAGGCAAAACTAGGCACAGTTTTACGTGCAAAATTAAGTGTCCCCATGATGACTTGCAATTGGCGAGATGTCTTAGGCACCGGGAAGGATATAATCTTTTCTTGGAGGGTGGGGGCAAGGCTAGCACCTGCCACCCCGATTAAAAATCCCAGAAACTTAACTTCCTCAAAACCAATTCTGGCTTTGGCAAAATTAACTACAAAGCCTTCCTCACCCAGTACCTGTATTAGTTTAACAACAGAATCCCAAAGCTCATCCAGCTTATCAGAAGCCAGATATATATCATCAACATAAGGAACAGCATTATCAATGTTATGTAGTTGAAGGAGTTCCTCAACGGCAGCAGAAAATAAAACAGGGGAATTTTTAAAACCCTGAGGGAGCCTGGTATACTGATACTGCTTACCCCTGAATGTGAATGCAGTGACAGGGGAAGTGCTAATCGGAATACTCCAAAACCCATTAGCTAAATCCAAGGTGGCTTTCCACCTAGGACGTGGCAAATTATCAATAGTAGATGCAGGATTCAACGTCTGAGCCGCAACTGTCTCAGAAGAGGCGTTAAGTACTCTATAGTCAATGACCATACGAGTACTCCCATTTGGTTTGGGCACAGGAAGGAGGGGTGAATTAAATTCAGAATATTCCTCAATTAAAACACCCTGAGTAAGTTTCTGAGAAATAATAATATTTAAATCATTGTAGAATTTCTTATGGACAGGATACTGTTTTTGAGGACTGAAAGGCTTATTTAAAACTATCTCTATCGGCTTAGGGGTCTGCACTAAACCAGTGTGGGTATGATAGAGCTGAACGACTCCTAACTTAAGCCATTCAGTAAACAAATTCTGCAGCTCAGCCTCTCCAATGATGGATTTGAGCTGAGGAGAAAATGAAGCTTTTACAGCCTCAAAGCCATAAAGGGGGTCCTCCAACATCATAGAAGGCAAAACAGGCACAGCAGCCTGTGTGAAATAAATTGCAAAAGGATCCTCCTCATCAAATAAACATGCCACTTTTATGGTACGGGACCCTTTGAAGTAAGGGGAAAAGATTTCTACAGTCGCTAAGGGAGCTTGAGACTGCTTCCCTGCAAACATAGTAATTGTGACATTTTCATTTAAATATTGAATTGTATCCCATTCTCTAGTCAGGATATTAATTGTAGTACCTGAGTCCATCATGCCCACAAATAGATCACCCTGCTCCCTATTCTGGATCCACAGGGGGTTTAGACGTGGAGCCAGCATTGCCATGGAAAGTGGCTCGCTTCACAGGCTTTTTGTGAGAAGAAGGGGGAGGGCGGTCCGCCTTAGTTACAGCTCCGGACACCGCTGGAGGTTTCTCAGGAGCTGGAAAGCGGGCAGGAGGGGTCCCACGATTATCCCTCACAGGATAGCGGGGAACCCACCCAGTATTAGAGGGATTTCGTGGAGGGGGGGGTGTATAATCCTGTCTAGAATTCCCAAACCCCCTATTGTCCCTCTGATTTCTATCCTGGGAAGAAGGATTCCTAAAATGAAAACTCACCCGTCTTGAAGTTTTCTCAGGCTGAGTGCGCTGGATCTCTCTGCCCCTTTCCCTGGGTCTGTCAGACCCTGGCTGAGCCTGTTTAAGAGGCTTAGAAGGGATTAATGGACGACCAGCCACCTCGAAGACTTGCTGGATAATGAATGGGAACTGCTCATGTCGATCTGCCGGGGCCAATGCACTTAAACGATTACTAAGATCAATACGAATAGAGGTATCAGATTAACATCAGCTGGAAGCGTCCCCAAAGCCCGCCTTACTCTATCTGCTTTTCGATCAATCTCACTACGGGTCCCGAATTCTCCAGGCGTCCCCAAAGAAAACGAGGTTTGTCCGTAATGATCTCTGAGCGTTTGAAAGCAGTGCAATAGGGCATTGTAAAACGCATTCTTTTTCCCTGCCGGAATTTGATCCACAGGCGGGGCATCAAAGGACAAAATAGCATCAAGAGGCGGACGCGGTTCAGTGAACGCCAAGCCCCCTCTTTTTTCAGAAACCGGAATTACCGGATTCTCTACAAATAAGCATTTACCAAGTGAAAAAGACATCTGACAATCAGGGAGAGCAAAAGGAACAAAATCCTCTTCCGCTCTTCTATTTAGCCCCTGGTGTCTGCCCTGTGCAGTAAGAGCTTTTAAACGACAAATGTCAACATGAAAGCACGGTGACGAGTCACTGGCCACTTGTAAATGCAGGACAAAGGACTGATCTTCCCTGATATGATTGGCTTCAACCCACTTACGGAACGTTGCTTCTTGAGAAGCTCTAATTCTATAAGGGTCAGCCATTGCAACCAATTATAAAAACTGCTGCAAAAGGCAAAATTACATGACTGGAAAATAATATTTAATTCTACAGGAGATTTAAACCACGTTGGGCGCCATGTGGTAAATTTTGAATGGAAGTATTGAGGCTTCTACCCTTAGCAGAATTTAAAACCAGGGAATCCTGCCTGGATAAAATATCCCACTTCCACTTCTATTTCCCTACCCTTTCTGCCTTGAGACAAAAAGTTTACTTTCAGAGGTGTGTTCGAATCTACCACAGAAATTTTTTATTAACCATTAATTCTTGCAGCACATCATGCATAAATAAACCAGTCAGTTTATTGTAAAAATATTTTATTTCAGATAAAGAAAGGCATGAATAAATATCTCTAAATGACTAAGAAACACTTTTATGTTCAAATCTTAACTTTACCAGAGTATATCCTACAATCAATGTAAGAGCCATTAAAAAAAGTAATTGAAATTATTAATATCAGATAAATGTCTATTAATATCATCTTTTTAGAAATTAATACATTTCTAATACATCTGCCAATGTAGAAACAATAGCAATTTAAAGGTTCTCATATACTTGAATAAAAATTATATTTACCAATTTATCTGAAGCAGCCCGCTCTGTGTCTCTCTCAATCACGTGCGAAGAAAGTCTAAGTAGCACCTCTCCCTCTCCCTCAAACTGCCACTGTTTTATACACTTAAGACCCTTTGATCCAGGGTCGCTGTTACACTTCCATCAACACATTTATATTTTATTCTGTTTATAGCTTCGCCCATTTTTGATTTTTAATTGGATTTCTTTTGTAGTTCTAAGAGAAAATCTTTTTCACTCCCTTCTGTCACACTTAATTGGCTGGCCATCTGTTTTTAGGGTGGTCAATCATGACACCTGCGTTAGGATGCTCAATGTCATAAAATGCAGGTGCTTTCTTACTTGAGATAAGAGAAAGTGGTAAACAACTGTACTCTCAAAGTCTGAAAGTGGGACAAAGGTGAAATCTTGAGGTTTTAAGTAGGGGAAAGGTGAAAGCTATGTGCTGAAGCTTTTTCAGCACAGCCATGACCAATGTCATGGCTTTTAAAAGTAAAGGCTTATGGGTATTAAATGCTAACATGTTTCTTTATGGCTAATTGATTACTGACTTCACTAAATATAAGTAATTATCAATAAAGCACAAAATATTAAGATATTTTCTGACACGGGACCAGCTTCACTTTTTTCCCAAACCTAAGATTCCTAAACAGGTGAAATTAAACAGACTGGATCTTAAGGAGAGTGCAGAAGTATATTTAGAAAGATCAAAATTTTTTAAATAAATTGAAGCAAATGCTTATTTATTTTATTTATTTGAAATCCTATATTCCGCAAACTTTCAAAACAATTTATTCAGTGCGGAGCCCATATTTAACATTCTTAAATTAAACACTTGATAAAATAAAAATTAAAAATTAAAACAGAATACACAAAATATAAAATACAATATAAAAATAAAACAGGTCAAATAGATACATATAGGCCAATACAATACCATGCGCTGCAGCCAGCGCATCACTTAATACGCAATTGCGCGCGTGTCCATAAACCCGATACTATATGGGGATCAGCATGTCCAAAACGCGCATCCAATCGAGCGAATAGCTAATAGCACTCATCACATGTAACTTCCATGTAGAGGCTATTAGCTAATCCTCCCCCCCAAATCAAAAAATTTCCCATGCGCCCATTGCAACACGGCAGATTTAATGCCAGCCCAGGTATGGGACACTCAAGTGCTCACTGGAGAAATAAAAGTTCCTGGTTTGTGTGATTCTTCCATTTAGTATCGTTGTGATCCTAAGTAGGAGGAACCACAGAAAAAAGTATATTGAAGTACAAACAAAAAGTCTAAAAAAAAAAATAAAAATTCTGGGTGCCCAAGATATACAATCCAGGCCGTGTATCTTATGCTTTTTATTTTGTGTTGCTGGCAGAGGAAAATGGACACTAGTATTGAGTGTCCGATTTCCCAGCCCGCACTGACAGCCACCTCTCCTATGTGCCCGATGCCGAGGCGGCACTAGGGAAGCACAATTTTCCCTAGCACCTCCTTTTTAGCGCGACCCCTCATTTAAATAATGCATTGCACACCCAGGAGAGGTGGCTTGGCGCGCGTTAGAAGAGCGGGCGCTCGGTCATGAGTGCCCATTTTAAGCAAGCCGATATTGTATTGGCCTGATAACAGAGTCACTGCCCAAAAACAGGGTCTTCAAGCCCTTTGTAAAATTTTTAACATTTTGCTCTTCCCTTTAATTCCAAAGGCAGAGTATTCCACAAAATTGCTTGTTTTTGGTGGGTTATTAGACTTTAAGGCCTATCCCTAGATGAATTTATGCTGTTGATTCTTAGAAGACATTCCATACTAGATGTCCTGAGATTATTCTGAGCATGCATCACTGAAGCAGTCTCTAACTTAGATGCTGAAAAGCATGGAAGTATGTAAGGTAGCTATATGAAGCATTGTTCATATTTTCATGAAGCATTACAAAGTGGACAAATGCATCTTTGGAAGAAAGGTTCTCCTGGCTGCTATGCTACATTTCACAGGTCATGCCTACTGGAACATGAAATACCATCATTTTGTAGTTAGATACTTCAACAGTGGTAAAGATCAACCCTTCCTAACATTTCTGAAAGCTGCTAGTGCATAGAGGATTTATGGTCTGTATAGGCAGGGTTGGCAAACTCCAGTCCTATAATGCCACACACCGGTCTGGCTTTCAGGGTTTGCATAATGACTGTGTGAAATATATTTGTATACATCTGATTCAAGAAACAGACTAATATCCTTATCTGGCTATCCTGTTTGTGGCACAAAAGGACCAACGTTTTCCATTACTGGTATTGGGGCAGATTTTAAAACCTACGCACTCGGCCTACATTTGTGCGCGCTACCCACGGTCGGTGTGTGCAAGGGGGTGCACACTAGTGCAACTTGCGCACGCCGTGCCCTCGGGGAGATCAGCTGGCTTTCCCCGTTCCCTCCCCCCCCCCAACCTTCCCCTACCTGGACTGCCCCCCAGCCCTAAAGAACCCCCTCCCCCCGTACCTTTGTTGTAGAAGTTATGCCTGCCGGCCAACTGCTGGCGCGCGATCCAGCGGCCCTGAAGAGGCTTCTGGCCACGCCCCCGCCCTACCATTTTTTTCAAGCCCCAGGACTTACACGCGTCCCTGGGCTTTATGCGTTCCACCAGACCTTTCGAAAATAGGCCCACCGCACGTAACCCCCCTACGCACATAAATCTTTTAAAATCTGCCCCATTGTGTTTATATACGTTGCATTAGCAAAACTGTTAAGATGTTTTTCTCATAGTGCCAGAATGTTACAGAAGGGAAAGTACAGGAGGTAGTGGGGGTTGATTCAGAGGTTACTTATTAGTGATTAAGTCTGACTTTGCTCCTGGTCTTAAATTATACTTCCTGAGCAGTAGTAACCAGATCCTCACTGTTGCAGGAGTTAATAGAGCAGGAGTTGAAAGTAAGCAAAATTCCCATTATTTCTCACAGATGTTCAAAATCTAAAGCCCTAGGTACATTTATAACTTGGTATTTCTGAATTAAGTTATTTGGTAAAATACAATTATCGACAAACCTTTCTGTGCCAATTACAGAGCACCAAGGGGCATAGGGCAGGCCTCTAGCCCTCTTGACTGGCAATTTCATGTTTCTTTCAGTTTGTCTTAGTATTCAGCATCACAGCAACAGATGAAACAGATGCCCTGTGATGTATGTCATATAGGCCTATCTTACAGATTGACAGCAACCCACATTCTCTATGGTACAACTTGAATGTCTCTTTAAAGCTGCACTGTTTTAAAAAAAACAAAAAAAAAACAACAAACAACACATTTTAGCTAGGTCAAAATATTCTTTTTTTAAGGATCATGCTTTTTGCTATGTTTCTGTCATAGAAAGGTAATTAGATAATCCATTTCTGTTTCTGCTTTCTGCTATGTTTTGAATTGGAAACAAAAATACTCTTCGGCAGTTTTTTTTACATGTTCTTCACTGACAGCCAGAATCAGAGATAATTTGTTTTAGTAAAATTTCTTGCTTTGGAATTTCAATTTTCAGTTGATGAGCAGGCCTGAATTAACCATTACACGTGGGAGACATTATCCAGTGGCACTGAATGGAGCTCTCTCTCTTACAGGCCAATGCAATAAAGTGTGCTCAGCCTAGCACACAGGTTAACCCACAGTAGGATGTGCATTTTGGAAGCGCTAGACTAACTCCTGATGCAATAAAGGAATTAGCACATCCAAAATGCACATCCAAACACATAGGGGTAGATTTTCAAAGGGTTACGTGCGTAACCCATGAAAACCTACCCCCAAACCCCCCCTGCGCGCGCCAAGCCCTCCTGGGAGGGCGTGCCGGGCATGTCGCGGCAGCGCGTCATCCGGGGGCGTGGTTCCAGCCTGGGGGCATGGCCGCGGCCTCTGGACCGGAACCTGGCACGCGAGTTACGCCTGCCTTGAGCAGGCATAACTTTGGGAATAAAGGTGGGGGGGGGGGGTGTAGATAGGGGTGGGTTAGGTAGGGGAAGGGAGGGGAAGGTGGGGGAGGCGGAAGGAAAGTTCCCTCCAAGACTGCTCTGATTTCGGAGCGGCCTCGGAGGGAATGGGCAGCGTGCCGCAGGCCTCAGCGCGTGCAAGGTGCACAAATGTGCACCCCCTTGCGCGCGCCGTCCCCGGATTTTATAAGATACGCGCGGCTACACGCGTATCTTATAAAATCCAGCGTACTTTTGTTCACGCCTGGTGCGCGAACAAAAGTACGCGCTCGCGCTTTTTTATAAAATGTACCCCATAGCTAATAACGCTTATCATATGTAGATGAGGCTATTACCCCGATGCAAAACAATCGCCATGTGCCCGACATGCACTTTTTAACACAACAAATTTAATGCCAAGTCAGGAGCTGGTGTAAAGTCTTGCTGTACATCAAGGACACAACTAAAAAAAACAAAAAATACTTCTTTTCTGTGGTTCCTCCTACTTAGTTTCGTGTATATTGTGTCTGTAAATTATCTGCAACAGGATAAAATGGATGCCCGTATTGATGGTCCGTTTCCTTAACCTCTGCACAGAAATGTCTCCTGGGCACCTAAAGCTTTTGATTACTAGGGATGCACAATTTATCCCTAGCGCATCCTTTTTAGTACATCAGCTCATTATAATATTGCATTGCGCTCCCAGGAGAGGTGGATGTGTACACGTTGAAAAGACAGGCACCCAGTTCGGATGCACATTTTTACACACGTGATATTACACATGCTCCTTAGCTAGTAGAGCTTTTGCTCTTCTGAGCATGTGCAGGAATTCCTTGTGAGCCCCCTCAGTCTTTTTTTTCATCTGAGCACCAGAATGGACGTGAACCTATCTTTCTCTGCTTTTTGTGAATAACTTTTGTCTTAGTTACCTTACTGCCTCAGCAGACCCCAAACAGCACTTTTTCAGTGCTACCAAAAATAAAAAAGTATTACTCACTTTTATGTTAGTGTTGATAGCAATGTATGCAGTTGGTTCTATGTTTGTACTTGGTAGCAATATATATGTGATTACTAGCAGTCATAACTAATTAAAGAAAATGTCCAACTACTGTGGTCTGCTGATGCATTAATTGTAGCTATATGAAAAAATATTTTTAATAGCTTTGTTTTTTTAATTTGCAGCAAATGAAGGTGGAGAAACGCCACTCGATATAGCTAAACGACTAAAGCATGCACAGTGTGAAGAACTGGTATGTTTCATATTTTAGTAGCTTTTTCTTTTCTTTTTACCCCTTTAATTTTAGAAGGCCGCTATAGTTATCCTCATAGCAAAGTTACAGGGTGTTCTTTAAGGGTTCCCCTAGCAGCTTTGATTAAGAATTATGTTTCTTTTTAACAAAATAAAGATTTTTCCATAGTGATGTCATATTAATAAGGTTGAAGGGCTCTATGCTTTGTACATTTCAGCTGGGGATACTTCTAGCAGGCTTAGAATGTGAGCATGGTTGAACCTATCATCTACCCCATGAGGCATTCAGTTGCCTGTAGTCTATCTTTACTGTGGAGCTGGCTAAAGCTCTTGTGTACCTCATCTTTTCCCTCTTGTCCTGGAAGCTCTTTCCCCTTCTGTTTTTGAGCTTCTATCAGGAATTTTTAGTTACCTCATGTCCTTTTGCTTTTGGTGAACTTTATTTTCTATTCTAATCATTTTGCTATGTCATTTACATAGTGTCATGTTTAATTTCTTTCCCTCTTTCTCCCACATAATGCATTTTTCTTATTGATTATTTTGCTTTTGATGTGTTATTTAAAGTAAGCTGGCAGCTTTAAGGACAGTTATAAGTGATATTTCCTGTCGTGTAGCCAGATGGACTCAGAACAAATGGGTATAGTATGCTCGTGCTAGCAGTTGTAGACTGATCTGACGTCAGCACGGGTATATATACCCCCACAGGAAGCATAGCAACTTAGTAATTTCCATCTCCAAAGCAGTTTGGAGAGCCTGCACGCTCGCTGAGCGTGTTTCCAATCTACTTTCTATTTTCTACTATCTTCTTACTAAATTTCTACTGCAACATCGAGCCCCGCACTCCTGCGGTGATACCCTTGGGGTCCCTCCCCCAGTAGAGTTTCCCGGGGTGATTTCCATGATCCCCCGGAGGTTTAAGACCTCGGTCCAGTGGCCGAATCGCGGCAGGGACATAGCCCCCGGGCGTGGCGAGCGAGGCGCCTCGGTCCCGGCGTGGACGAGGCAGCGGGTGCATATCCTCAAACGCGGCGGTGAAGGTACTTGCCCTCTTCCCCTGCAGCAGGAGACCGCCCGGGTTCCAGCCGGGAAGCGCCGAGGATCAGGTAAGGCGTACATCTCTTACTTTTGGTCTCCGAGGAACAGAGGATCGGCGGCGTGGCACGCCGTGGAGGGCGCCATTTTGTGGGCCTTATTCAGGTATTGAGCGCTCGTGATAGGTGCATGTCTATGACTAAGCGCATATTGTATCCATCATTGTGCGTATACTTATTGCTGAGAGCATATTGAATACCATTGAGCGTGTATTGCTAACCACATATTGCTGAGAGCAGATTGAATACTATTGAGCGTATATTGCTAACCGCATATTGCTGAGAGCATATTGAATATCATTGAGCGTATATTGCTGCCGCATATTATTGTGCGCCTGTTATATTAAGCATATATTGCTGCCGCATATTATTGTGCGCCTGTTCTATTAAGCGTATATTGCTGCCGAATATTATTGTGCGCCTGTTATATTAAGCGTATATTGCTGCCGAATATTATTGTGCGCTTGCTATATTAAGCGTATATTGCTGCCACATATTTTGTGCGCCTGTTCTATTAAGCGTATATTGCTGCCACATATTATTGTGCGCCTCTTATATTAAGCGTATATTGCTGCCGCATATTATTGTGCGCCTGTTCTATTAAGCGAATATTGCTGCCGCATATTATTGTGCGTCTGTTCTATTAAGCGTATATTGCTGCCGCATATCATTAAGCGCTTACTTTTCAATGGAACAGAACGCCTCAGCGTCTTCAGCGGGGGCGCCTCCTGCCTCCGGCATTAAAGCCCTCGGCCTCTGCTCCACATGCCAGCTTAGAGCCATGCACAGTGAAGAGCCAGACTCCCTATGTACCCAATGTGAGGAGGCCGTGAGTCCCTCGGGCCAGGACCAGTCTCAGCCACGATTTGCTGATGGTTCCCCAGGGGCTACCCCGGATTTAGCGGGCAGTCCCGACCAATCTGGAATCCCAGGGGATCTTGTACCCCGGCGATTAGAGACCACTTCAATTTCCTGGGTGGATCTCTTTAAGGGGATTCATGCCTTTGTACAGATGCAGACGGCTTCTCGTCCAGGCCCTGCGGTTCCTGCTGTGGCTGCGACTGCGGCGGCTGCTACGGCTGCGGTTCCAGCGGATCCTGTTCCTGGACCCTCACGCCCTTATCATGAGCGGGACGTCCCGCCGCTAGACAGTCCAGATCAGTCGGACCAGGAAGTTTCACCGGACGAGTCCGAACTCCCGGACGAAGGGGAACTTCCCTCAGGGATTGAGCCATATAGAACCATGAGGCGGTTCTTCCCTAAAGAGGATCTCTCCGACCTGGTGTCTCAGTGCCTGGCGGAGTTGGATATTACGGGTCCTAGTGCTACGGTACCCTCTGCGCAGAAACCCCTGCTGGAAGGTCTTCGTCCTACCACCCGCCATTTTCCATTCTTGCAAGCAGCACAACAACTGATAGATTTGGAATGGACTGCACCAGCGGCCTCATTCAAAGGGGGTCGGGCCCTGAGGGGCATGTACCCACTGGCACTGGCTATCCAGGAGCTGCTGGCGTGCCCTCAGGTGGACGCCTTGATTAGCGCTGTGGTCAAGCGCACTACCATTCCAGTTGAAGGGGGGGCGAGCCTCATGACCGGCGACTGGACGCCATTCTGAAACAGACTTGTGAGGTGGCAGCTCTATCTTTGCGGATCGCAACCTGCTGCACAGTAGTGACGCGTTCCTGTTTATCACAGGTCAGGAACAAGGCTCCAGCAGCAGACATGGAGTCAGCTCTCTCGTTCCTTATGGATGCCGCATCAGACCTAGTCCGGACGACAGCCAAGAGGATCTCATCCTCCGTAGCTGCCAGGAGGCAGCTCTGGATCCGGAAATGGTCAGCTGATGCGCCTTCAAAGACACGCCTCACCAGATTGCCCTTTAAAGGCTCTTTCCTGTTTGGCAGCGACCTTGATAAACTGGCCAGCACATGGGGCGCCTCTCCAGTACCTCGACTGCCGGAAGATCGGTTCAGAAGGAACCAGCGCGCCTTTCCAAGGCCCTCCAGGGGTAGAAGCTCCCAGCGCTTCATTCCCTACAGGAGTCGCTACCGGGCACCACGTCCTCAGGCCCGGTATCAGTCCTTTCGGACCAAGCTGCGCAAGAGGGGAGCAGGCCCGGGCTCAGGTCCTGGCCGCACCTCACAATGAGAATCCGCCGATTCATCTGGGGAACGGAGCCATAGGGGGCAGGTTAACCCTCTTCTACCCCAGATGGGTCGAGATTACGTCGGACCAGTGGGTCCTCGCCATCATCCAAGAGGGGTATTATCTGGACTTTCATCACCTCCCTCCGGACAAGTTTGTGGAGTCTTCATGTCCCATGCACAAGAAGGCAGCATTGGAAGCTACCTTGGCGAGGCTCCTGTCCTTGAAAGCCATCATCCCAGTACCTGCATGGGAGGTGAATTCTGAACATTATTCCATTTATTTCATGGTACCCAAGAAAGGGGGCACCTTTCAGCCCGTACTGGACCTCAAGTCAGTCAATCGATACTTAAGGGTCCCAAGGTTTCGCATGGAAACTCTGCGCTCCGTCAAGGCCGCGGTACAGCCAGGAGAGTTCCTCACGGCCTTAGACTTGTCGGAAGCCTACCTGCATATCCCGATCCATCCCGGATCATCAGCGCTACCTACGCTTCAAAGTTCTAGGACGCCACTTCCAATTCAGGGCTCTGCCCTTCGGGTTGGCCATGTCACCGCAGACCTTCACCAAGGTGGTCATAGTGGTAGCAGCGGCACTCAGATGGGAAGGAATTTTGGTCCATCCCTACCTAGACGACTGGCTGATCAGGGCAAAGTGACGAGAGGAGAGCCATCGGACAACCGACAGAGTGATCGCCCTTCTGGAAAGCTTGGGCTGGGTAATCAACCTCAGCAAGAGTTGCCTACAGCCTTCCCAATCTCTGGAATACCTGGGAGTGCAGTTAGACACCCAGGCAGACACAGTCAGTCTCACTACCAAGAGAAGGATAAAACCTCAGACGCGTATCCGGTACTTGATGGGAGCCAGTCGGCCCATAGCTTGGGATTATCTGCAGGTTCTCGGCCTCATGGCATTCACCCTGGAAGTGGTACCTTGGGCAAGGGCCCACATGAGGCCGTTACAACACCCCCTGCTCTCTCGCTGGAGCCCCCGCTTTCGGAACTATTCCACGCACCTTCCTCTGCCAGCCAGAGTACGGACCCAGTTACGGTGGTGGTTGCAGTCCAGCCACATGAGCAGGGGGTCGAAGATGTCCTCCCCCACGTGGACTCTGCTCACCACAGATGCCAGCCTGAGCGGCTGGGGAGCACACTGCGAAGAACTCACCGCACAAGGGCGATGGAACAGAGAAGAGGCAGCATGGAACATCAACCGTCTAGAGGCCCGGGCAGTCTGATTGGCATGCCTACGATTTGCTCACAGGCTGAAGAACAGAGCAGTCAGAGTGATGCCCGACAACGCCACCACGGTGGCATACGTCAACCGTCAGGGCGGAACCAGAAGCCAACAGGTATCTCTGGAGATAGCCCCGCTGATGGCTTGGGCAGAGGCGAATCTTCAGGACATCTCAGCCGTCCACATTGCCGGGAAGGACAACACCACGGCAGACTTCCTCAGCAGAGAAAGCCTAGATCTGGGAGAGTGGCAGCTGTTGCCCACAGCCTTCCAGATGATTGTGGATCACTGGGGGATTCCGGACATGGACTTACTAGCGAACAAGTCCAATGCTCAAGTACCCAGATACTTCAGCCGCAAACGCGACCCGTTCTCACATGGAATCGATGCCTTGGTTCAGCCATGGCCTCCAGGGACTCTGCTATACGCATTTCCTCCGTGGCCTCTGCTGGGCGCCATCATCCACAAGATTCAGGGACACCGGGGCCTAGTTCTTCTAGTGCAGTGGTTCTCAACCCTGTCCTGGGGACCCCCCCAGCCAGACGGATTTTTAGGATATCCACAATGAATATGCATGAGAGAAAATTTGCATGTTATGGAGGCAGTGCAAATTTTCTCTCATGCATATTCATTGTGGATATCCTGAAAACCCGACTGGCTGGGGGGGTCCCCAGGACAGGGTTGAGAACCACTGTTCTAGTGGCACCAGACTGGCCAAGAAGACCCTGGTATGCAGACATGAGAAGATTACTGGCAGGGGAGCCCCTTCCCCTGCCTCCTCGCCGGGACCTTCTACGTCAAGGTCCCATCCTCCACGAGGATCCGGCTCAATTCTCTCTTACAGTCTGGCCATTGAGAGGGCTAGACTGAAGAAAAGAGGTTACTCGGAGCCCGTGATAGATACACTCCTCCGCGCTCGCAAGTTTTCCACATCCCTCACCTACGTAAGGATCTGGAGAGTATTCGAAGCATGGTGCGACACTCATGGCACCAATCCACATGCGACCACAATCCCTATTGTGTTGGATTTCCTGCACGATGGACTTCAGAAGGGCCTCTCCCTCGGCTCCATCAAGGTTCAGGTGGCTGCGCTGTTTTGCTACGGTCCCACGAGGGATGGCAAGACCGTTGCCCAGCACCCAGATGTTTCTCGCTTCCTGAAAGGAGTCAAGCATATTCGTCCACCACTGAAGTGGCCTGTGTCCTTATGGAACCTCAACCTTGTTTAGGATTTCCTCGCGGGATCCACCTTCAGACCCCTTCGGGGCCTGTCTCTCCGTTCTCTAACTTTGAAGATGGTGTTCTTGCTGGCTGTATGTTCAGCACGCCGCATCTCAGAGCTACAAGCACTGTCATGCCGTGATCCCTTTCTCAGAATCACTCCTGAGGCTATCCATCTTCGGACGGTTCCCTCCTTTCTACCTAAAGTGGTTTCACAGTTTCATCTTAACCAAACCATATCCTTGCCTACCACGGCGGGTTTGAAGAAATCTGAAGAAGGGTGTTTACTACGCCATCTCGACATTGGCAGATTGCTGCCCAGATATCTGGAAGTCACACAAGAAGTACGAAAAACGGACCATCTGTTCATCCTGCACAGCGGGAAAAGACAAGGGGAAGCGGCCTCTTGGCCCACCATCGCCCGCTGGATTAAAGAAGTTATCAGAGCAGCTTACGGGGAGGCCGGGAAGTCTCTGCCTCTGCAAGTCAAGGCTCATTCTACCAGAGCACAAGTGGCATCTTGGACAGAATCCAGGATGCTGTCGCCTGCGGAAATATGTAAAGCGGCGACGTGGTCCTCCCTCCATACCTTCTCCAGGTTCTACCGTCTGGATGTCCAGGCCAGGGAGGACACAGCATTTGCGAGGGCGGTTCTCCATGGGTCTCAGGCAGCCTCCCGCCCAGGCTGGGAGTAAAGCTTTTGTACATCCCATTTGTTCTGAGTCCATCTGGCTACACGACAGGAAATGTTGAGATTACTTACCTGATAATCTCCTTTTCCTTAGTGTAGACAGAGGGACTCAGCATCCCGCCCAGCTGCCTGTGTACATGGGTTTCACCGATTCAAGGTAAGCCATGTCATCTGTTTCCATAAGAGCATACACTCTACCAGGTGTCAACGCCTTCCGGTTGTGAATGCTGGCGGTCTCCAGCTACTATCAATCGGTCAGGGGAATCCTGTTTCACTATTTCACTGAGCGTCAGTACACACATCCATAACAGCTTTTGCAAGGAAGATTACTAAGTTGCTACGCTTCCTGTGGGGGTATATATACCCGTGCTGATGTCCGATCCGTTTCCAACTGCTAGCACGAGCATACTATACCCATTTGTTCTGAGTCCATCTGTCTACACTAAGGAAAAGGAGATTATCAGGTAAGTAATCTCAACAATAGATGTGTCTGACAACCACTGTTACTGATGCCTTGGGAATTCCACGATGAATATGCATGAGATAGATTTTCATGCACTGCTTCCTCTGTATACAAATATATCTCATGCATATTTGTTATGGTTATTCTGAAAACTAGGCCTGTTTGTGGCTCTCGAAGACAGGAGTTAACGACCCCTATGTTAGATGAGAGAGATTCTCAAAGGTCTTGCTTGAATCATCTCTGTAATTCAAGAAAAATCTGTGAAAAACTCACTCTAGGAATCAATTTGTTGGTAACCAGGACCTGACTTGTCCTCAGTTTTGAAGTTGCCTTGATGGTGAAAATATCCTAAAGTACAGACTCATCTACTTCTAAGAAGTTATCGGCTTGGAAAAGCTTGGAGCATGTGGCAAATGGCTACAAGTTAAAATACACAGATATGTTGGCAAAGGCCTCAACATATACATATATATATACATACACATTTCCATTGGTGCACTACTTGAGGATTTGAATTTATTCTCCATTTCTAAGCTGCTATACTAACAATATACTCCTAAGCTACCTCCACCAACTGCTGTCAAGAGATCAGGTTTTCCAGCATCTTCCATTTTATTATTTGCTTCTCACTTTGGCCATGTACTCCCAAAGAAAGCCCAACTACTGTAGCTTAACTTGAGATTTGATATCTTGCATAATGTTGATTTAATTGCATTGATTATATTTTGCATTCAGTGCATTCTGGTTTTGACTGTCTCCTGCTATCTCATGCTATCTGGTCAAGCGAACTAACACAGATGCCTTGTGTATCCCAAAGAATGCAAAAGTATATCAGTAGTCTCTACTTATTCCAGTTAATTATAGATACATCCCTCTATTCCTGTAATACTAGGACTTTTAACATTGAGTGAGGGGAGCCAAGCTTACTGGCTTGTCTTGTCCTGGAAGCTCTTTCCCCTTCTGTTTTTGAGCTTCTATCAGGAATTTTTAGTTACCTCATGTCCTTTTGCTTTTGGTGAACTTTATACAGAGCTACAGAAGAGATGAATATTTTTGTAGCAAGGTATGAATATAATTGTCATGGTGGGTGTCTCCACCTGAGGATATTATTATTTTGTGCCTCATATCCAGAGGATGACTTAGACTATCTTCTTTCAGATTCCATTATTTGATTGTACTGTATCGGCCTGTTAGGTTTTCCAGTGACTATGGGATCGTATTTAGGAAAAGTAGATATGTGCTTTTGGCAGCAAACAGATATGTGCTTTTGGCAGCAAAGTAGATATGTGCTTTTGGCAGTGTTAGATAATTGGCTAGGACAGCAGCTGAACTGTCTATAGTGTCAGACCTAGCATTAGACAAGGACTGGCTAATCCAAATTGGCCTGCACTAAGAGGCCTTGAATGGACTTAAGGTATGCACAGCACATTACATTGGTTTTTTGCATTTATGAGTGCTGAAAAGTATAGCTATGACTAAAAGATTTGTCTCCGTGAATCAGACCTAGGAAGTCCCATTGGAGCTTTCAGCTGACCTAGATCAAAAATCACATTTGAAGATGTTGAATTATGGGAAATTTGAGGATTGAAGAGGTTGGGTTACAAACTGAAATGCTCAGTCTTGGAGCAGATAACTAATGATCCAACAGAGTTGAAACATCTTTCTTTTCCCCTTCACATCAATATATGTACATTGTGAGCTGTTTATAATTAACAATACAATATTTTATTTCTCAGCTCATCCAAGCATTATCTGGAAGATTCAATGCCCATGTTCATGTAGAATATGAATGGAGGTTACATCATGAAGATCTGGATGAAAGTGATGATGATGTGGATGAAAAGTTGCAGGTTACCAAGTTTCTTTTGTACATATCAGTGCAAGTGTTCATCTTCATTTTATGTGAATGAATGCACATATTAATATCCCATGACTATGCTATGCTCATTATACATTACAAATATTTAAGATAGTCAGTACCACCATATGGCATCATGAGTAGTCTAGGTGAGTAACTACATGAAGGTAGATCAAATAAGGTTCCAAAGGTGAAACATACCATGAAGGAATCCCATATATTTCAAAAAGAATTTAAAGACATTTTTTATTTGAATTTTAAGAAATCTTTAACAAATGAATAATAAATTTTAAAATTTACACTACAGGTAACACATAGTATCGTACAAAAGTATGACGACACTTTTGTGGAATATCACAGATATCCTTTATAACATATGGCAGTATAATAAGTATTATCAATATTCCAATGTTCTTGGTGGGGGTGTGGCACTTTGTCATAGAGGGTATAGAGTTCAACAGGATAAAGGTCATACAAGAAACTAAGGGCCAGATTATATAAACTGCGTGCATGCGTAGATTTGTTTGCGCAACCCGGCACCGGATTTTATAACATGCATGAGCTACTGCGCATGTTATAAAATCGAGGGTCGGCATGCGCAGGGGGGTGCACAATTGTGCAACCTGCGCACGCCGAGCCGATCAGCCTGCCTCCGTTCTTCCTGCCTCTGTTCCTTCCGAGGCCGATCCGAAATCGGAGCAGCCTTGGAGGGAACTTTTTTTTTGACACCCCCCAGCCCTAACTAAATCCCCCTCTCCTACCTTATTTTGTTGAGTTACGCCTGCCTCTGGCAGGCATAACTTGTGCGCGTCGCCGGCTCCCTACCCCGGCACACTGCTGTGCCGGAGCACTCTGCCCCGCCTCCCGACTGCCGCCACGTCCCCGAACGCCGCGCCGCCATGCCCTGCCATGCCCCCCAAGCAAAGCCCTGGGACTTATGCGCGTCTCTGGGCTTTGCACGCACCGGTGGCCTATGCAAAATAGGCGAGCCAGCGCGCAAGTGCTCTGCGCGCGTAAATCTACCCCTAAATGCTCAGTAAAATCTATATTTGTAGAAATCCCATATGTGTTGGGTACGAGTATAGTGATAGGAGTATTCTACAGTCCACCTGGACAAAATGGTCAGACAGATGATGAAATGCTAAGAGAAATCAGGGAAGTTAACCAGATTGGTAGTGCAGTAATAATGGGATATTTCAATTACCCCAATATTGACTGGGAAAATGTAACATCAAAGCATGCTAGAGAGATATAGTTCCTGGATGGAATAAATGACAGCTTTATGGAGCAATTGATTCAGGAACTGACAAGAGAGGGAGCTATTTTAGATCTAATTCTTAGTGGAGAGCAGGATTTGGTGAGAGAAGTAAAGGTGGTGGGGCCACTTGGCAACGGTGATCATAACATGATCAAATTTAAGCTAATAACTGGAAGGGGGACAATAAGTAAATCTGCAGCTCTAACACTAAACTTTCAAAAAGGAAACTTTGATAAAATGAGGAAAATAGTTAGAAAAAAACTGAAAGGTGCAGCCGCAAAGGTTAAGTGTTCAACAGGCATGGACATTGTTTTAAAATGCAATCCTAGAAGCGCAGTCCATATGTATTCCACACATTAAGAAAGATGGAAGGAAGGCAAAACGATTACCATCATAGTTAAAAGGTGAGGTGAAAGAGGCTATTTAGCCAAAAAAAAATTCTTCAAAAATTGGAAGAAGGATCCATCTGAAGAAAATAGGATAAAACAATAAGCATTGTCAAGTTAAGTGTAAAACATTGATAAGACAGACAACGAGAGAATTTGAAATGAAGTTGGCCATAGAGGCAAAAACTCATAATAAAAACATTTTCAAATATATCTGAAGCAAGAAACCTGTCAGGGAATCGGTTGGACCATTAGATGACTGAGAGGTTAAAGGGGTTCTTAGGGAAGATAAGGCCATTGCAGAAAGACTAAATGAATTCTTTGCTTCCGTGTTTACTAATGAGGATGTTGGGGAGATACCAGTTCTGGAGATGGATTTCAGGGGTGATGAGTCAGAAGAACTGAATTAAATCACTGTGAACCTGGAAGATGTAGTAGCCAAATTGATAAACTAAGGAGTAGCAAATCACCTGGACCGGATGGTATGCATCCTAGAGTACTGAAGGAACTAAAAAATAAAATTTCTGATCTATTAGTTAAAATTTGTAACTTATCATTAAAATCATCCATTAGAACATAAGAAAATGCCATACTGGGTCAGACCAAGGGTCCATCGAGCCCAGCATCCTGTTTCCAACAGTGGCCAATCCAGGCCATAAGAACCTGGCAAGTACCCAAAAACTAAGTCTATTCCATGTAACCATTGCTAATGGCAGTGGCTATTCTCTAAGTGAACTTAATAGCAGGTAATGGACTTCTCCTCCAAGAACTTATCCAATCCTTTTTTAAACACAGCTATACTAACTGCACGAACCACATTCTCTGGCAACAAATTCCAGAGTTTAATTGTGCGTTGAGTAAAAAAGAACTTTCTCCGATTAGTTTTAAATGTGCCCCATGCTAACTTCATGGAGTGTCCCCTAGTCTTTCTACTATCCGAAAGAGTAAATAACCGATTCACATCTTCCCGTTCTAGACCTCTCATGATTTTAAACACCTCTATCATATCCCCCCTCAGTCGTCTCTTCTCCAAGCTGAAAAGTCCTAACCTCTTTAGTCTTTCCTCATAGGGGAGTTGTTCCATTCCCCTTATCATTTTGGTAGCCCTTCTCTGTACCTTCTCCATCGCAATTATATCTTTTTTGAGATGCGGCGACCAGAATTGTACACAGTATTCAAGGTGCGGTCTCACCATGGAGCGATACAGAGGCATTATGACATTTTCCGTTTTATTCATCATTCCTTTTCTAATAATTCCCAACATTCTGTTTGCTTTTTTGACTGCCGCAGCACACTGAACCGACGATTTCAATGTGTTACCCACTATGACACCTAGATCTCTTTCTTCGGTTGTAGCACCTAATATGGAACCCAACATCGTGTAATTATAGCATGGGTTATTTTTCCCTATATGCATCACCTTGCACTTATCCACATTAAATTTCATCTGCCATTTGGATGCCCAATTTTCCAGTCTCATAAGGTCTTCCTGCAATTTATCACAATCTGCTTGTGATTTAACTACTCTGAACAATTTCGTGTCATCTGCAAATTTGATTATCTCACTTGTCGTGTTTCTTTCCAGATCATTTATAAATATATTGAACAGTAAGGGTCCCAGTACAGATCCCTGAGGCACTCCACTGTCCACTCCCTTCCACTGAGAAAATTGCCCATTTAATCCTACTCTCTGTTTCCTGTCTTTTAGCCAGTTTGCAATCCACGAAAGGACATCGCCACCTATCCCATGACTTTTTACTATTCCTAGAAGCCTCTCATGAGGAACTTTGTCAAACGCCTTCTGAAAATCCAAGTATACTATATCTACCGGTTCACCTTTATCCACATGTTTATTAACTCCTTCAAAAAAGTGAAGCAGATTTGTGAGGCAAGACTTGCCCTGGGTAAAGCCATGCTGACTTTGTTCCATTAAACCATGTCTTTCTATATGTTCTGTGATTTTGATGTTTAGAACACTTTCCACTATTTTTCCTGGCACTGAAGTCAGGCTAACCGGTCTGTAGTTTCCCGGATCGCCCCTGGAGCCCTTTTTAAATATTGGGGTTACATTTGCTATCCTCCAGTCTTCAGGTACAATGGATGATTTTAATGATAAGTTACAAATTTTTACTAATAGGTCTGAAATTTCATTTTTTAGTTCCTTCAGAACTCTGGGGTGTATACCATCCGGTCCAGGTGATTTACTACTCTTCAGTTTGTCAATCAGGCCTACCACATCTTCTAGGTTCACCGTGATTTGATTCAGTCCATCTGAATCATTACCCATGAAAACCTTCTCCATTACAGCTACCTCCCCAACATCCTCTTCAGTAAACACCGAAGCAAAGAAATCATTTAATCTTTCCGCGATGGCCTTATCTTCTCTAAGTGCTCCTTTAACCCCTCGATCATCTAACGGTCCAACTGACTCCCTCACAGGCTTTCTGCTTCGGATATATTTAAAAAAGTTTTTACTGTGAGTTTTTGCCTCTACAGCCAACTTCTTTTCAAATTCTCTCTTAGCCTGTCTTATCAATGTCTTACATTTAACTTGCCAATGTTTATGCTTTATCCTATTTTCTTCTGTTGGATCCTTCTTCCAATTTTTGAATGAAGATCTTTTGGCTAAAATAGCTTCTTTCACCTCCCCTTTTAACCATGCCGGTAATCGTTTTGCCTTCTTTCCACCTTTCTTAATGTGTGGAATACATCTGGACTGTGCTTCTAGAATGGTATTTTTTAACAATGACCCACGCCTCTTGGACATTTTTACTTTTGTAGCTGCTCCTTTCAGTTTTTTTCTAACAATTTTTCTCATTTTATCAAAGTTTCCCTTTTGAAAGTTTAGCACGAGAGCCTTGGATTTGCACACTGTTCCTTTTCCAGTCATTAAATCAAATTTGATCATATTATGATCACTATTGCCAAGCGGCCCCACCACCGTTACCTCTCTCACCAAGTCCTGTGCTCCACTGAGAATTAGATCTAAAATTGCTCCCTCTCTCGTCGGTTCCTGAACCAATTGTTCCATAAAGCTATCATTTATTCCATCCAGGAACGTTATCTCTCTAGCGTGACCCGATGATACATTTACCCAGTCTATATTGGGGTAATTGAAGTCTAAATCCAAAAAGTGCAGAGTATAGACTTTTGTATGTCCTGATCAAAGGAGAATTCCAAACAATTGATGTGAATGCAATTTATAATTTTATTGCGGCAGCTCCACTGCATAATACTATCACGGCAAAATAATTTTCAAGGTGCCCCAACACGGTCCCGTGTTTCGCTGGTGGCTGCATCGGGGGGACCAACAAGGAATTCATACAAGCTGTAATTTAAAAGGATTAAAAATCAGGACAATAAGCAATGGACTGACGCCGATGTACAATTTTCAAGACAGTAAACAATACACATACCTTGGTACAGAAGATTCAAAAAATGGCAGGGAGTGCGTTTTCCCTCAATACAACCAGGTATTTTAAGGCAGAATTTGGGCGCCAAACTACAGGTGAGTTGAACACCTTTCTCGAGGGAACCAATCGGCGGTTCCCAAGATGCTCAGCGCCCCGCAGGTACACAGACATTGTTGTCCGTCTGTGTACCTGCGGGGCGCTGAGCATCTTGGGAACCGCCGATTGGTTCCCTCGAGAAAGGTGTTCAACTCACCTGTAGTTTGGCGCCCAAATTCTGCCTTAAAATACCTGGTTGTATTGAGGGAAAACGCACTCCCTGCCATTTTTTGAATCTTCTGTACCAAGGTATGTGTATTGTTTACTGTCTTGAAAATTGTACATCGGCGTCAGTCCATTGCTTATTGTCCTGATTTTTAATCCTTTTAAATTACAGCTTGTATGAATTCCTTGTTGGTCCCCCCGATGCAGCCACCAGCGAAACACGGGACCGTGTTGGGGCACCTTGAAAATTATTTTGCCGTGATAGTATTATGCAGTGGAGTTGCCGCAATAAAATTATAAATTGCATTCACATCAATTGTTTGGAATTCTCCTTTGATCAGGACATACAAAAGTCTATACTCTGCACTTTTTGGATTTGGATTTCTCTGTAGTGCAGAACCCTGCTTCTGGTAATTGAAGTCTCCCATTATTACTGCACTACCAATTTGGTTAGCTTCCCTAATTTCTCTTAGCATTTCACTGTCCATCTCACCATCTTGACCAGGTGGACGGTAGTATACCCCTATCACTGTAGTCTTCCCTGATACACAAGGGATTTCTACCCATAAAGATTCAATTTTGTATTTAGTCTCATGCAGGATGTTTATCCTGTTGGACTCTATGCCATCCCGGACATAAAGCGCCACACCTCCTCCCGACTGCTCCTCTCTGTCATTGCGATATAATTTGTACCCCGGTATAGCACTGTCCCATTGGTTATCCTCTTTCCACCATGTCTCTGAGATGCCAATTAAGTCTATGTCATCATTTACTGCTATACATTCTAATTCTCCCATCTTACTTCTTAGACTTCTGGCATTAGCATACCAACATTTCAAAGTTTGTTTTTTGTTTGTATTTTTATTCTGCTTTTTAATTGATAGGGATAAGTTAGAATTTTTTAGCTCAGGTGAGTTTTTAGTTACAGGCACTTGGACTACTTTTCTAATTATTGGAACCTCACTGTCGGGATGCCCTAATTCTAATGCATCATTAGTATCCTTTAAAGATACATCTCTCCGAACCATGCGCTGCTGAGCGACTGTCGGCTTTCCCCTTTGTTCTAGTTTAAAAGCTGCTCTATCTCCTTTTTAAAGGTTAGCGCCAGCAGTCTGGTTCCACCCTGGTTAAGGTGGAGCCCATCCCTTCGGAAGAGACCTCCCCTTCCCCAAAAGGTTCCCCAGTTCCTAACAAAACTGAATCCCTCTTCCTTGCACCATCGTCTCATCCACGCATTGAGACTCCGGAGCTCTGCCTGCCTCTGGTGACCTGTGCGTGGAACAGGGAGCATTTCAGAGAATGCTACCCTGGAGGTTCTGGATTTAATCTTTCTACCTAAGAGCCTAAATTTGGCTTCCAGAACCTCCCTCCCACATTTTCCTATGTCGTTGGTGCCCACGTGTACCACGACAGCCGGCTCCTCCCCAGCACTGTCTAAAATCCTATCTAGGTGACGCGTGAGGTCCGCCACCTTCGCACCAGGTAGGCATGTTACCAGGCGATCCTCACACCCACCCGCCACCCAGCTATCTACATTCCTAATAATCGAATCACCAACTATGACGGCCGACCTAACCCTTCCCTCCTGGGCAGTAGGCCTTGGGGAGATATCCTCAGTGCGAAAGGACAATGCATCACCTAGAGAGCAGGTCCTTGCTACAGGATCCTTTCCTGCTACACCTGGTTGGTGCTCTCCCATTATGAGACCTTCTTCCTCCAAGGCAGCACCAGGGCTGCCAGTCTGAAGTTGGGACTGGACTACTATGTCCCTGAAGGTCTCATCTATATACCTCTCTGTCTCCCTCAGCTCCTCCAGGTCTGCCACTCTAGCCTCCAGAGATCGGACTCGTTCTCTGAGAGCCAGGAGCTCTTTGCATCGCATGCACATGTACAACTTCTCACCGGTGGGTAAAAAATCATACATGTGACACTCGATGCAAAAGACTGGGAAGCCCCCCTCTTGCTGCTGGACTGCTGCCTTCATCTCAATTTTGATCAGTTCCTAGTTAAGTTTTAGGTTGCTATGGGAGTAGGAATGTGTCTAAGTTCCTTTAAATGTATTAGTGAATTCACTATATGTCTGGTAGTGGCCTACTGGGGTCTGATCGAATTCTCAATAAAGTTTTTGTTGATGGGTTTTTTTTTTGTTTTTTTTTTGTGCAAGTGGCACCTGCCTATAAATTAAGGGATGAGCTTGGGGTGGGTGGGTTGGGAATTACAAACAGTCTAACTTTAGTTAGCCTGAGTGACTCACAGCTCCCTTGATTAACAAATGTTCCCTATTCAAACCTAATCACACTACCTCAACACCTTTCCAAGGTGAGTAACTGAGCTGAACTATTCAACTTTTTTACTTTGGTATATACTGCTCCTAGCTTATTTCTAGCTTCTGGCTACTTTTTTGTGGGGTTTTTTTTTTGTGGTTTTTTTTTTTGTTTTTCAATACAATGCACTCAGTTATTATTAAATAAAACACTTAGCTCTTTAAAAGTCTGGAGGACACTTTAATAGTCAGGCAGACTTTTAAAAAATACCTGAAGACTGAAGAGTGGCCAATGTAACCCCAATATTTAAAAAGGGCTCCAGGGGCGATCCAGGAAATTATAGACCAGTAGAGATGTGCATCCGTTTTTTCTGAATTGGAAAATTTCAACGAAATTGTCCAATTTGGCATGTTTCGGGTACCCCGAAAAACTCCCGTTAAGGCGCGCTAATAAAAACTAACAAAAAATAACAAAATCTAACTGTTTTTGTTAGCACGCACTAACTCAAAAAATGATTTTTTGCGAAAAAAAAAAACGAACCACAAAAAAACGACATTTTCAGCGGCGGTCGAAAAACGAAGAACGACACGAACACAAAAAAGATTCACATCTCTACCCAGTGAGCCTGACTTCGGTACCAGGAAAAATAGTGGAAACTATTCTCAAGATCAAAATCCTAGAGCATTTAGAAAGACATGGTTTAATGGAACACAGTCAACATGGATTTACCCAAGGGAAGTCTTGCCTAACAAATCTGCTTCATTTTTTTTGAAGGGGTTAATAAACATATGGATAAAGGTGAATCGGTAGATGTGTAGTGTATTTGGATTTCCAGAAGGCGTTTGCCAAAGTCCCTCATGAGAGGCTTCTAAGAAAACTAACAAGTCATGGGATAGGAGGTGCTGTCCTTTCATGGATTACAAACTGGTTAAAAGACAGGAAACAGAGAGTAGGATTAAATGGTCAATTTTCTCAGTGGAAAAGGGTAAACAGTGGAGTGCCTCAGGGATCTGTACTTGGGCCAGAGCTTTTCAATAAATATATAAATGATCTGGAAAGGAATACGATGAGTGAGGTTATTAAATTTGAGGATGATACAAAATTATTCAGAGTAGTTAAATCACAAGCGGATTGTGATACATTACAGGAGGACCTTGCAAGACTGGAAGACTGGGCATCCAAATGGCAGAAGAAATTTAATGTGGACAAGTGCAAGGTGTTGCATATAGGGAAAGATAACCCTTGCTGTAGTTACACGATGTTAGGTTCCATATTAGGAGCTACCACCCAGGAAAAAAATCTAGGCATCATAGTGGATAATACTTTAAAATAGTTGGCTCAGTGTACTGCAACAGTCAAAAAAGCAAACAATGTTAGGAATTATTAGGAAGGGAATGTTTAATAAAACGGAAAATGTCATAATGCCTCTATATCGCATCTCAAAAAAGATATAGTTGCAATGGAGAAGGTACAGAGAAGGGCAACCAAAATGATAAAGGGGATGGAACAACTCCCCTATGAGGAAAGGCTGAAGAGGGTTAGGGCTGTTCAGCTTGGAGAAGAGACGGCTGAGGGGGGATATGATGGAAGTCTTTAAGATTATGAGAGATCTTGAACGAGTAGATGTGAACTGGTTATTTACTCTTTCGAATAATAGAAGGACTAGGGCGCATTCCATGAAGTTAGCAAGTAGCACATTTAAGACTAATCGGAGAAAATTCTTTTTCACTCAACGCACAATAAAGCTCTGGAAATTGTTGCCAGAGGATGTGGTTGGTGCAGTTAGTGTAGCTGGGTTCAAAAAAGATTTGGATAAGTTCTTGGAGGACAAGTCCATTAACGGCTATTAATCAAGTTTACTTGGGGAATAGCCACTGCTATTAATTGCGTCTGTAGCATGGGCTCTTCTTAGTTTTTGGGCAATTGCCAGGTTCTTATGGCCTGGTTTGGTGTCTGTTGGAAACAGGATGCTGGGCTTGATGGACCCTTGGTCTGACCCAGCATGGCAATTTCTTATGTTCCTATATTCTTACTTAGTTAAGTGCTTTAAAGAAGACTATTTATTGTAAACTTACTCCTGTATAATAGAGTGAAGTGTTTTTCCAACATAGATTAAAAATTGTACTTGGAAAACCTGTTGCATTTTTTTCAGTAGCAAGAAGTTTTTTAAAAAGGAGGGTAGGAAGAAGGGACATTGAGGGACAAGCAATTGCAAGATTCAACTTTCAACTTGTTTAAATATTGTAGCATAGGAGAGTTTAATAATGGATCATTGTGCATTCAATTATATTATAAAGAAACAATTTATGTACTTGACCAAGTAATTCGGGGCTTGGGACTCCAAATGGGGTCACAAAATCTTTAGCTGGGGTCACAAGTGCCTTGAGGGGCAGAACTCTTCAGGTACCATCAGCAGCATTGGTAGTGGAAGTCAGCATGGGGCCTTTGAGCCAGCACATACTCACAGGGCCCTGTGGTGATTACTGCTTTTGCATGAGTTTCTGTGATAACAGGAAGCCCTACATGAGAAGATATCAGGAACACTGCAGGGTCTGTGAGTGTGATATTGACTTTCATTACTAATGCTGCTGCCACTTGCAGATCACAGCCAGGTTTGGGACCAGCCATGAGGGGAAGGGTGAGCTGAGTTGAGCGCAGGGAGATTGGCACTGCTCCGCTCTCCTCACTCACCACTGAACCAAACCAAGAGATCTCTGTTAACAGCCTGCCCTCTCTTCCCACCAGTTGCCATCCACTTTTGGCCCAGAGTCATAAGGAAAATGTTGCTACCGACCCTGACCAGAGGAAGGTTTAGAAGGCTGTTTGAAGGGAGGGATCAGATGCAGGAGGGGTTTGAGAGTTGGATCATCTGAAGAGGGATTAGCTATGGAAGATGATCAACCAGGGTATGTAAGAGATGAGCTTGGGGGTAAGAGAATCATTTGGGAAAGATGTGAGAGAAGGGTTGGGGAGTAGGTGAGGCTGGAAGGTGAGTGAAAAGGGATGGGCGATATATGTGAGAGGGAAGGGATGACTGAGGGTCAATTGGGAGTTATTAAAATGGCTGGGAGGTGAGACAGGATCAGCTGGGACAAAATGAAAAGGATTGGATGGGGTGAGAGAGGGGATGAGCTGCAATGATGAGAGTAGCTGAGGGGCAGAGGTTGAGAGAGGATGTCTTCTAGATGGGATAGAGGTTGAGAGAGAGGATCAGCTAGAGAGTGCAGAAGAAAATTGTGCACACCAAGTAACACTGCACCACCACCATGCACACGTGAAGAAGGGATGGGAAGCTGAGGGGAAAGGAGCAGGGACACAGTGCACATGCACACTTCCATTCTCCCGCCTCGTACATGAATACAACATGCCCCCCCCCGACTGATGCACATACACACACCCGCCCCAACTGCAGTGGCACAAACGGACACCTCCCCAATCCCAACCTCTCCACACACACGCCCACATCCACCCCGGTCTCGCTCCCCACATGCCCTGAATTCTCCCACCCCAAATCCAACTCTCACATACACACAAACATCCACATCCCAATCTTCCCCGCACACTTAACTACCCTAATTCCCCTCATACCCACCCCCCTAAATGCTCATGCCGCATTCTACCATGCCCCCCCCCCCACACTAACTCCCCTACTCTAACATCCTTCCCCATCACCCTTCTCCCTACACACAATCTCTAGACATGCCTACTCCGCCCCCTTCCTTCCCCTCTCCACCCCCTACACAACGCCCCAATCACATCTCTCTTCACCATACACACACCTACTTCCACCCTCAATCCCAACACAGGCATAGATTTGAACTTTCCCTTACACCACCTCCCTACACACCCTACTTGTACTACCCCTGATATTGTTACCTCCCCCACCCTTACACCTGACCTACATCACCACCACCCCCACAGACATGGAGGGAGAAGCGGGAAAGAGGTGACACAGAGAAAAGTGTAAGGGGGGAAAGAGTGCACCCAACCCCCCCCCCCCACACACACTCGCTTTTGCCACTGAGCTCCACATACACAGATACGTGCGCCTACAGAGCAACTGCATTTCATGCACACACCTGGAGCTTCTGAGATACATATGCAGGTCATGGAGACATAAAACATGCTGATTGAAGCTGGCATGCAAGTGTAAACTACTCCCTTTTTTTTTTTTTTTTTTTTTTTAGGGTTTCCCTTAATGTACTGGCATGCTCAGTCCAGGGATAAAAAAGGAAGGGATGGGGTCAGGAATTCTGTACCCGTCTCCCTGCTCTTCCTTTCTTTAGATCAGTTAGTACATTATCATTCAGTCGACCCGCCCAGCCATTCCTTAGGGTTTTATGCCTAGGCAGGAACATAAGAGTGCAGAATGGAGAGCCTGCTGCTGGGATTGGCGAGCTGTGCCCCACCAAGTATGTATTTCTTACAGTTAATGATGAGTTTTAAGGTCAAGAGTAGTAAATGTCTATCAATTTCTTAATAAAGGCAGAACAATCTTACATAATTGCAGTCAATTTCCAAATTGAATGAAAGATCATATTGGATACTAATCTATCCTTAAACCTTCCCCATATCTCTCCCCAAAATTTCCTTAAATTGGTATAGAAATGTAACACATGAGAATGTCCCTATGCTATGTGACCGAAGCCCAACATTTATTACATTCCTAAGCACTGAAGTGAGAGACTTTTATTGGTGTGCACACTGCACTATGAGTCATAACATTTCTGAGCTGAGGATGTAGACATTGAAACCTGCAATTACTTGCTCCAAACTTTAACTCGTTGCATAGGTTCCATAGAGGTCTCCAAGTACTTTTCTGTACTTTTTCTACTCCTTGGCAATCCCCTGTGTTGGTAAATGCATTCTAAAAACATTGATTGTCTCCTCTCCCCCCACCGAAGCCACTTTAGAGAATGCCAGCATTTTAACACAACTTATTAAAAAAAAAAATCTCTGCTAGACCTTGTAATCCAGTCATTGCAATGACAGTCCTTGGCTGGGGGTCTTCTGGAATCTTGCATTCATGGGCTCTAACTCTGGCCATTGCACAGTGATATTATTTTCGGCATTAAAACTGTGCGATATCGTGCGTTAGGCCCATAATGCAATATGCGATTTTTTTCGCAAATTCCGTTTTGGGCATTTTTAGGCTGGGGAAGGGCCTGAGATGTGAAGAAGAGTGGGGGAAGGGCCTGAGATGGGGAAAGAGAGAGAGCAAGAGCCTCTGGGGGGTGGCACCATACTAAGCAGCTATTTATGCTACTATAAGAGGCCCACCTAGTAACTCGAGGTGAGGTTTAGGTAGATGAGATTTGTACAATGTTCTCTCAACCTAGCTTGATGTTACCCAGGTAGAGAGTCCGTCCAAGCTAGGTTGAGAGAACATTGTACAAATCTCATCGTTGTGTGAGTTCCCTCACTCCGAAGGACATCAAACCTTACTCTACATGTAAAAGTGACCCCTAACCCTTACACTGCTACCTAAACCTCACCTCGAATTACTAGGTGGATCAAGGGAAAGCACTAGATGTACAGCAGTGTAGTTGGATTTCAGTAAGGTCTTTGACACAGTTCTGCATAAGAGACTTATAAATAAATTGAACTCCCTTGGTAAGAAACCTAGAGTGACTGACTGGGTTAGAAACTGGCTGAGTGAAGGCAACAAAGAGTAGTGATAAACATATTTTTCTGTGAGGTGGGGGTATGCTTCATGGATCAGTCCTTGGACCAGTTCTTTTCAACATTTTCATGAGCAACATAGTGGAAGGATTGTTGGGAAAGGTTTGTCATTTTTGTCAATGGTAGCAAAATCTGCAACAGGGTAGACAGCCAGGAAGGGGTGAAAAAAATGAGGAGGGATCTAGTGTCTGGCAGCTAAGATTTAATGCTGCTAAATGCATAGGTGGATAAAGCAACAGCAAAAATCAGAAAGATGCTTGGCTGCATAGGGAGAGGAATGGTCAGCAGAAAAAGGGAGGTGATATTACTCCTGTCCCTGGTGAGACCTCATTTGGAGTACTGTGTATAATTCTGGAGACCTCACCTTCAAAAGGATATGAACCAGCTCAAGTCTATTCAGAGGGTGGCTACTAAAATGGTCAATGGTCTTCAATCTAAAGAATATGGGGATAGACCCTAGAAGAAAGGTGTGATGGGGAGATATGATGGAACATTTAAATATTGCAAAGGTTTCCATACACAGGAAGCAAGCTTCTTTCAATGGAAAGGAGGCTCTAGAATGAGGAGTCATGTAATTTTTTATTTATTTTGTTCTGCTTTTTGGCAGATCAGAGTGGATTAAATTGAGGTACTATAGGTGAAAGGGGGTAGACTCCAGAGTGAACTTAGAAAATATTTCTTTACAGTGAGGGTAGTGGATGCATGGAACAACCTTGTAGTGGAGGTGGTGGAGATAAAACCAGTATCTGAATTCAAGAAATCATGGGATAAATACAGGGGATCTCTAAGAGAGTGATGGAAATTATAAAGCTAAATTAAATGAGCAGATGAGCAGACTAGATGGGCCGTATGGTCTTTTTCTATGTTTAAAAAGGAGACCTTGCTAAGATGAGGAAGCTAGTTAGAAGGAAAGTAAACAAAGTAGTTACAAGATTTAGACATGAAGAGACATGATTGAGACATGAAGACCGTTTAAAAATGCCATCCTAGAAGCCCAGATATAATGAAGTCCACAAATTAAAAAATGTCAAGAGAAAAGCAAGCGTCTGCCAGAAAAGCTAAATGGTGCTGTGAAAGCCACTATCTAAAAGCAAAAAGGCATCTTTTAAAAAATCTAATAAGGAAAGTAGGAAGGCACATAAGCACTGCTAAATTAGACATAAAATGTAAATATTTATTTTCCACTTTTCAGCACTTTAAAGCGGATTACATTCAGGTTCTGTAGTTATTTCTCTGTCCCCAGAGGGCTCACAATCTAAATTTGAACCTGAGGCAACGGAGGGTAAAGTGACTTATCCAAGGTCACAAGGAGTGGCAATGGGATTTGAACCCTGGTTTTCCTGGTTCAAAGCCCTCTGCTCTAGCCATTAGGCCAAAAGAGAATTTAAGGAGAGGCTTGTTAAAGAAGTAAGAAGATGTAATAAAAATGTCTTCAAGTATATCAAAAGTAGAAAACCTGCAATTGGGCTATTAGAAGACCAGTGGTAAAAGGTTGCTGTTACCTCGCGGCGTTGAGGGCCGACCCCGATGCTGGTTGTTGACTAGTTCCAGCGGCAGCGCGGGCCGTCACGAGCCGCGCTCAAGCTCCGCCTATCAGAACACGTCGGTCTTCCACCCGGAAGTCCTCGCGTTTGCGCGGGAAAATTTAATTATTTAAAGAGCTGAGACCAGCACAGCATTGCCTCAGCTACAGGCTTGCTGTGCTGGTGCTTCCGTGGCGTTTGTCTTCTTTTTGGAATTGGATTCTGGACTTCTCTGCCTGCTGCCTGCCCTGACTTGGATCGGATTCTGGACTTCTCTGCCTGCCGCCTGCCCAGACTTGGATTGGATTCTGGGCTTCTTTGCCTGCTGCCTGCCCAGACTTGGATTGGACTTCGGACCTGTTTACCTGTTGTCAACCTTGATAGTGGAGTTTATCACGGACTTGCTTTGCCTGCTGTCAGCCCTGACTCAGGACTGTGTTGGTTGCTCCTGCAACTGGTCTCGGGGAATACCCTATCACTGGCTACAACTTCCTTGCTCCATTGGCTAAGGTAAGACTGGGGGTTACTTTGGATCCACATTTCACAAACCGTAACAGATAGCTGAGGCCATGGATTCTGTAGACCTTTCAGCCTTGCACGCCATTCCTGGTTTGGCAACACGTATGCAACAACAACAAGGAGCTTTAGACCAAGTTACCAGAGTGCTGGAGAGACTGACTGCTCGAATGGATGTTCTTTCAGTTGCTGCTTCTGTAAACCCGACTCCCTCATTATCTCCACCGCCTCCTGTACAACTGCAGCCCCCATCGCGCTTTAATGGTGATCCTCAGCAGTGTCGGGGGTTCTTAAATCAATGTCAAATACATTTTTCACTCCAAGCAGCATCATTCCCCACAGACCAAACCAAGGTTACGTTCATCTTATTTCTTTTGGAGGGATCAGCACTGGCTTGGGCCTCACCATTTTGGGAACAAGAGGACCCTCTGAAGGACAACTTGGAACAATTTTTGAAAGAGTTTCGGCTGATATTTGATGAGCCCAGTCGTACAACTTCAGCAGCTTCCGAGTTTAAGCAAGGAGTCCGATCGGTATGCTGTTAAGTTTAGAACATTGGCAGCTGAACTTAGATGGGGAAATGACAGTCTGACTGCCATTTTCAGGCAAGGACTCTCCGAAGCCATTAAAGATGAGCTAGTGGACCGTGAGACTTCAGAATCTCTAGAGGAGCTAATCCACCTGGCAATCCGAATTGATCTACGAATTCAAGAAAGGGCTCGAGAACAGACCCTCTCTAGATGACCCATTCTACTAGCACCTTCCTTTCAGAGATCATTCATTGCACCAAGAACTTCAGAAACTCAGGCATCCAGTGAGGAACCTATGCAGATTGATTGTTGTCATCTAACCCCTGAGGAACGTCGGCATAGAAGACTGAACAATCTCTGCCTTTATTGTGCTGGTTCTGGACACTTCATCAATAAATGCCCAAATAAGTCTGGAAACTCCCAGACCTAGGACTGGTGGGAGAGGCCTCCCTGGGTCATGTCATTCCCTCTCCACAAATTTTGATTCCAGTTTCAATATCTCTCCACGAAAACCTTATTCATCTACAAGCCTTTTTGGACTCAGGGCGGCCGGTACCTTCATTGAGGTGGATCTAGTCCGTCAATATCAGATTCCTACTGAACCATTGACAGTTCCCCTCACTGTGTCGTCAGTTTCTGGACAACCTCTGGTGAACAAAATTTTTCAAATTACTAAACCTATTAAATTTACCACTGAGATACTGCACCAAGAGACTATCCAATTGTATGTACTTCCATCTTTAGTCAACCAAGTAATCCTGGGCTTACCATGGTTAAGACTTCACCAACCCCAGATTGATTGGGGTACCTCCCAGCTGGCCAGATGGAGCAAATCCTGCCATCAAAATTGTGTACGACAGATCCATCCAGTCAGCCCCACTTTAGCATATTCGCTAGCCATTCCATCTGCATTACCACAAATATACGCTGAATTCAGTGATGTCTTCAGCAAACAGCAAGCCGAGATTTTACCTCCTCACCGCACTTATGACTGTGGGATAGACTTACTTCCAGATAAAAGTCCCCCCAGGGGTAGGGTTTACGCCTTGTCGGAACCTGAATCTGAAGCTATGAAACAGTACATTCAGGAGAACTTGGATAGGGGCTTCATCAGACCGTCCTCCTCTCCAGCGGGGGCCAGATTTTTTTTTGTGCAAAAGAAAGATGGTTTATTACGACCTTGTATCGATTATAGAGGACTTAATAGCATTACAAAAAATAATCGATATCCCATCCCACTTATCACAGAACTCTTTGATCGATTGAAAGGAGCACTGATCTTTACTAAACTTGATCTTTGAGGAGCATACAATTTAATCAGAATACGTAAAGGGGACGAGTGGAAGACCGCATTTAACACTCGAGATGGGCACTATGAGTATTTAGTTATGCCATTTGGACTATGTAATGCTCCGGCGGTCTTTCAAACCATGATTAATGACATCTTCAGAGATCTTCTGTACTCCCATGTTGTTGTATATCTTGACAACATTTTAATTTTCTCCAAGACAGAACATCAGCATCAACTTCATGTCAAGCAAGTACTCCAACGACTTCGGGAAAACAGACTCTATGCGAAATTAGAGAAATGTCTCTTTCATCAACAACAATGACCTTTTCTGGGATATATAGTATCTTGAGACGATCTTTGTATGGACCCTGAAAAGCTTAAAGCTATAATGGAGTGGCCTCAACCAGTGGGGCTTAAGGCCTTGCAGAGATTTTTGGGATTCTCCAATTATTATCGCCAATTCATTTTTGGATACTCTACCCTTGTTGCACCACTTTAACTAAGAAGGGAGCTCCAAACCGTAATTGGCCTCCTGAGGCCATTCAAGCCTTCCAAGTCCTAAAGAAAGAATTTGTGAAAGATCCTTGTTTACAACGCCCTGACTCAGACAAACCTTTTATTCTGGAGGTCGACGCTTCAGCCTTAGGAGTTGGGGCAATTCTCTTGCAACCCTCTGAGTCAGGGAAATTATGCACATGTGCGTATTTTTCCAAAAAATTCTCCTCTGCAGAGAGAAACTACACCATCGGGGAACGAGAACTATTAGCAATTAAAATGGCACTTGAAGAATGGCGACATCTCCTTCAAGGGGCTAAGTTTCCTATTGATATTTACACTGATCACAAGAATCTTGCCTATCTGTCTCATGTTCAACGTTTAAATCTACGGCAAGCCTGTTGGGCACTTTTCTTCAGTAGATTCAATTTTAAATTACACTTCCGCCCTTCAGAAAAGAACTTACGTGCAGATGAGCTATCCAGGAGTTTCCTCCCTGAGGACACTCCTGAGCCGCTTCGGCATATCATCGATCCTGCTCACATAATATTAGCAACCACCCTAACTGTTCCAGTAGGGAAAACTGTAATGCCTAGGCGTTTAAGACTCAAAGTACTATGATGGGCCCATGACTCCTTTTTCGTTGGACACCCTGGCAGACTCGGAACTAAGAACCTGGTTTCTCGCCACTATTGGTGGCCACAATGGGCATCTGACGTCCAAAAATATGTTGACTCCTGTCCTACTTGTGCGGCTCAGAAAACCCCCTAGACAGCGACCTATGGGCCTTTTGCAACCTCTTCCAATTCCTAAACAGCCTTGGATACGTATAGCAACAGATTTTATCATTGATCTCCCTCTTTCTGAAGGCAACTCAGTAATTTGGGTCGTGATTGACCGATTCTCCAGAATGGCACATTTCATTCCTCTGCCTGGATTACCCTCTGCACCAGAGTTGGGGTGACTATGTGTACAACACATCTTTTGAATCCATGGGTTACCGTCTAGTATCATTTCAGATAGAGGAGTTCAGTTCACAGCACAATTTTGGAGAGATCTCTGCAAAAAATTTAGAATAGACCTAAGTTTCTCTTCTGCTTATCACCCACAGTCTAATGGGTTAATGGAACGAATGAATCAAACCCTCAAGACGTTTTTGCGTTATGTTAATCAACGCCAGGATGATTTAGCCTCCTTATTGCCTTGGGCTGAGATTTGCCATAATAATCATGTTCATCATGCTTCAGGTTCATCGCCTTTCTTTCTGGTGTTTGGAAGACATCCACGGATCCCTCTTTCTCTTACTACCTCCTCGTCTTGCCTGGCGGTAGAACAAGTGGTTCATTCTATGACTACTTTATGGGAACGAATGCAAGATCTACTATGACGAGCATCTATCAAGATGAAAAAAAGAGGCGGATAAAGGGAGGAGACTGGGAACTCCGCTTAAACCCAGGGACTTGGTGCGGTTAAGCACACGGAATCTCAAATTACACATTCCTTCTTTAAAATTTGCGCCTCGATTTATTGGACCTTTTCCTATTGAGAAACAGATCAGTGAGGTATCCTTTAAACTTCAGCTACCACCTACATTGCGCATTCATGATGTGTTTCATGTCTCAGTACTGAAACCAGCAATCTTATCCTGGCCTTCTAGAAGGAAGAAGCTGATGACTCCATCTGTCCTGCCAGATGATACCCAATATGAAGTTAAGGAAATCCTTGATGTTAGAAGATCAAGAGGGAATCTACAATACTTAATATCATGGAAAAATTATGGTCCGGAGGAGAACTCCTGGGAACTGGCCCATAATATACAAGCTCCTCGTTTAATCCGAGAATGTCATAGACACTTTCCGCTCAAACCTCACCCCAGGAGCAGGAGAGAGGGCCTTTGTGGGGGGGGGGGGGTACTGTTACCTCGCAGCGTTCTCCAGCATTGAGGGCCGACCCCGATGCTGGTTGTTGACTACTTCCGGTGGCAGCATGGGCCGACGCGAGCCGCGCTCAAGCTCCGCCTATCAGAAGGTGTCAGACTTCCACCCGGAAGTCCTTGCGTTTGCGCGGGAAAATTTAATTATTTAAAGAGCTGAGACCAGCACAGCATTGCCTCAGCTACAGGTTTGCTGTGCTGGTGCTTCCGTGGCGTTTGTCTTCTTTTTGGAATTGGATTCTGGACTTCTCTGCCTGCTCCCTGCCCTGACTTGGATCGGATTCTGGACTTCTCTGCCTGCCCTGACTTGGATAGGATGCTGGACTTCTTTGCCTGCTGCCTGCCCAGACTTGGATTGGACTTCGGACCTGTTTACCTGTTGTCAGCCTTGATAGTGGAATTTATCTCTGACTTGCTTTGCCTGCTGTCAGCCCTGACTTGGGACTGTGTTGGTTGCTCCTGCAACTGGTCTCGGGGAATACCCTATCGCTGGCTAAGATTTCCTTGCTCCATTGGCTAAGATAAGACTGGGGGTTACTTTGGATCCACATTTCACAAACCATAACAGGTGCTCAGGGAGAATATGGCCATAGCAGAAATACTAAATAAATTCTTTACTTCGGTTTTTACACACCTTAACCATCTTTGTAGGTGATAATTCAGATGAACTGAATCAAGTGATTGTGAATCTGGAAGATGCACTAGAGCAAACTGACAAACTAAATAGTGGCAAATCATGATGACCTGATTGGATTCACCCCTGACTCTAAAGGAGCTCAAATATGAAATTGCAGAATTACTACTGATAATCTGTAATCTATCATTTAAATCTGCCCCTGTACTTGAGGACTGGAGAGTAGCAGATTTAATACCAGTTTTCAAGAAGGGCTCCAGTAATGACCCAAGAAACCACAGAATTGTGAACCTTATGTCTGTGACGGGTAAAATAGTGGAAATTATTGTTAAGAACAAAATCACTATTCATATAGATAACTAAATAGGGAAGAGCCACAGTGATAATTACTGAAAAGAAGAAATTCAGGTTTCCAGGAAGGGGACTCACCTTGAAAGTGCCATTGCCTTAACGATCTCCTATACCCCTACCCCTACCCCCTCCTCTCCTTTCCCCTCCTCGCTCCCCCTCTCCCCTCTCCCTGCCCCTGCATTTAACATTAATATTGTAAATAAGTTCATATGTTAAGTTCTTAAGTGTACATGCATCCTTAACATCCTGATGCATATCTACTCTTAACATGGATAATCTTCATCCAGTTCTTTTACAAAGTTGTATCCCTGCTCGTTGACTCTCTCTATCCTTGTTCCTAGTTCATTGTAATATCGTTAACTCTCTCTATCCTCGTTCATTGTAATTTCCTTTCTCAGTTAATTGTGAACCGACATGATGTGTCCTACGAATGCCGGTATATAAAAATTGTTAAATAAAATAAAAAATAAAAATAGTAACCTGAGAGCACATATGTTCCTGAGAAAACATTCTGATCTGAGGAGGTCCACAAAGAAAGGGAAGCCACAGAAGTTGTTAGTGTACTGGGAGGTTTCAGAGAGAGTAAGCCTACCTGGATAAATCACAGAGTTGAAAACTGATGCTCCACAGAGGAACAGCAGTGAGAGAAGAAGATTCTGCCACCTAAAAGGTACTGGGAGGACCCAGGGAGGAAGGGAATCACCCAAAGAGCTTAACTATTTGGGGGATTGTGTGAAAAGATGACTGAGTTCTATTTTGGTACTTTTTGGACTTTGTTTCGATTGGTGTATTACCCACTGGTGTATTTATTTGGTGTTTGTTTCTTGCCATCAGTTTACAGTAAAGATTTTATTTTGAAGAACAGCTATTAGAGTGGAATATAGATGGTGTGATTAAATTGGAGTGCAGAAATGCACTAGAGTGAAGAAAACCCTAAGGATCTTGAAAACATCATCTTTCCCCCACCCTGTGCAGGAACCCTCGGGGTCTTGGGGCCTTGGAGGGTCTGTGACCATTTTCATGTGCCCCCCCCCCCATGCCCAAGAGCTGACCAGGGAGAGGACTACACATATATATTTTCATATGTGTACTTCAAAGCCTTTACATGAAAATCTTTGAACAATTATTAAAGAAACTTCCAGGAAGCCTTTCCTAAATGTCTTTGATTTAGCTTTTTGGGCACTGCCGTAGTGCAAGAAACCAAACAGATATGATTGATTTCAGTTGCATTCACAATGATCAGCAACAATATGAAGGCACTCTTGACAGTAACATTAAAGACAAATTCTGACATAACTAGATGATTAAATGTTTTTAAATTAAATTTTCATTAGTAAGGGTCATAAATAATTACTTTTTATTGGATGTAGGAATTCATTTCACACTACTCTTGAAAACAAGGGGTTTCCGGAACTAATGATTTTTCCCACTCATAATTTAAAGAAACTCCCTTCCTTACTTATGATATGAGAATAGAACATTTTGTCTAGTAACAATTATTCACTACTTATGTATATGCAGTTATCTCTCTAAGTGTATATCTGGGAAGATCTTTATAAATGCCTTAATACATGTATATGTATTTGTTTATAAAGATATATTTATGAATGTCTGTACAATATAATTCAATACAAACATTCATGGCAAATAAGGACCACAAGACCCATCTAGTCTGCCCATTCCTGATGCAATACCGTAGAATCTACCTGATTGTCAGATTTACCTTCAACCTCACAACTTAGAATCCTCAGTTTATTTCAAAATAATCTTTGCCTTGAAGAAATATAAGGTTTTGATTCTGAATCTGTGTTAAATTCAACCAATCATCATTCCTTTTTTTTTTTTTTTTTTTTTTTTTTTTAGCAGCCCAGTCCTATCCGGAGAGAAGACAGGCCGATCAGCTTTTATCAACTGGGATCAAATCAGCTTCAGTCTAATGTAGCATCTTTAGCAAGAGATGCAGCTAATGTTGCTAAAGATAAACAAAGAAGTTTCATGCCAAGCATTCTACAGAATGAAACATATGGGACAATACTTAGTGGCAGCAATCCTGTCACTCAGGCTCCAGTGCCTGTCACAACAAGTGGGCCGCCTCTGCCTCCAAGGAATATTGGCAAAGGTAAGAGGCTGGAAATTACCATCTTGGCAGCTTAGATTGATTAGAAAATTGAAACCCTATTTGTAAACTGTGGAATTGATTGCCCTGACCTATGGACATGTTGCAGTGTATTTGGACTATTGCAATGCCTTGTTTGTAGAATTACCCCATAAAATCTTGGGACAGTTGCAATTGGGCCAAAGCCTGGTAGCTTGTGTGCTGATATGTTGAAGCAACTTCATTGGCTTCTTATAGATTGCAGGGCTAAATTCAAGGCTTTATTTTCAGTTTTTAAAGCCTTGAATGGTCTAGGCCAGGAACAGGCAATTCCTGTCCTTGAGGGCCACAAACTGATCTGTTTTTGGGGTTTTTTTAGGATAACCTAATGAATATGCATGGAATAGATTTTCATACAACTGAGGCACTGTACATACAGATTTTTCTTATGCATGTTCGTTAGGGATATTCTGAAAACCCGATCAGTTTGTGACCCTTGAGAACTAGAGAGGCCCACCCCTGTTCTAGGCTCTAGGTATCTTAATGAACAATTGTATCAATATATTTGTGGGCATGTTGTCTTATATCCCCAAGATGACAGCTTTCTTTTGATTCCATCAGTTCAGGAAGTAAAGTCCCCATTGGTTCAGAATAAAGCCTTTTGATGTTTTGCACCAAACTTTTGGAATAGCTTACCAAAAGATCTTCAATTCTTGAAAGAGCTACTTCTTTTTTGCAAACCGCAGAAAACTTGGCATTTTGCCCAAACATACAGCAATTCACCAACCTAGATTATGCTAGGTGGATGGGTAATGTACGGATTGTTAAATTTTTTTGTAATACACTGGTAGTATTTAAAGTTTAGAAAGGATTGTATGATTTGTGAAATGATTATGCATTTTATTTATGGCTGTTTAAGGATTATTGTTAATTGTTTAAATCCTTATAAGTAATTACATTATTTTAAAAAGCATTTTAAGACCCTCATTAGTTAATTTTTGGTCTTCAAATTCATTATATTATGCCTCTCTATCAATACATAGTTATCTCATAATAAACTCAGCTTGAATCTGTCAAAAACAGAAATAATGATCCATGGACATCCTCAGTTTGACAAAATTCCTAAAACTTTCTTTTTTGATAAGATAATATATCAAAATGCATTTGCAGTCTGTGTCATAGACATGCAAAGTCACATTAAATCTGTTGTAAAATCATCATTTTTAAAACCGCCTATTGAAACACATCAACCCACTATTTGATATAGCTGAATTTTGAACGATTCTTCAATCATTAATATTGACAGGCATAGACTATTGTAATTCCCTATATGAAGGCTTCCTCAATCAACTACACATCCATTACAGCTAATACAAAACGCAGCAGCTCTGCTATTGTCCAGTACAAAATTACATGATCACATCTCCCCAGTTCTTTTTAGTCTGCATTGGTTACCCATCAAATGGTGTATAAAATATAAAATCTTAACCATCTTGCATAACCTTATTTATAACAACACAAATGTTTGGCTGGTGCCAGCCTCCATCTATATTCTCCCGTTAGAAATCTGAGATCAAAAAATCAATCCCTTCTGCAAATTCCCTCTCCTAAATCCACAAGATTATTAGCAACCCAACGGCAAACATTTTCCATTGCAGGACCTATCCTTTGGAACTCTGTACCTCAAACCCATAGATCCCTGGGCAAGACAAAAGAATTCAAGAAAGCGCTAAAGCATTATGGGCCAGATTTTAAAACTTATGCGTGGGCGTAGATTTGTTTGCGCAACCCGGCGCGAACAAATCTACACCCGATTTTATAACATGCGTGCGCTGCTGCGCGCATGTTATAAAATCCGGGGTCGGCTCGTGCAAGGGGGTGCACACTGTGCACCTTGCGCACACCGAGCCCGAGGGGAGCCCCGATGGCTTTCCCCGTCTCCTCCAAGGCCGCTCGGAAATTGGAGTGGCCTTGGAGGGAACTTTTTTTTTTGTCCCCACCCCCCAGCCCTACCTAAATCCCCCCCTCCTAACTTATTTTATTTCTTATGCCTGCCTGAAGCAGGCGTATCTTGCGCGTGCCAGCCAGGCCACACGAAGGAGGCCTCAGGACCGCCCCCGGACTGTCGCCACACCCCTGTACCTGCCCCCGGACCGCCCCCTTCCTGCCCCTTTTTTCAAAGTCCCGGGACATACGCGCGCCCCGGGGCTTGTGCATGCCGCCGAGCCTATGCAAAATAGGCTCGGCGCGTGCAGGAGCGGATTTTCTCAGGTTATGCGCGTAGCCTTTGAAAATCTGCCCCTATTTGTTTAAACAAACCTTTGCAGACTTATGTAAATCCTAACATGCACAATTCCTTCTTTTCAACTGTCTACACCGTTGTATATCTTCTCAATTTCAATATAAGGCTTTTAGGATATTTTATTTTATATTTTTATGTTAATTTAATTATGAATGTATTGTTGTAACCCACCCCGAACCTCGGTGGGTGCAGGATGTAAATTCTTTTAAATAAATAAATCTTTTTTTTATCTGTTTGGTGCTGATAAATTATGGGATTTTGCTCCTACTAATGTTTTATCCCAAGATTTCATCCTAAAAAGTTTACCTTAGATGCTTGAGCTCCCAGCTGGGATTTTAAGCAAAAGGTCTGAGGACCATGGAGGTGCACCAATTGCTGGTGGTTAGGCCACAACAAAGAAGTCTGAGGAATCAGTCCTGCATATCTGTCGGAAGATTACTTTTCCAGAAGAGAGGACTCAACTGATCACTCATTGGGGCCCTCTCTTCCACAGGCCAGGGTTAGATCTCCCTTTGAAGAATTTTCTTTCCTTAAAGTTGTAGGTTTAGGGTGAACCCAAGGCGCCTCTTCAAATACTTGGAGCTTAGAGTTGCTAGCAGCGCCTAGGATGTTGGGAGAGGAATTGGGAAGCCTTCGCATTTTCAGTTGGTAAGAAAGCAGATACAAAGTATTGTGTCCATGCAGTTGAAGGATTCAACAAGTTCCAGTTATATTTATTTAGTCAGTTTTATATACTGGTGTTCGGTTTTTTGGACCTTCACAACGGTTTATAATTCTATAAAATAAAAGAACATGTAGAACAGCATATAAGCAACATAATTTAAAATAAAATTGACTTATAAACTATAAAAATTACAGTTAAATACTTAATAAAATGCAAATAAAATATCTCACTGAAAAACTTAAAACTAGTAAAAAAAACAACAACAAAAAAAAAACTCTAAGCTAAAATAAATCGAAACAAAATAAAATCTATGTCATTGGCTTGAGTCACTATAGCACTAAGAGTGTGGTAGTTCTGTACCACCTGGATGTTACTCTGACTCTGGACCTTTTTTTAGAAGAAGTATTTTTTGAAGACAAATGGAATTGCCAGTTATGCAAGTAAGGTAATTTTATAGCTTTCTTCAAAGTGTTAGTAAAACATTTTCTACCATGTGCTTTAGTTCTCATGCTGCTATGGTCCCATGTTTGCCACAATTAATTTTTTTTATAAGCAGCAGCTCCTTGCTGATCTTGAAATGTCTTTTGGAAGATTTTCTTGCCTTTTTTTTGGCTACAATGTGCCTCAAAACCTTTTCACTCTCCCAGTTTTCCCTAGTTAGGTTTGCAGCAGTTTAAATATTTTTTTAAATTGTCATTGAGTCCTTTCAGCGAGTCCACCATTTTTAGATTTAAACTTTTTTGGATAGACCCATTCACGCCTAGTTTTTGTTCTTTGGATTATCTTTCATTGAGACAATTTCTTCTTTTGATTTAATGTTGATTTTTTTTGTGACAAGTCTGAAAAGGTCAGCACTTTCAGGTTTTATCCCACATACAGAGGCAAGATGCCCATCATAGATCACCAGTTTTCTTTAAATGCATGGCAAGTCAACATAGCTTGACTCTTTGTAACCTCTGCTCCAGGAGGTCACCCGGAATAGTTAATTACCACAAGATTATGCTTGAGACCTTTCTTACAGACTTGCAAGAGACTAAGTTGATTAAACCAGCAGTGAAAAACCACAAAGATATACTAATTACTAGTGGCTCAAAAGTGCCAAAAAAAATCATCCACTCCCTCAGCACCAAAGCAAAAAAAAAAAGACCTCAGACAAGAGTAAGCTCACTCTCCTATTCATACCAAACATTGGAGTCTGAGCCCTTGGGTAAGGAGCCAAGAAGAGAAGGCCAAAATTCAAGCAAAGTTGTGGGTGTAGTGGTACTGATCTTAATCACACACCTCCAAGAGAGAGGGGCGAACTGTGAAATTTGTTCTCCATCTTCTATGTTGCTTGAGCGTGGAGGTTAGCTCTCTCTTCACGGTATGCACCATGACAAACTCCCGAGGTCCAACTTCAGGCTTCAGGGACTCCCCAAGAGCCTATGGAGAAAGCCTGTTCACCTGCATTTTTGATTAAACAGTCTTTTTGAAGAAGAGCTCCAGATGAGAAAACCAGAGGCACTAGCTCAGTGAATGGAAAGTGTAACATGGCATATATCATCAGAAAAGGGTGACCAACATGATAGCAGTTGGAATGGCTCCCCTATGAGGAAAGGCTAAAGAGGTTAGTACTGTTCAGCTTGGAGAAGGGATGGCTGAGGGAGAGGATATGATAGATCTATAAAATCATGAGTGGAATAGAATGGATAAAGTGAATTGGTTACTTAGCTTTCAAAAAATAGACTAGGGGATACTCCATGAAGTTAAAACAATTTGGAGAAAATTCTTTTTCACTGACTGCACAATTAAGCTTTGGAATTAATTGCCAGAGGATATGGTAAAGGCAGTTAACATAGTTTGGTTTAAAAAAGGTTTGGACTATTTCCTGGAGGAGAGAAGTCTATAAACTGTTATTAACCAGGTAGACTTGGGAAAAGCCATTACTTATACTTGGTCATTAGCAGCACGGGATCTTGCCAGGTACTTATTACCTGGATTGGGCACTGTTGAAAACAGGATTCTGGGCTTGATGGACCCTAGATCTAATCCAGTATGGCAACTCTTATGTTGTCTAATTTGGAACATCAAGGGTGGCCAGTGTAATGCCAGTTTTTAAAAAGGGCTGCAGGGATGATCCGGGAAACTATAGACCAGTGAGCTTGACATTTATGCTAGGCAAAATGGTTGTAGCTATTGTTAAAAATAAAATTACTGACCATATAGATAGACATGGTTTAATGGGGAAGAATTAATATGGATTTTGCAAAGGGAAGTTTTCTCTTACTAATTTACTATATTTTTTTGAGGATATTAATAAACATTTGGATAAAGGTGAGCTAGTTGATATAGTATATTTGTTTTTTCTGAAGGCATTTGACAAAGTCCCTCCTAAGAGACTCCTCAGGAATGTGGAAGGTCATAGGTTCGGAGGCAGTATTCTATTGAGGTTTAGTAACTGGATAAAAGATAGGAATCCAAGGATAGGACTAAATGATCAGTTTTCCGAATGGAAAAAAGTTGTTAGTCGAGAACCCCAGGTGTCCGTATTAAGACCTGTGCTATTTAGTATAGTTGTAAATGATTTTAGAGAAAGGAAAGACCAAATTTGCAACTGAGACAAATTGTTGAGAATTGTTACAACAGCAGCAGATCGAGAAAAAACTAGGAGACTAGGAGACTGGGCAAAGTAACGCACAAAAGGAAAAAAAATCTCAACTACAAGTACATGATGCTGGGTTCTGTGTTAGGAGTCACCACTGAGGAAAAGAACGTCTGAGTCCTTGCAGACAATATCTTGAAATCTTTGGCTCAGTGTGCAGTGGCGGTCAAAAGGCAAATAGAATGTTAAGAATTATTTGGAAAGAAATAGAGAACATAACCAGAGAATATCATAATGCTCTTGTATAGATCCATGGGTATGACCTCACCTTGAGTGTTTGTGTGCAGTTCTAGTTGTCCCATCTTAAAAAAGACATAGCAGATGTCGAAAAAGTACAGAAAAGAGCGACAAAAATGATAATGGGGTTCGAAAAGCACACTTATGGAGAAAGGATAAACAGATTAGGGCTCTTTAGATTGGAAGAGATGACTGAGAGGAATGATCATCGAAATTTATAAAATCATGAGTGGGGTGGAATGGGTAAGTAGGGAATGGTTATTTACCCAATCAGACAAAACTAGGAATAAGACTACATAAAACTAGCAACTGCCATATTTAAAACAAATTGTGGGAAGTATTTGTTCACTCAGTGCACAATCAAGCTATAAAATCTGTTGCCGGATGATATGGTCAAAATAACTGACATAATGGGGTTCAAAAGGATTGGACAAGTTCCTGAAAGAAAAATCCATTTATATTTATTAGCCAGGTAGACTTGAGAAAGCCAGCACGTATCCCTGGGAGTGAGATACAAGAAATAGATCAACTCTTGGGGATCTGATGGGTACTTGTGATCTGAAATGGCCACTGTCAGAGACAGATTGATGGATTGATGGACCTTGGTCTCACCCAGCATGGCACTTCTTATGTTCTTATACTTCCACTTCACTGTTGTGCATATCGGCACCAAGTCAGCAAACTCCATGCCAAGTCAATGGCAAGCAGGTTCAGAGAGGAAATCTTCTCCAATTCCTTGGTGCCAACTGGCCCCATGGCCCTGGAAGTTTATATTTGGTGCCAAAAAGCAGTTAATTCGAGGGTTGGCCTCCACCCAGACCTCAAAAAACAGAGAGGAAGGCGATCAAGAAAAGCCGTGAGGAACAAAAAAGGAAAGTGACCGGAGGTCCTTCAAAAGTTCTTTATTAGTTGCCCGACTCTAGGCCTGAGTTTCGCCTAAAAAGGCTGCTTCAGGGGCTACAATAATAAATAACAATAAATATTATTCAAACAATCAAATAACAAACATACATATTCAAGAAAATTAAAAAATAAAATTAATAAAATTAAAAACATGAATAAAACAGACGCATAAAATGTTCTAAACATACATAAAGCTGTGCACTCATAATTAATTAAAAATGCAATGATAAGAAAAGGCAGAGGAGGGACCGAGAGCAAGAATATTAAACACAAATGGTCATAAAACAGGTGTTTAAAATGCTAATTGAACATAAAAGTCATACCTAAACAAACTTAAAATGACTTAATAAGCGTAATCAATTAGGTGATATCACAGGCAAAATATAAAGAAACCAATAAATATGAACTACTGTTGAAATTATAAAAATTCTTATCTTAACAAATTACGATTACCTTCTTTAAATATCTCCAATGGATTTAGAGATATGTTCTTTAATGCAAGCAGGTGTTATTTATCCTTACATCAATCGGAAATTCCTCGATTGTGGTCAAGAGCAGTTTAAAATTCAACTGAAAAAAGGTTTGTAAAAAATGTATCTTAATGCAAAAATCCCTTCATTTATGAACCTAAAATCTAATATGTCTTCAAAATCATAACAGTGTGAAAAATGTGTAACACAACAAACTATTAAAAGCATATGTAATTACAAGAAAAAAGTGATAAAATTGCTACAAGCGTGTGTCAATTAAAAATCAAGTGAAACACATGAATAGTGTACAAGTGTGATTTATCTAATATATTCTTATTAATTATAATTGCTCCGGTCACTTTCCTTTTTTGTTCCACCCAGACCTCGACATCAGATTTTTGTGTGAGTCAGAAGTAAAAAAAAAAAAAAAAGGAGATTATTCAAGAAACATTGGCGCTGAGACAAGAAATTGGTATCAGAACACACTGCCCTATACTATAACCAAAAAATTGACAATCCTGTATTTTTCACTAGAAAGCCGTTATAATAACTTTAAAGGACAGTGAATCAGTTATCTACCAGAAAAGTCCAGATGTGTCAATTTTTCATGAATTTTATTTGCATATAAAATTCTTCCATGTATCCATGTCTACTTCACTTATCAATTGATATGTAAAACTAAATCCACTTAGCTTAGTGTGTGTTTTAATCAAAACTCCAGATGCAAAGACTCTGTTACTGAAAAGTGGAGAGATGTCATAAGCTCCCCAGAAAGAATACCCAACATTGACAGGGTGTCGGCCACTCATGTGTGTATCAGGGGTGCACTGCAAGCTGTAAAAGAAACAAATCAAAGCCAAAAAGTTTGAGATGTGCTATGATTCCGATATAAAACATATTATTCACACAGTAGTAGTCTGCTAATGTCTCCCATCTCACACTTCATTCAAGCTCCAAAAATGGCTGCAAAGACCACCTTCATTTATATCAGTGTACTGATTGATTGCTGACTCACATTTCCTAAATATGCAAAACATCCACTAAATATAGCAAAGTGGAAAAAATTTTAGATAAACATAAAATTTCATGACAGTAAATACCATTCAAGCCATTGCTGATCATGTCTCAACATGGATATTGACTCATTTTTTAAGCCCTCTAACATCATGTGATTCATATGGAGTGGTTTATTTATTATGATGTCCTTTATGTGGGTAAAACTAAGCATAAAATAAGGACTTGTATTTATTGAACACTTAAGTTGTATTCAGTGTGAGCGCATTGAAGTTGCTTTGGTTGCTCATTGACAAGCCCATTGCCGTGAAGTTTACAGTTTAGATTTTATAATTTTGTGCGAGCACGTACTTTTGTTTGCGCACCAGGCGTGAACAAGAGTACACAGGATTTCAATAGATACGCGCGTATCCATTAAAATCCGGGATCGGCGCGCGCAAGGCTGCCGATTTTGGGCAGTCTGCGCGCGCCGAACCGCACAGCCTGCCTCCGTTCCCTCCGAGGCCGCTCCGAAATTGGAGTGGCCTCGGAGGGAACTTTCTTTTGCCCTCCCCTCACCTTCCCCTCCCTTCCCCTACCTAACCCACCCCCCCGGCCCTATCTAAACCCCCCCCCCCACCTTTATCGCCGGTTTTACACCTGCCGGAGGCAGATGTAAATCTGCACGCGCCAGCGGGCTGCTGGCGCGCCATCACCCGACCCAGGGGCTGTTCCGGAGGGTGTGGCCACGCCCCTGGAACGCCCCCAGGCCAAAACAACGCCCGTGGCACCGCCCCCGAAATGTCGCTTCACCCGCGCCACGCCCCCCTGCCACACTCCCCGGCACGCCTCTCCATGCAAGCCCCGGGACTTACGTGCGTCCCGGGGCTTGCGTGCGCCGCCAAGCCTATGCAAAATAGGCTCTGCGCGTGCAGAGGGGGTTTGGGGTAGGTTTTCGGGGGGTATGCGCATATCCCTTTGGGGTAGATTTTCAATGTGAATATCTGAAGTGGCAATTATGACTTGAGGTTGAGACGAGAGCAGCAACCATGGGCATAGCATCCATAGTACACAGTGGTGCACAAGCATATACCACAAACTGCCTGGTGGCCTAAGAAGAGGCCCTGTCACAGGGCTGCAGCATGCACATCCAGAGGGGTGGCAACAGAGGTCCCATCTCACTGGCAGCCATGAAGAGGAGCAGGCCTGGGAGGTCATCGGTGGCTGAGAAGAGGAAGGAGCCCATTCTCCCACTCCTCTAAGTGTGCCTGCCCTTTGGCATTCAAACCACACGAGGCCAGTAGATGCTCTATGCTTCTCTCCTGCATTGCAAGATTAGCACAGAGGAAGTGCTAGCCCCGTGAGTTTTAAATATCATGGGACAAGCACATGAGCAGCAGAAGCAGGACTGGTTCTCCCTTCTGCTCCTGATGGGGAGCCTGCCTGTGTTTTATCTTTGTGTGTGTATGTGAATGGTAGCCTGTGTGTGTGTGTGTGCGAATGGTAACCTGCTTGTGTGTATGTGGTGTGACTGTGAAGGGTAACCTGCCTAGGGGTGGGGGGTGTGTGTGAACAGGAGCCTGCCTGGATCGGTGTGTGTTTGTGTGAGAGAGTATATGGGTGTGTGAGAGTGGGCGCCTGTGTATATATGTATGTGTGTGATAGTGGCATCATGCATGTGAGAATGAGAGCCTGTATATGTGTACTTATGTAAGGGAGTGGGAGTCTGCATGTAAGAGAGAGCATGTGAGAGTTTGTGTGGGAATATGAAGCTGTGTGAGAACATGTAAAAATGAGAGCCTGTGTGTGTTTGTGGAGGGGAATGGGAGCCTGCATGTGAGAGACAGCATGTAAAAGTGAGTGTGTGTGTGAGAGAAGGTGGAAGCCTGCATGTGAGAGTGAGAGAGTATGGATGGGAGTAGAAACCTGCATGTGAGAGCCTATGTGTTTGTGTGTGAGAGCATGTAAGAGTTGAGAGCCTGTGTGTGTGTTTGAGAATGGAAGCCTGTGTGTAAAGGCATATGAAAATGAGAGCCTGCCTTAGAGAGAGCATGCAAGAGTGGGATCCTATGTGAGAGAAAGCTTGTGTGTGAGCACGCATGTTAGAGAGGGCTTGTATGTGTGTATGAAGGAAGAAGGAAAGAAGATAGGCAGAGGCCCTAAATTATGGAACATACTTCCACTGAGACTTAGGGAGGAGAGAGATATTAAGCTTTTCAGAAAAGGGTTTAAGGCCTGGTTATTTGTGAAAGCATTCAAGTGATTTAAAGTACAGATGATATCAACATTAATGTTTTTATTGTATTTTGTATTTATGAATTGTGAACCGCACTGAACTCTTGTTATGGAAGTAGCAGTATAGAAATATATGTATGTAAATAAATAAATAAGAGAGAAGAAACAGAATAAGAGACCTTGAAAAAGGAATAAGGAATAGACAGATAAGGGGAAAAAAGAGACTGGGACCAACTGATTAGAAAAATAAGGTCAGACAACAAAGGTAATAATAATAATAATAATTTGCCTTTTAGTGATTGGAATATACCATCTTTAGGAATGTGCAGTTCTTATATATTTGTATTTTGCTTTTTCTTCAGTATTCCAGAGTTCACAGAGTCTGGTTTCTCTGGCTTTCCATTTCAGTTTTGCTTACGTTTCTGTATCTAATTTGTAATCCCTTATTCTGTATTAGGTAAGGGTCTGTCTGTGATGCTCATATGTGACAGAGGTGCAGTATTTTGACTAGCATATAGTTTCTCTATAGGAATTTGTAGCAGTCCAGCTTGTTCTGTTTGCCTGGTAGGTGGCACACAGGCTTTCACAGGCATGTGCGCGCGCACGCACACACACAATGTGTGTGCGAGGGAGAGCCAGTGTGTGCGTGAGCATTGGCATATATATGAGAGAGGGAGTGTGTGTGAGAATTAATGTGCTAGTACGTGTGTGTGAATGAGAGAGAGAGGAGATAGTTTATGTGGCCTTCCCCTCCCAATCTATGATAATCTCAGGGTGAGTGGAAATCAAGAGATCCCAGATGTGGAGAGCAAGAGATTTTTTTTTAATCCTGATTAGTTTTAATTATTGGTGTAATTTGATGTTTCTATTGTTTAGAGTTCTATTTTGGGGAAATAGAACTTTTTTAAATTATTGGATGTTTTATTCATCAGATGTTTTGAAATATTTTATTAGTATTTGATAAATATTAGAACAAATTTATGCAAGTTTTTTTTTAATTATTACATGTTCATCTGCTATTTTGACATTTATTCTTTTTATTAGCATAGTTTTAATATTATGAATGATCTTTTATATCTCTTGGTTTTATTGCTTGATGTTTTATGAGGAATGACAATGATTCTGATTTTCCATTGTTGCACTGCATAATACAGTCGGGCTTGTGGTTTCCAGTATAGAATTTCTTGGCACATTTATATTTTGTATTTGGTGAGAGTCTATCTGTATTTTAAAGGTCCAGTTCTTATTTCTTGAATTCTTGCTGTGAAAATGATGGTACATATACTGGCTTTTATGGCATTGTGGTCCTCTCTTCCTCAATTCTATTTTAAACAGAAGTTTGCTCTTTATTAATTTCATTTGCATGCAGAAAACAGCTTTGAATGTTCTTGCAGAAAATATTTTTTCATTCACATATTTTATTGTAATTGCTGTTAGTAGATTAGATAATTATTTTAGGGGATGACTTAGCTAATTTTCTAAGAATTGGGTTGCTATGAGCATAAAATTGATAGGCTTTTTGCAACAAAGTCATATTCGTAAGATAATGTAGAAGGGTGTACTATGTTCTAGGGTATCTGGCAGTAGTAAACTTTCTGGTGTACCATCAATTTCAGCAGTCATCTTACACTTTTGGCAGCAAGATGGATTCTCTTGGCACTTTAATCCCTTTTCTGTGCTCCTTAGATCTAAAGGATGATTACACCCACATAGAGATAATCTCAGGTCACAGGAAATATGTTAGATTTGTAGTAGGGAAACAGTGGACTCAGGCTACTCGGGATCTCCAAGACAGCATCCACATTATCCAGCAACTCGGGGGCTCTCCCTGTCCTGGCAACTGATTCAGTCAAATCTGGCCAGAGGAATAGCCTTCCATATTCTTTCAGTGCAAATTGTCCTAACCAAGGATGTGTTCAACCTGAGCTGGGGAGTTCTCTCAGAGGAATTTCGCACCTAGAGCCTATGATCTGCTCAAGAGAGATTTTATCCAGCTTCCTAGAAATAAAGTCAACATGATACACTCTAAAGGCTTGCAGAGATTGGCTGGCCAACAAAATTGTCCTCATTCAGACAGACAACCAAGCAGTGAACCTCTTCATCAGCAAGCAGGGAGGAACAGATTCTTACGACCTTTGTTATAGTGCTGTCCAGATGTGGTTTCTTATGGAATGATCCTGAAAGCCACATACATGACAGGCAAGAAAAATGCCCTAGTAGACAGGTTGAGTTAAATCCTGAAATCTCATGAATTGTCCTTGGACAGGGGATTATCAAAATAGATTTTCTGCGAGTATGGTACATGCAGATCTGTTAGCATTTCCTCTGAACAGAAAGGTCCCGAATGTCTGCTCCAGAAGAGGGATGGAATGCAAACTAATGTTAGACATCTTCTCCCTAAATTGGGAACAGAGTCTTCTGTATGCTTATTCTTCAGTTCCTCTGGTGACAAAATTCAGAAGAGACAGGGGGCACCATAATTCTCTGTTAGCTGAGACAGATTTGGTTTCAGATCCTCCTGGAGATGTCAGTTGGGAATCCTGTCAGGTTGGGGAATTCCTCATCTCTTATCTTTCAGAATTGAGAATGCTGCATCATTCCAACTTCAGGTCCCCCTAGTGTTCAGAGTCTAGATGTTAAGAGAGTAGCATTTAATTCCTGTAACCTATCTGGGGACATATCTTGTATTCTTCTGGCTTTTAGGAAGGACTCCATGTGGAAGTCGTATGGTTTAAAATGGAAGAGGTTTGCCTTCTGGTATGAGGGAAAGGCACTAGATTCTTTCTCCTGTTCCACACAAAATCTGCTTGAACACCTTCTACATCTTTTAGAATATGGTTTGAAGACTAACTGAAGGTTCATATTGGTGCAATATGTGCATATCACAATCATATAGAAGATCATCCCATCTCTGTACAGTCTTTAATTGTTCAATTTCTGTAGGGCTTTCTTCAGTTTAAATCCTGTCAAGGTACTTAAGCATGGTATTGACCTATCTGATGAAAACTCCCTTTTATGCCAAAAGACTCATGTGAGCTAAAGTATCTAACAAGAAACAGTCACTTCAGCATACACTGTGTTCCTAGCTGAAGAGACTTATCCACCTTATACAATGTTTTTAATAACAGGGCAGTTCTGTGCATGTAGCCTAACCTCCTGCCTAAAGTAGTGTTGGAATTCCACCTTAGCAAAATTGATAATCTTTCCAACATTCTTCCCCACACACACACTACATGTCCATAAATGGGAACAAGCATTGCACAGTTTGGATTGCAAAAACGCATTGGTTTTCTATCTGTGCACCCAGCTTTTTGACCCTCAAGAAACCTGGACCTGCTGTCAAACACACCCTTTCCAATTGGCTAGCAGTTTCCATCTCCTTTTGTAATGCTCAAGTAGGCTTGAATCTCATTGTGCATATCAAGGCTCAGTGTGAGTCATGGTAGCATCTTTGGCCCATCTGAGATCAGCCTCCATGAAGGAGATTTGCAAAGGTGTGACATGGAGTTCATTCCAACATTCACATCTTACTGTTGTTTGGATAGGGACTCCTGACATAATAGTATATATATATCAAGACTTTCCCCTTTAAAGCAATAGAGCTTACTTGGCCAGATTTCCTGAAACTGAGACCAGTTTCCATGTTGTTGATAGACTTAGTTTTTGGGTACTTGCCAGGTTCTTATGGCCTGGATTGGCCACTGTTGGAGACAGGATGCTGGGCTTGATGGGACCCTTGGTCTGACCCAGTATGGCATATTCTTATGTTCTTCTTATGTTCTTATGTAGTAGGTTGGACAGTCTGAATTGAGGAGTGTATATGAGGTGTAGAACTCAACTTCATTCCTCCTAGGGGCCATTACCTTTCTTTCTAGGCTTTCTTTCTTTGTTGGCAACATTTTCTAGTTGTGTTTTAACCCTTTTTTTTTTTTTAAGGCAGTCTCTAGCTTAGGATTCCCCACTGGTGAGAACATAACATCCTGCTTGTCCTTGGAGCATGCAAAGGTTGCTTCCTGTAACAGCTGTTCTCTGAGGGCATCAGAATTTAAGTCCTCACAAAGCCTACCCACCTCTGTATGAAGTTGGTTCTTCACATTTATATTAAATAGCTATAAAAGAACTGAGGAGGTCCTGCATGACACATTGACAAGAGTCATGCTGCACATCGTCAGTCAAGCATGCCAAAAGCTTCCAGATGCATTAGAGGAAATCTTCCGCACTGGGTGCCATCAGATGGCATCACCTACTGGTGAGGATTTATATCCTGCTGTCCGTGGCAGACACTTGTTATAGGTAAGCAACTTTTGCTTTTATCATCAGTTCCCAAATCCAATCTGGGGCTGTCACTTTATTTGGAAGCAATAAGGGCTTTGCTATACACAACTGAAGGCATGCTTTTCCTTGTTACCCTTAGCACCTCAGATACAATGTTTGTAATGTAGGGCAAGATGCAAACTGTCAGACATCAGCAACAGTCATTGTCACCCTTGGCTTGTCTCCATAAGTCCAAGGAACCATAAATTCCTAGTGTAATAGACATACTTAAGGACACCAGGAATCTGTCAGTGTTCCATAATAATATAGTATTAACAGCAGAAAAAGAATGAATAGTCCATCCATTTTGCCCAGGGCATTTCTTATAGAAATAACTGCCACTCCATGTAGGTTACCCCAATGTTTCTGTTAAGGGTAGTAACTGCTGCTCTGTGCAGGTTACCCCAAGCCTTATGTTAAGGGTAGTAATACTAACAATCAAACCAAACACTGTCAAACCCCTATCAAAATTACTGTCAACATTTTTACAGGGTGAATAGCATTCTTGATAATTCAAGTAATGCTGCTTGAATGTGCTATAAGCTTTTGGACTTACAGCCTTCTCCCTGCACTGGGCAACAGGAATCCTACATGCGTATCCTCCAATACCATTTGTGGTAAAACCTATATTAAAACTCAGAAGAGACTGGGGGATTACAATACTTATAGCCCCCCCCTTGGCCAAGGCTAATCTAGTACCTAGTTCTTCAGGACTTAGCTGGCTGGAAACCAATCAAGTTGGATACTAGTCTAGCTCTGATAACACAGAGAAAGTTTTTTTTTCACCTTAATTTCCAATCTCTTGTCCTTATTGCTTAGATGATGAAGGGGTAGCAATATGCTCTTATGGACTCTTCAATAAAGTGTAAGTACTTCCTGCTTCTAAGAAGGTCTTATGATTACAGATGGAGGAGATTTGCTTTCTGGTAGTACCCAACCAAATTTTCACACACCATCAACCACAAACTTTTTTAAAATGTATTTTCATTTGCCAAATCTTGGAATAACCATTCCAGATGTAGTGACAATGCAAAATCAGAAAAACCTCCAAATGTTTTCATTTTTTTGCTGTGATATACTTTTCATAATTATATGTTGTGTTGAAGCAACATCTTTAAAAAAAAATGTTGTCAATGACAATTAGGAAGATGAAAAACTGAAACCAATGTCAGTGTCACATGGCACAGAAGGATTGTTAGCTTAATGAAAAATCTGCACAAAATTTTTCACAATGATTTTAAACTTGAAGGATGACTGCTCAGACCTAGCCAGTGTTTCACCATGAAGGCTGCATCAGAGAAACCTTTGAAAAGAAAATGCAATTAAAAATTGCCCAAAATATAATCACTCCCAAAATAAAGCCAACAAAATAGTATGTTACCTACACGGCATACAACTGACTCAATTGTAGCAAACACCTACAGGAAAACTCTAAAATATAGCAGCTAGCAACATGCGTGTTTTTATAAAAAAAAAAAAAAAAAAACCAACGAAAAGACATTGACACAAATTTGCTAACAATAGTCATTTGATCCTTTAATTTACCAATGATAGTCTCAGAAAATGTCCCCAATCAATGCATATATTTAAACCCTGTAGTTCTAAACTGGACAATTTAAAAATTCATCTTTGTTCCTGCTGGATCAAAATTTTGGCCAGATGCCACCACATGGACAGCTCAATACAAAATCAATTGCAAAAAAACATAGTTGTTCAAAATGATGTGCGATATCAAGGCAATGTGAAATAAGTGGAGCCTCTATGCATCTGTTCTTGAGGCAACTGAGATGCTCTGATATTCTGATTTGTAGGCTTCTAGTGGATTTCCCCACATAAATTTTTGAACATGGGCATAAGACCACATAGATCATAAAACTTGAAGCACATGTAGTGAAATGTCTCCAATTGTAATTTTTCTGGTTCAGTTACCTCACATGCTTGACAGTGTCCGCACCTGTAATGTCCTAAAAGGACACCCTTATCAGTCCTTTTATTCTCCTGTTGAAGAAATGCTGGACATAACCCCTTTAGAGTCTTTCCTCTGGCGTATGTGAATTATAAATTCTGTGGAAATTGCTGATGTATTTGCAACATACTTAAGTGTTTCCTAAGAATTTTGCCAATCTGTTGTGAGCCAGAATCATATCTTAATACACGAGTAAGGATTTCCTCTGTTGAACCTCCCCTCTGAGTAGAATCTTGATAACGATACTTCTGTGGATACTACAAAGTCCTTTTATATGCCTTGCATATTACAGTCATCGGGTAATACGCAAAACATATAAAAGGGCTTTGTTGTATCCATGGGAGTGTCTCTTACAGAGGAAACTTGTTTCATCTGAAACTTCCTATCAAGCAACCTGCAATGTCATGGGATTGTAATCTAGTTTTAACATAGCTAATAAAAGACCCCTTGAGCCTCTAATCTTTTGTATGTTAAAGGACCTGAAAGGTCATGTTTTTTTAAAGCAGTTAATTTACCCTGCAAAATTGATAAGCTCCAGGCCATGGTAACTTATTTAGCCTATAGTACATTTCATCAAAATAGGACAGTTCTACACATGTACCCTAAGGTGCTCATGGATTTCCATCCTAATCAGTCAATCGCCCTTCCAGAATTCTTCCCAAGGCCACCTGCCGTCAAAGGTGATCAGAGTCCTGCAGATGTTGGATTGTGAAAAAAAAGTTGTCTTCTATTTCGAGTGGACTAAACACGTTAAGTCACCCAGCTTTTGTTTCATTTTGCCCCAACAAGTCTTGGATCACAGATTGCATATCTTCACTTAAATGCAAGCCGGTCTGACTTGGTGTGACATATCATAGCCATAATGTCAAGGCCTTTGCTATGTAGATAGTTTATCTAAAGTTAATTTCCATAAAAGAGATATGCAAGGCTACAATGTGAAATCAGTCCACACTAACACGTCAACAAGTTTGGGTAGTCTATTTTTCAAAGTCCTTTTGAGGGTTAGAGCCCAACTCCCACCTCATCACCATTGGTCTCAGAGTTAAGTAAAAACGTTACTTAGTGTGTGTAGGAGTTCCCACACTCGCATGCTTCCTCATTAACCCTACAGTCTTTTGTCATGGGTCAGGTGGCTGGGCTGAGATTTTCCCCAGCAGGAGTAGGGCCAGAATCTGGGGCAAGGCCGGACTAGGTCTTCTGCCTATACCAGCCATTTCCCTCGCAGGTTGATCCTTTGGGTTCTGGTAACTGGCAGGACTTAGCTGGAACACAGAACTGTCTGGGAATTGAATGCAGGCAGAACTGGAGACAAGGCTGGTATTGAGAGCAGGTAGAAATATATTCAGGCAAGGCTGAGGATATGGACTGGAATCAAGTACAAGCTAGGCCATAAGACACGGGCAAGCAAGACTGAGATAACAGAAATGGATTGGACTGGACTGGACAGGGCAGGGCAAGAACTGAGCAGGACAGGAGTGGACAGGGACTAGATAAGGACAGGCAATAAGACAGCAACATTAAACAAGAAGGCCCAAACAGAGCCAAGGCTAGTTAGGCGAACCTAGAAGGGCCGCAAGGCAAGACGGGGAGGCCTAAGAGGCCACAGAGCAAGGCTGGAAGGCCGCAGAGCAAGGCAGGGAGTACTGGAAGACCGCAGAACAAGGCAGAGGCCTGGAAGGACAAAGAGCAAGGCAGGAGGCTGAGGTAGGCCACAGGGCAAGGCAGGGAAACAAGGCAGGGATGGCCAGGTTAAGGAGCCAAGGTGACTCGATGAAAAGGCAAGGAGGGAATGGACAGGCTGGGTTAATTAGGGCTGGAGATGTCGCCTCATGGCAATAGTGAGAAGGCAGCTAGAGTAGCTGAGAGGTAGGCTCACTGATAACCTTTGCTGGGGGGGGCGGGGGGCCTGCATAGCAAACAGATTCATGATATCTTTCTTCATCTGAACTACTGCACGGACATGTCCCAGTCTTTCAGTTTTTGGATTTTTGGCCTTGTTTTTTGGCCTTATCTGCCTTATTGCACCTATCTGTTTTTGCTGCTGCCTTGGCAGCCCCTCAAACAAAAATTTTCAGTTCTATAAAAAAAAAAAAGAAAATACCTTAGAACTGTGATCAGCAGTGTTAAGGCCTGAGTTTGTGGGCACTGTATCTTCATCAGAGATGCGCATTGTATCTGCTATCGCTACCTGGACCCGGATTACGATTTCTATAGCTATGGTCAGATATCCCCACGGATTCAGCAGTACCGTGCCTGGAAAATGGAGATCCTGAGTAAGTTCCAGTGAGTAAGATCCTGAAGCTTTGACACGAGGCTGATCTGTGGAGCCACTTCTTATCCAGGAATGAGGCATCATCAAACTTTCAGCACAAAATGTTGAAGTGGGATCCTTCTCCCCTCTCATTCTTGCAAACATTGGAAGAACTGCCCCTCTATGATGCCGGTTCCCAGATCCATTGGAGGACAGTGATGGAACATGGTGCAGAAGCCTGTGGTGCCAGTGGAGGTGCTGAGAAGAATGCCTAAGTGATAAGAGGTATCTCCTCTGGGGCCATCTCTCTTGGCACTGAAGAGAAAGTGCCATTGGCATAGGCTCAGCTGAAGCTGGCCCTTCATCAATGCCGAGACAGGAGTTTGACATTGGCAATGCTGGTAACATTGTCTTTTAAGGCATGGTGCCAAGACATCCATTTTACCTGGACCTGGCACTGAATAGAGTGCCATCTGTATCATTAAAATAGAGCTCATATTTCAGAGCTCTGTCAGTCCTCTTGGTGTGCCAAACCAAGGCACCTTCAATTTTTTCAGAGCAGAGTACTTTGGCATATAAGTCCAAGAGTCCTACTGCTGCTGTGGCTTAGAAGGAGATGTTATCAATGCAAGTTATGAAATATGATGCTGTTTATTGAGAAGTGTTGATGCAACTGACACAGATCATCTTAGAGCCAGCTAGTTCTGCAGCAGATCTAGCCGCCATGTTAAGTTCTTTCTCGGCTTTACTGGTAGGCCTTACTGAGGATGAGCGGATCTGGGTTTCTGAAGAGTATGTTTCTCTTCCAACTGTAGTGCAGAGGGTCCCTTAGTCAGTGGAACCCAGCTGTTGGAGCTGGTGAAGAATTTGTCTCCTTAAGCCCTGAAGACCAGAGAAGGAAGTTGGAACCTCTCCTGTTCAAGATGGAAGAATTTTTCCCACATAATGGGGCTACCCAAAGTTCCTCTAGAGAGATGTTTCTCCTCTGAGGCTTCCAACTTTGAGAGTAAGTCTCCATCCTGAACTGCTGGATTGACCTCTAGTTTAAAGTGTGTGTAGTTTATGCTTCCAACGCAACATATCGCAGAAACTGTGCTGGACCTCATTGGGAGCAGGTAAATTCAGACCTTGCCCCTGGCAACACAAGGCTGGATAACTTAGCCGGTTATAGTTTAAAATTGGCTGAGTTAACTCCTCAAAACACCCTCGGAATGCCTCTTCTTTTTTTTAAATCCAGCTAGATTTTAGCCTGATAATTACTTAATTGACTAAAATCTAGCCGTATAAGGGGCTGAATATGCCAAATTTTGCCATTCAGATTAAATAACTTTAAGTTTTCTGTCTAAATGGCTTTTGAATGTTGACCTCAAATTGTCTTACTTGGAAAGTGTAACCATAACTTCAGCTTTAAAAATAAGCAAATTGCAGGCTTTGTTTCCTACTCACTATAACTGCAGGTTTTTCACAACAAGGTGATTCTGTGTAGTTGTCCAAAATTCCTTCCAAAAATGGCACCTACTTTCCAAAGCAACCAAGCTAACTTTCTTTCCAAGTCTGCATGTGCACAAAGGAGAAAGGGCTCTTCACTCCCTGGACTGCAAAAGAACCCTGGCAAAACTACCTGACAAGGACTCAGCCTCACTGTGAAGCTTCTCATCTGTTCGTGCCCTTTCACCCAATAGATATGGGAGGGCAGATACCAAACAAACAGGCCGATACAGTAAGGAGCGGTAGGAAGAGCTGCGTTAGTGCCGGGCGCACCCGCGGTTGCCGCACGTACAGTCCGGCTCACCTACCGCTCGATACTGTATTTAAATAGCTTGCAAATGCAAGCTGCGTCCGTGAAGCGTTAGGCCCGCGCAACCCATTTTACTGTATAGAGCGCTATACAGTATCCTGGGTGCGCTGGCCTAACGCTTCACGGACACGCTGGTATCTGTCATTTCAAATGTCATTTCAAATGACATTGACGGGCACTCAAGCCAATGAAAGCACATGGACCGGCAGGCGTGACGTCACCCGCCTGTCCATGTGCTTCATTGGCTTGAGCGCCCAAATTGACGGATGCTCAAGCCAATGAAAGTACGCTTTGCTTTGCTCGCGCCGTTACGTCAGGCGCTTCGCTGGCTCTAGCCATTGGAGCCGAGAGCCCGAACCGCGCCGCGGAGTACCTGCTTGGAACATCATCGAGAGCCAGGAGAACCGGGACCTGCACGGGGGACCAATGGAAGCCGCTTTCGCCGCCGGCTGCCCCCTCTGGAGGACGGCAGAGAAGGCTGAAAGGGCTGAAAAAGCAACAAAAGGTAAGTTGGTACATGTCGAGTCGCTTCGGGAGGAGGGGATTTTAGGTTTCCTTTTGGGGGAAAGTTTGCCATCTACCCTTACCCCTGCCTCTAACGCAGGGGTAGGGGTAAGCGGTAAATTAGCAGGTTAAACGCACAGCAAAACTGCAGGTTAAAAAAGTGATAGTCAGGGCGCGCGTTACTGTATGGGAGGGAATAGCTAATTCGATCGTTTACATCTAATATACATGCCACGGGCGGAAGGGGTTACCCGGTGATTTAAAGAGGCGGTAAGAATGGGTTAAAGGGGATAGTGTATCGCGGGTTGGACTAACGCGGCCAAAAGGTGAGTAGAATGCGAGTTAGAAGCAGGGTAACCGCGGCCACACTTTACTGTATTGACCTGAAACTCTGTATATTTATTTATTTATTTATTAAGTTTTCTATACCGACATTAAAGTACACATCATATCGGTTTACATAATAACAAAAGATGGAAATTACAAATAACAGGGGAGGGGGAACGGGACAACTAATAGGGTCCGGGAGTAACGGGGACCTGAACAAGATAGCAGAGAGGAGAATAACAGGGTTAACAGGTTACAGTAAAATAGGTTACAGTTAACTTGAAGATTATAGTATAATTGGGTAGTGAACTGTATAGTGCACTGTTGTGAGCTGGTTGGCTTATAGATTGCAGACTTTGTCAAGGTTCATAAAGTGAGAGCCATGGTGATTTTTGTGGCTCATCCCAGGGCCACTTCCATTAAAAAAAATATATTGTCTACTTTCTAGACAACATTTCCTGAAGAAACAGTAACTTTGAACAAGCAGTTCTGTGCAGCCTGTTCACCCAGTAGTCCACTCTTCACCTGATGGGCCCAGATTAGTTGTTTATTAGTTGTTCCTCAAGGCAACTCTCAGCTTGGAATTCCCCATATGTTAAGGGTGATTTCACACCTGCTTGTTGACAGAGAAAGCAAGTTTGCATACATGTAAACAGGGTTCTCTATAGACAGCAGGATGAATCAGCCATAATAAAAAGAAACATAGAAACATGCTGGCAGAAAAAGGCCATAAGTCCCATCTGGTCTGCCCATCCGTCCAATTTAGCTAGCCCTTACAATTCCCATCACTCCCTCAGAGATCTCCCCCTGTATTTATCCCATGTTTCATTAATTCATATACCGTTTTTGCCTCCACCTGGAGGCCATTCCTTGCATACACTACCCTCTCTTTTAAGAAATATTTACTGAGTCTACCCCCTTTCACCCCATCCCATGACCTCTTAATCTACAGCCTCCGTTCCTTTGGAAGAGGCTAGCCTCCTGTGTATGGAAACCTTTGAGATATTTAAATGTCTTTATCATATCTCCACTATCTTGACTTTCCTGTAGGGTATACATGTTTAGATCTTCTATCCCCATATGCTTTAGAGCAAAAAACACTGATCATTTTAGTAGCCACCCTCTGAATGAACCCGTTTATATCCTTTGAAGGTGTGATCTCCAGAATTGTACACAATATTCCAAATGAAGTCTCACCAGGGACCTCTACAGGAGCAATATCACCTCCCTTTTTCTGCTGACCATTCTTCTCCCTATGCATCTTTCTGGCTTTTGCCATCGCTTTACCACCTGTTTGGTATCTCATCAGATACAGTCACCCCTAGATCCCGTTCTTCTTTGGTACTTAGAAGAATTTTGACTCCAATACTGTGTCTCTTTCTTGGGATTTTGCATCCTAAATGCATTACTATGCATTTTTTAGCATTAAATCTTAGCTGCTAGTCACTAGATCCTTCCTTGAGCTTCGCTAAATCCCTCCTCATGTTTTCCACCCCTTGCTGGCTATCTTCCCTGTTGCAGATTTTGGTATTATGGATATAAAGACAAACCTTTCCCATCAATCCTTCCAGTATGTCACTTTCAAAAATGGAAAAAAAAAACGGTCCCGGGACTGATCATTGAGGCACACTACTACTAACGCCCCCTTCTCAGAGTAAACTCCACTACCTTTTGTTGCCTTCCACTTAGCCAGTTTCTAACCCAGTCAGTCATTCCAGATACCATACTAAGGGCGCTCAGTTTATAAGTCTTCTGTATGGAACCATGTCAAAGGCTAGCTACACCACATCTACCGCTTTCCCTTGATCTAATTCTCCTGTCATCCAATCAAATTGATCAGATTCGTCTGACAAGATTTACTTCTAGTGTAACCATGCTGCCTCAGATTATGCAATCTATTGGATTCCAGAAACTGTACTATCCTTTATTTTAGTAGTGATTCCATTAATTTGCTCATCACAGAAGTCAGACAAACCGGCCTATAGTTGCCAGCCTCTTCCTTACTTCCACTTTTGGGAATAGGAGCCACATCTGCCCCTTCCCAGTCCTCCGGAATTACTCCCAACTATAAAGAAGTACTGAAAAAGTCAGCCAGTGTAGCTGCCAGGATTTCTCTAAGTTCCCGCAAATCTCTTGAATGTATCTTATTTGGCCTCATCACCTTAGCTACATTAAGTTTAGTTAGCTCCTCACAAACACACTGTTCTGAAAATCAATGAGTTTTACCTCTCTTCTAAACTTTTGTGTTTGTTTTTATGTGGTCCTGCTCCAGGCCCTTGCCCAGTGAACACCGAACAGAAATATTTAATCAGTTTTGTTTTTTCCTCATCAGCCTCTACATATTCCTCCCCTTCACCTCTGAGTCTCACAAAGCCACTTTTGCACTTCTTTGTCACTAACATATCTAAAATTGCCCTGTTCCCCTGTTTTACCATATTTGCTATTTTTGAATTTTTGCATTCCTGACTACTTTCCCAGCTTTTTGTAGCTTTCTTAGCTTTAGTCTTTCACTTTCTATGATCTCTTGTTTATGAATGCTAATCTTTTCTCCCCTACCTTTTCAGCTACTTCTTTAAAAAACCATAGCAGCCTCTTTTTTCTCTCTATCCTTTATTTACTTTCTGAACAAAATGATTAGTTGCCCTTATAATATATCCTTTTAGTTTAGCCTACTGCTCTTCTACTTGTTCTAGATTTTCCCAACCAGCTAATGACTCCTTGAGGTAGTCCCCCATTTTAACAAAATTAGTTTTCCTGAAGTCTAAGACCCTTGCCTTTTAATTAACCTTCACCTCTTTTGTTGTAATACTGAACCACACCATCTGGAGATCACTGGATCCCTGATGATCATCAACTACAACATCAGAGATACTGCCCAATTAGTAATTACCAGATCTAGTATTGTGCCCCCCCCCCTTCCACCCAAATGTGGGCTCCGTTACCAGTTGACAAAACAATTCTTCTTGTGGAGTATCTAGGATCTCCTTGCATCTAGAAGACACTGCAGCTGGAATGACCCATTCAACATCCAGCAGATTAAAATCCACTAATAGCACCTTACTTTTCATAGCAATTTTATGAATATCTTCCATTAAATCTCTATCCATCTTCTCTGTCTGTGATGGAGGTCTGTATATTACATTAATATTAGATGTTCCATTTCTTCTTTCCAAATTATCCTACAGTGCTGCCTCCTTACCTCATAAGTTGTGCAATTCTGTTGCTTTAATATTTTTTATATATAATGCCATGCCTTCTTTCCTTTCTGAATAGATTGTTACCCAGTATAACTAGATCCCAGTCATGGTTTTCTGTGTAACAAATCGCCACTACTTCTAAATCAGCTTCTTCAATGACTGCCTCTAGATTTGGGACTATTTCCCATGCTATAAGCATTAGTGTACATAGCTTGCAAGATATTGCCCTTTTTTTTTCCCATTTCTATAAAAGTATTTAATGTTTTACTTACTTTATGGTTTTGATCACCTATCCTCAATTATTCTACTTTAAAGCCTACCTCAGTAGGTTTGCCAGTTTGTGTTGGAAGACGCTGCACTCCTTTTTTGACAAGTGGACCCCATCTGTACTCTGCAGAACTTGAAACATCTCATGGTCCAGGAAGCCAAAACATTCTCGACACCATCTGCGTAGTCATTCATTTATCTCCAGAATGTGAGCTTCCCTGCCTGGACCTTTATCCTTGACTGGGAGGATGGAGGAGAATACTACCTGTGCTTCTATTTCCTTTACCCTCTCTCCCAGAGCCATGAAGATACCTTTGATATGATCTGTATGGAACCTGGCAGTATCATTTGTGCTAACATGAATGAGCAGCATCGGATAGTAGTCAGAATTGAGGATTTTTGACAATCTCATCATAACATCTTGGATTTTGGCACCCGGCAGACAGCACACTTCCCTGGGACAACATGTCTGGTCAGCAGATGGATGCCGCTGTTCCTCTCAAAAGTGATTCAACAACCACCACTACCCACCGTCTCCTAGGTACAGTGGCTGTTTACACCACAGCTTTTGGTGGTCTGCATGTTTTGGGTCTTCCTCATCCTGAGATGGTTTCTCCTCCTCCGCTTCTAGGGCTGCATACTGGTTCATCAGCTTGAGGAAAATCAGGGTCGGTGGTTGTAATAATCTGGGTCTAGCTATTATCTTGTCCAGTTTCACCTCTACTTGTGTTCCCATCTTTGACAGCTCGATAAGCATTTAATCAATGTGGTCCTCATTCTCCTGGATGCTTCTCAGTCTTACCACGTCCTCTCCGAGTTCCACCACCTGTTTTCTGTTGGAGTCGATCTGTTGACTTCTTTCACACTGAATTGGTTCTTCCTTGTGGATCAGGAGTCTGGATAGCAGTGGTGGTGACAGCTTTATCAATATGATGTTTCCTAACTATCCTTCAGCTGTTGGGAGCGTCTAGTACCTGTTGAAAGAAAATGGTAGATGTTGGGGAAAAAAAATCTCCTCTCTATGTTTACTTTGTTCCCCTTGGCACTTAGCACCAACACTATGTACCCTATTTCTGTTACAGCCTCTAGTTATCTGATTCAGGCAGGGCTCGACTCAAATGAAGCCTCTCATTAAGCATCTGCAGTACCATGTGACATGATTTTGGTTCTTGCTCAGCTAATGAATTCCCCCCACTTTGAGAGCATCTAGACTCATAATAACATAGTAAATGGGAGATTAAGACAAAACCATCCTGTCTGCTCAGCAAGTTTTTAGGGGTAGTAGGTGCCACTCTGTACAGCTTTCTGTTAAAGGTAGTAACTGTTCCGTACAGATTTTCCCCAAGCCTTCTGTTAAGTGTCATAACTGCCACTAAATGCAAGTTATCCTCAAGCCTTTGAGGTCAAGTATGTGAGTTGGAAGACTGAATTTTTTGACAGTAGTCACTTGAGGCCACAGAATTGGTGAGCTTTAGTGACTTATCCACCTTATACCAGATTTCATTATTATAAGGATTGTGCTCCAAATGTATCCAAAATTCCTTCCTAAGGTGATGTCAAATTTCTATCCTACTCAGGATCTCAAAAGTTGTCCCCAAGCCATATTCCCTGGATTTGAAAAGATTTGTTGCAGTAAACTAAAGCCCACAAACAGTCCACTCATTTTTTTGTTTCGCTTCATCCCAGTAGGTATGGCAGTACAGTGACAAAGCACACTATTGCCAGCTGAATAGCAGATTGCAACTTTTTCTGTGATACCTAGCATGTCTGACTTTAGAGGACCATGTCAAAGCCCTGTGCTGATACTGATCACCCATCTAAGGTTTTTCTCCACTTGAAAGATTTGCAAGGCTGTGACAGTTTCCACACATTAACATCTTACTGCTGTCTAGACATGACCTCCTAGCAAAATAATAGTTTTGGACTCTGATCTCAAATGTTTCTTTGAGGAGTAGAACCCAACTCCATCCCTCCTATGGCTCGCATTTATAATTTCAAGTTGTCTTCTCTAGTAAAACAAAAAAACTCAACAAAAATATTTTCCCACCTGTTGGCAGTTCTTAATGTTGTTCCCCTTTCTTGTTTAGGGAAATCCATATGTCTTGGTGAGTTTGCTTATCTGTAACAGATGTTCTCTAAAAATGGCAGTTCACCAGTCATACAAACTCACCCATCTCCTTTTACTCAGTCAAAGCTGAATAATAGAACTGAGGGGAGCTGTGGGGGCCACTGAAGCATGAGAATTATCATACCTAATTCTGTTGCCTTTCCAGAGAGCACTGGAAAATCCTGTTCATTCAGTGCTGAATGTGGTCATGTGACCCACTTGTGTGACTGCTGAACTGCTGTCTTCAGGAAACACCTGTTATAGGTAAGAAACTTTGCTTTAAAGGAGGAGCATCAGCTTATCCAAGGACTCTTTACATAAAATTCATAGGTCTCTTTGGTCACAATGCAGAAGGGACCTACCTATGTGATCTGAAATGCGTAGGCATTTGTGGATTATACTTATTTTGGTCCAATTAAAGTTATTACAACCTTCTTTTTTCCTAGGAAGAATAGAATTAGAACTTTGTAGGACAGAATGTAAACTAATTACTGTGGATCTTTTTGATGAGTGTTGCACTATTTATACATATCTTGATGTAGAATAGAATAATGCTGTTGAAAGAAAAAAAAAGAATACTTTCCTTCAGTCTTTCCCTACTTACCCCTGTTGTGAAGTTTGTTGGAAATATTTCATGGAATTGTTGTTTGATGCCCCAAAGAAGAGAATTTGCACTCTGGGGGGGAGGGGGTTCAGCATCCATTGTATAGTATTTTGTATAAAACTATCATGTGAAGAGCATTTATTTATTTTTCATAGTTCAACCTTCCCTTCTTGGCAGTGGTGTTCAAACCACATCTTCAGCAAATGCCATATGGAAAACAAATTCAGTAGGACTGGAACTCATAGGCAGACAGAGGTCTTCATCAGATCCCCCTTTAATTCATCCTCCTGTACCACCACTGCGTATTACATCTGCTGCAGCAAGTATGTTGTATTCTATGTAGTTGTCTTTGTGTATACCGCTGTTACATTAGAACCTTTACTGTTTTGTGTAACAAAGGTTTCTTTTGCTTTGTTGAGGGTTGATGTGGGATTGAGTGGCATTGTTTTGGATTGTAGCGGAAAGTGAAAAGCATTCAGATATGGATTATTCCACTGTTCAATTGTCCCCCAACTGAAATGAACACAAAGTTGTATGACCTCCTCCTAAGCAGGATATTAAACATTCTGTTTGGTGATTTTTTTTTATGGGTTTCCTTATTCCTTGTGCAGTACTCTGCGATTTAAACTATCTTTTCTCATAACAGACATTCTATGCAAGCACAAAACATGAAAGTAATTTTCTTTAACAAACTGAAATCTGGAAGGTGATTCCCAGGCTCTTTTCCCTTCTCTGAGCTTTTAAAGGAAAATGTGGACACTGCTGACAAAGACTCACCAAAGCTATAGCCTTCTGCCTATTTTGTATTTGAACTTTGGAAAATGTGTTTCTCTTGTAGACCTAGGTATAAGATAGTATAACAAAAAAAAAAAAATCTGGGTGTTCTATTAAGAAATTGTAGTACCACTTGCAAGAACTATACTTAAAAAAACACAAAACCATATTTAGCTAAAATGATTTTGTTTCCACATTATTATGTGATAGTGCCATAAGCAGCAGGTATTTTCATGAAATAATTGTCTAGGTGAATAGACTTCCAGAAATATAGCCAAGGATCTAATGAATTAACAAGAGAATTTATCTCCTAGTGCCCATGACAATGGTCATTGTCTCTATTAGAAAATGGAAATAAAACAGCAGTGTCTACTGGTGTCCTTGTGCTGACTTGTGAGGAAGTTGCAGCCAGGGGACTGCCATAATTGCGGATGGGTTAGACAGGAGAGGGATTAATAAGAGGGAAAAATATCTGAGTAGCTGGAAATGGAGGCCCTTTACATCCCAGTCTCAAACTTTACCAATAATAGCAGCAAGCGGAATTGGGGGAGAATCTAAATGGCTTTGAAAGACCAAGTATAAAAGACCATAATGTTTCCTCCTTTTTTTTTTTTTTTGTTTGGTAAAAGAAAAAACTCAGCATGGTTATTAATGAGCTAAAACTAAAATTCCATTTGCTAATTTACTTTTATATAGAGAAAACATTTTCTAATATAACAGTAGACTATTGTTTTCTAACTTTGCTTTCAGACATATTAGCAAAAGAGTATTTAATTTATGAAACTTATTTAGTACACCATTTTAAGTTGCCTATTCTTTTAGAGCATATCTAAAATCAGGAAATTTGTTTCCTAGATTGTTTGAGTATTTTGTGAGGCTATCTCACAATCAGTAGAATGGTGTAATTTTTCAATTCTCTCATTTTTTTTTTATCTATATATATATATATATCTTTTTTTTTTTTTAGATCCTCTTCTGCCAGTACCACCACCTCCAGTATCGAAGACAGCCAGTGTTATAGAAGCATTGAACCAACAGCCAAAGCAATCATCTCCTCCTCCTGTTCCACAGACCAAACCTGTACCACCCCCACTACCACCACAACCCCCGAGTCGCATTTCACAGAAAAAGCCTATGCTTGGGTAATTTCTAATAGTTTTGCCTTTGTATCATTTTCTTCTTTAAAGTTTTGTAATATGCTTAAACACAGATGTTTTTTCCACAATTTACATTGGCAGCAGATCCTTAAGGACTATATGGTTGTAATAACATAGATAGGAAGGTTTCTTCTATTGTGAATTTATTTTGTGCAGAACTATGTCCTAGATGACAATCAGATTTGAATTTTTTTTTAATAAGTATTGCAAGTTTGTATAGAATACTGGCAACTGAAAATTGTAATCATTTATAAAATTCTTCTAAAAAGAAAACATGCCATTCATTGGAGCCGATGGCACAGTTGGCAGTCGAAGAAGCATTCAGAGTCTGCCCCAGCACACTGAATGCATTCCACCCATCGAGCTCCAGTGCCACTATGGCCTTATCTTCTTTAAGTGCCTGTTTTTATCCCTCAATCATCTAATGGTCCAACTGGCTCCTTCACAGGCTTCCTGCTTTGGATATACGTGAAAATGTATTTGGGAGTTTTGGCCTGTACAGCAAACTTCTTTTTAAATCTTTTTGCCTGCCTTGTGATGATTTGCCTCTAACTTGAAAATGCTTATGCTTTTTCCTATTTTCCTCAGTTGTATCCTCGTTCCATTTTTTGAAAGTCATCCGTTTGCATTCATAACCATTTTCACCTCACTTTTTAACAATCTGGCAGTCATTTGGCCTTCTTACTGCCCTTTATAATGTGTGTAATACATCTGTTCTGGGCTTCAAAGATGGTGTTGCTAAACAATGTCCACTTCTGATGTAAACTCATAATCATTTCAACTGCAGCTTTTAATAGGTTTCTGTTTTCTCCATTTTCTCATAGTCTCCCTTTTGAAAGTTAAATGCTAGAGCAACATTTTACTTTAATGTCTTCCATCCAGATAAGTCAAATTTGATCACATTTTGATCACTATTGCCAGGTGGCTTCACTACTGTTACATCTTGCACTAAATCCTGCGTTCCACTAAGGAATAGGTCTAAAATAGATCTTTTTCTCATTGGTTCCTAGACCAGCTGGCCCATGAAGCAGTCATTTATTTCATCTAGAAACTTTACCTCCCTAGCATGTCGTGCTGTGACATTTACCCATTCAGTATTGGGTAATTGAAATCTCCAATTACATTACTATATTGCCAAATTTGTCAGCTTCCCTAATTTGTCAGCATTTCATCATCGATCTGTTCATTTTAGCTAGGTGGATGGTAGTGTACCCCCATGGCTATACTCTTCCCCATCACACATGGAATTTCTATCCATAAAATTTCCATAGTGCATTTAGTCGCCTGCAGATCTTTATCCTGTTTGATTCTAATGCCATCCTGAGCATGTAACCCCACCCTCCCCACTAATTTGATCCACCCTGTTATTGCGATATAATTTGTACGCTGGTATTGCACTGTCCCATTGGTTATTCTTTCCACTAGGTCTCAGAGATTCCATTTAATTCATCCAATAAGAGCTATACATTCTTACTATCCCATCTTACTGTTTTTAGACTTCTGGCATTTACATACAGATATTTCAAGGGACCTTTTTGTTTGTTTGTTTTTATAACCTTCCTAGCAGTTGATAGGGATGATTTGGAATCTTTTAACTCTGTCCGCTTTTAAAGGCACCTGGACTACTTTTGTCTTTATTGGAACTTCCCTATTGGGATGCTCTAACTTTCCACTTTTGTTTGTATTCTTCAGAGATACCTCCCTCCAAACTATGTGCGGCTGAGTGATATCAGTTTTCCCCCATGATATGGTTTAAAGCTGCTGTCTCTTTTTTAAATATTAGCACCAGCAGCCTGGTTCCACCCTGGTTAAGATGGAGCCTCTCCTTTTAGAATAGGATCACCTTTCTCCAGAATGTTGCCCAATTCCTAACAAATCTAAAGCCCTTTTCTCTGCACCATCATCTCATCCAGGCATTGAAACTCTGGAGCTCTGCCAGTCTCTGAGGTCCTGTGCGTAGAGTGGGTATATTTCTTAGAATGCTAGCCTGGAGGTTCTGGATTTCAACTTTTTACCTAAAATCCTAAATTTGCTGGCAGAATTTCCTTCCCACCCCTTCCTATATTATTGGTACTGATATGTACCACGACAGTGAGCTCCTCCTTAGCACTTTCTAAAATCCTATCTAGGCGATGCATGAGATCTACCACCTTCGCACCAGACAGGCAATTTACCAAGTGATCCTCAATTCCACCAGCCACCCAGCTATCTACATTCCTAATGATCAAATCACCAACTACAGTGGCCATCCTAATCCTTCCCTTCTAGGCACATGCCCTTGGAGATTCCTCAATGCAAGAGAATGATGCACCATCTGGAGAGCAGGTCCTAGCTACAGGATCAGTTCCTGCTACATCAAGGTGACGCTTTCCTTCCAAGAGACCTTGCATCTTCAAGGCAGTCCAGGGGCTACCAAACTGAAGTTGGGATTTTACTACTGTCTCCCTGAAGGTCTCCTCTATATACCTCTCTGTCTATCTCAGCTCCTCCAGGTCTGCTACTGTAGCCTCCAGGGATTGGATTTGTTCTCGGAAAGCCAGAAGGGCATTGCATCCAGCACACACCTACAACTTCTCACTAACTGGTAGATAATTATAAATGTGGCACTCTCACTGCTGGGCTGCTGTCTGCATCTTACATTATTGTTTAGTTAGCTAATTAAGGTTGCTAAGGGAGTATGGATGCTTAATTTAATATATCATCCTTTAAATTTATTTGATATATTTTGTTAGTTTGCAGTGACTTGCAAGAGCACAACAGTTAATCTATTAATAAGGACTTGGTTCATCCTTTGTTTTATCTAAATCCCTGATTGCTTCTTGTTCTGACAAATGTCCCTATTGTTGAAATAACAATCTATATATAAATCAATGTGCTTGGGGTGGATGAGAGTTAAGATGGGCTGGAGGGGAAAAAAAAGACACTCTGTTAACCTCGATTTCTTTTTTTAAATCAAACACACTGAAAATAAACCTAGCTTTCTTTCGTCAGTCATAAACACACTGAAAGTTTACTTAGCTTTCTATTATTTTAATGATGCACAAACATCAAACCTTTTCCTTTGGAAAGAAATCAGTAAAACCTAGGGGTCACAAAATCAAATTCCAGGGAGGACAACTCAGAACCAACATCAAGAAATATTTCTTCATGGAGAGGGTGGTGTACGCCAGGAATGCCATTCCGGAGGAGGTGGTGAAGATGAAAACAGTGAAAGAATTCAAAGGGGCATGGGATAAACACTGTGGATCCCTAAATGCCAGAGGATGGAAATGAAGAAAAGGGTGCTCGAGGGTAACTTGTTGGTGTGGCAGTTGCTACCCTTAACCAATAAACTTAGATACTTATGATGCATCTCCAACATTGCTGTGTGCTTCAAAAGCAGAGGGAAAAGGGGAATTGGATTCAGACTGCAAAAACAAATGCCCTGAATTTTATTTCCTTAATGTCCAAACTAGTCCAGACTGATGGGTTTTTCTCCTCTACCAGCAGGTGGAGACAGAGAATCAAAGCTTCGCTATATACTACTATACTTAAGGTAGTGTATAGTGAAACTTTGGTGTTCAGTCAATTCATTCATATCCTATTACTGCTTAGAAACAGACTCTCAATGTATTAGTAGGTTTTTGCAGGGTGTTCTTAAAAGATCTATTTGAGGGTTAGAGCCCAACTCCATCCATCCTGGTCCTATTCAAGGAAAAATTAAGTCCTGGATTTTTGACCAAGTGGGATAAGTCTGTGATCAAGTTTTGGCTAGATAGCTTGAGAACTCTGAGTGACAGGGGAAGCTCAAGGCAATCTGCTGCCTGAGGCAAGGAATGAGATGGCGCCCCCCTTTGCCCCCCTCCCCCCCCCCCAATAGGCTCCCTCTCTCTGGCACCCACACTCAAGCACCCTCACACACATGCTTTCTCCCTCCCCAAGCACTCTCAAACATGCTTTCTCCCCCCCCCCCCAAGCACCCTCACACATGCTTTCTCCCCCCCCCAAGCACCCTCACACATGCTGTCTCTCACATCCCCCCCCCCCAGGCTCGCAGTCTCTCACACACACATAAACATACATGCACACACATCCCTCTACACACACTCACTCTCACTGGGGCCTTCATCTTTGCCTTGAGCGGGATGAGCTACACTCACAGCATGCCGGGGGCCTTCATTTTCACCGCTAGCGGGACATGCTCCACTCACGGCACACTGGGGGGTCTTCATCTTTGCCATGAATGGGACGTGCTCTGTTCAAGGCACACCGGGGGTCTCCTCCATCTTTGCCATTTTCTACATGGAAATAAAGGTTAACAAAATAAAATCATACTAAGGTGATATCTTTTTGTTAGGCTAACTTACTACATTTCTTGACTGGCTTTCAGGAGTAATGCATCCTTTATCAGGTCTAAACTAAGAAGTATATTTACTAAGCCATGAAAAACAGTGTTTATCATATGAAATATTCTTTTCGTGGTGATATCGCTCAATATTTTCACTATCGTGTGATATTTTCCCAAAACAAAACCCTTCCCCATATTTAAATGAGCTGCTTTACATGCATAAAATTTGAAAATGCATACAAAGCAGCTCATACATACCTAATTAATGCAAATAAAATGATAATGCCTGCCTCAAATAACACAAGCTATGTTATTCTGTGAAAAGTTAGCTACAACCCTATCATGTGATGGGGCAAAGGGCCATTTTGGAAAATGGCAGCAAGCAGCCTGGAGCCTAGGGGGTGCTCTGAGCCCCATTAAATTACCAGGGACATATTAGGTATGGTGGGGTCCGGAGGATGGGCTAGGGTGCATAGTTGAGAAGGACTTGGTAGGCTGCTGGTAGCAGGGTTTGGATCAAGATGGGGTTAGGAGTGGGGGATTTAGCCAATTTTGAAGAGGGAAGGGTTTGGGTAGGGATGAGCATCGATGCACAATTGTACAATTTTATTTTTTTTAACTTGGGGGGGTTGGAGGTTTCTGATACCATATTTATGTCATCCTGGTAAGCGCTTGACCTTCTTGTCCCTTTCCCAGCCTGTCTTCCAAATCTATTCCTCTGATTCTCCCCACCCCCACCCCCTTTATCAATTTGATGGAGTTTACATCTTTGCTGGGATTCTGTGATATTATGCTTATGTTTTCTTATATATTGTGGATCTCCTTCAACTCTGTTTTTAAATTGGATGCTTTTGTGGGATTATCATCTTTTGCCAGTGCCATGAAGGCAATTTGTTGCAATATCAGTTAAGGAAACACATGTGTGACTCACAGGACTTGTCTTATCAGAACTCATTATGTCATTTTCCTTTGGATCCATTGTGAGCGTGGAGACACATTTTCAGGACTCTGGATATAAGGGGACGTGCCTTTTAAATCTTACCAGTTCTTGCCCCAGCTGAGCCATCCCCGTCTTAGTCCAGAGAGCTGGATACATGTAAGCCAGCACTGATGCCTCCAGAAGGGGACTCTATAGATTGAGTAATGTCACTTAAGGAGGCTTTTATGTTTACGAATTACATTTTCCCAAACTCCCCGCCCCCCCCCCCCAAAAAAAAAACCAAACAAACCCAGTTTTAGTGTGATAAGGGTGCATGCAGTCAGCAATATAACTATATATGTTCAAAAAACTATATATAATATAGTTGGGTGAAAATTAATTGATAGTTCTATGAACAGGCATTTCTTATATATAGTAAATTTCGATGAGCTTACAAATAAAGTATAACTTCTTTTGTTATATTACTAATTACAGGACTGAAAAATCAGTTGGTATTAATAAAGGGCAAGCTCGAGGACCTGGAACACTGAAGCAATCTGGTAAGAATCTGTTTATAGGAGACACATTAGAGTTAACTGCCTTTTCCTTTTTCCATCAAGTTCCTTTTGGGTTTTGTTTTTTTTTTTTTGGAACTCTAAGTGCTTGGCAGAAATGTTGCTTAAATAATGTACTCAATAAAGGTAAGCAACTAGGGCTTCCTCCTGATAGATTCTGTGCAGTGGCATGGCCCAATAATTTTTGATTTTCAGGCAGTTCAATAGATTTTCTTAGGATTTTGGACATTGACAGAACCCGTTTGATTTGAAACACTTTTTTTTATGTCCCAGAAACCAGGCATACAGCATGTCCTGGAGAACATCTAACATAACCTAAGATATGCTTTGTTGGGTCAGACCAAAAGTCCATCAAGCCCAGTATCCCCATCTCCAACAGTGGCCGTCTAGGTCAGTAGAAAGAACCCAGCAGAAGCCAGAGTAGATCCATTCCTTGTGGGTCACTCCCAAGGATAAGCAGTGGCTTTTCCTAGTCTACTTGGATAATGTTTTACAGAATTTTCCTCTAAGAAATGTCCAAGTCCCTTTTAAGCCCATCTATGCTTGATACCTTGTTCACAACCACTGGCATGGATTCCACAGCTTGAATATATGTTGAGTGAAAAAAATACTTTCTCCGATTTGTTTTAAATCTGAGACTTATTAATTTCATGGAGTGTCCCCTAATCTTAGTACTATTTGAATGGATAAATAACCATTCTCTATGTACCTGTTCTCCGTGGACAAACAGGAACAAATTCAGCCACTCAAGCTGGTGACTACATATAAACTTGCCAACATGGACACGCTCCCTCAGGGCTCAGAAAGAGTTTTTCTGAGCATGCATGAGAGATCCTATTCACCTGCTCCTCATGAGTGTCTACAGACATTTTTCTTCTGCTGATATATAAGAGCAGATTTTTACTCTGTACAACCACCTGCCATTTTTTTTTAATTTATTCCTTAATTTCGTCATTCTAGCAGTTGGCAATTTTCTCCTACCTTCATTCCATATTTCTTTGAGTCTTCTCAACAAAAAATAAAAAGCTCTGTTTGTCATTTTAGAAAGGCAGAAGTTTAAATTATGTGCCAAATGCAATCGCAAGATAAGAACATAAGATTTGCCATACTGGATCAGACCAAAAGTCCATCAAGCCCAGTATCCTATTTCCAACAGTGGCCAAGCCAGGTCACAAGTACCTGGCAGGATCCCAAGGGGTAGATAGATTCTAGGCTGCTTATCGCAGCTCTACCTTAATAATGGCTAATGGACTTTTCCAGGAATTTGTCCAAACCTTTTTTTAAACACAGCTACCTTAATAGCTTTACCACATCCTCTGGCAATAAATTCCAGAGCTTAATTATGCGTTGAATAAAAAAATATTTTCTGTTATTAGTTTTAAATGTATTACTTAATAACTTCATTGTGTTACTGGACTTTGAGCTTTTTGAAAGAATAAACAACTGATTGTTTAGTCGTTCCATTCCACTCATTATTTTATAGACCTCTATCATATCTCTCCTCACCCATCTTTTCTGCAAACTGAAGAGTCCTAGTCTCTTTAGCCTTTCTTCTTAGGAGAATTGTTCCGTCACCTTTTTCTGTACCTTTTCTAATTCTACTATATCTTTTTTGAGATGTAGTGACCAGAACTGCACACAATACTCAAGATGAGGTCGCACCATGGAGGGGTAGAGGCATTTTGATATTCTGTTTTATTCTCCATTCTTTTCCTAATAATCCCTAGCATTCTATTTGCTTTCTTGGCTGCTGTTGCTGCTGCACACAAAGCAGAAGATTTCAACATATTTTCAATGATGACACCTAGATCCTTTTCCTGAGTGGTGACTCCTAATGTGGAGCCTTGCATTATGTAGCTATAATTTGGGTTACTCTTTCTCTAAGTACATACTTTGCACTTGTCTACATTAAATTTTGTTTGATATTTGCAAGCCCAGTCTTCCAGTTTTGCAGTGTTCTCTTGTAATTTCTCAAAATCCTATGGCATTGGCTAGCATTGACTTCCACGATGCATGCATTCACTGTTTGGGCTCTTCACATGATGTAATTGCAGAGCATGTGGAAGGATGTCCCTAATTTTATGAATTCAAAATGAAGTATGAGGCTTCTCCTCCTAGGTGAAAGAGAACTACATCTTTAGAAAGACCAGTACATCAAAAGAAAGAGGGCAGAGTTGCCAAACACTGAATTTGAGAGTCCTCTTCTTCATCTCTTGGCCATCGGAGCAAGGGCAGCTACAGGTCCCCTTAAGTGCATACATTTTGGTTCTTTGTACATAGATCAACACAAAAGACCTCTGTGCTGAAGAAAAAACATGTCTGCAGTGTTATCTTGAGATTCTTTGTCATGGAAGATGACATCGCCATTCACTTATACTGATTTGGTGCTGATGCTTTCAGCACCATCCCTGTCTTTGGCACAGAAAAATTTGGCACCAAAAAGATACAAAACTCATTCTCCACCAATATTGGTGCCAGAAACGGATTGTGGTAACTCAAGCGGTAGCGGCTTGGGTACAGCCAAAGTTTATTTACAGGGAAAACAAACAAAAGTAAAGTGCACAACAAAACAACTTAGGGAGCTCACCTTGCCTTCAAGGCACAATTCTTCATACAGCTACATAGATATTTTTTATGCTCAAATACATTTATGAGGCACATTTCCCAATGTGACATACTGTCTAGTCATATTTCTGATCATCATCCTCATTGGATATGGCCGATTGTTCTAGGCAGAAGGGGCTGTGGAGATTGAATTTGTCCCTGCTGGGCAAGAAAGCCTTCCTAGACTTGGTACACAAAACTATTTCTGAATTTGACTCTCTTCATAGTCCAGCTGAGTATAATCCCTCTCTGAGATAGCGAACTCTTAAAGCTGATTTGAGGGGGAATATTAGTTATACAAGCCATCTTGAAAGGTCAAGCATGCTGAACAGTCCCATCAGAAGTGAAAGCAGAGTTAAAACTAGAACATAAGTGTACATGTTCAGCCAGGTTGGTAAAATTGAAGTGGCTCTGAGAGATATTGGACAGAGACTATGAGCATGGCAATAAGACTGGTGCTTTATTGGCTAGAGCTGTAAAAAAGGCAGTCCTCTACTCATATTCACAAACTTCAATCCCTTCAGGCAGGCATAGTCTCTGATGCCAAAGGTATGAGCAAGCTGGTGCAGAAGGTTTTTGAGGCCTTATATAGTGTGTCTTCTGACTGTAGTCCAGAAAGGATTGAAGCTTTTTTAAATCAAGTGCATCTTCCTAGAATAGCAGATGAGTTTGGCAGGCTAAAAGCCCCAATCACTGAATTATAAATACAGAAGGCACTTAGAAGCCTACCATCTAGCAAAAGTCCATGGTCTGATAGATACTGCATTGATCTTTTTAAAAAATGTAGGAATCTGTTTTGGTCTGTGTTTAAGGATCTTCTTAATTATCTGAGAGATCCCCAGCAGCAGAGTAGGAATTAAACAATGTCCACAGCATGTTGATATGCAAAAAAAGGAGATGAGCTTGAGGGAGACTGTCTTACTGGCCCTTTTCTTTAATTCAGATATCAAGCTCCTGGCTAAGTTAATACATTTCCATTTAGAATATATCATTCTACCAGATTGTGCACTCATTATCAGAAGGGCTTTATCAAAGGACGATGATCTGTATATAGCACTAGAAGACACTTTAATATTTTGCATACAGCCAAAACATGAAAGATGTCTGGGCAATGCTGGCCCTTGACACAAATAAGGCTTTTGACAGAATTCAGTGGCTATATCTTTCTTATATCCTAGTGAAATTTGGTTTCTTTGAAAAATTGAATTGATGGATACGGATCATGCATTTAACCCCCCCCCCCCCGCCCCCTCCCCCCCCCCCCCCCCCCCCCCCCCCCCCCCCCCCCCCCCCCCCCCCCCCACACACACACAAGTATATATTCTGATGAATGGTAGACTGACAGATCCCTAGTGGAACACACCAGGGATGTCCACTGTCCCCATTATTATTTGATTTAGCTATTGAAATCCTAGCTCAGACTATAAGAGACTGAGAGGAGATCAGAGGGGTGATAGTTAAGGGGATACACTACAAAATATCACGCGGTTAAGGAGCTCGGCAGAGATTCCTGACAGGAATTTTCCTCACGGAATTACTAAAATTTAATTTACCCCACAGGGGTTCCTCCTTTAACTTTTTTCAAGCCGCAGTACTCCGGTAAGTTTTTTACCCGTTTTCCGTCGATTACCGTCAAGTTTGGCCCTCGCGGCCTACTGGCCGTCCACCGTACCGCTGCTCAATTTTTTCATGGCCATGGCATCGGAGTTCCGCTGGTGCCCGGACTGTAATCGCACCATGTCCATCACAGACCCTCACAAAGTCTGTGTAATGTGTCTCGGAAGTGAGCACGATGTCCTAACCTGTACCAAATGTACCCTTATGACACCAAAAGGTCGCAAGGCTAGAATGGAGAAGATGGAGCTTCTCTTCCGCGCTCAAACCCTGACGTCGTCCATTGCATCGATGTCGTCGGAACCGGCACAGTCAACTTCGTGCCAGCATCGACCTCTGGCCGGTGACCGTCTGGCATCGACGACTTCTCGGCCTTTGTCACCTTCTACTCCCCCTCAGGACCGAAGGGATCGTAGAGATAAACATCGCCACCGGCATCAAAAGTCTAATACCATCGAGGGAGCAAAATCATCGACCTTGCCATCGTCCGAGCTGCCGTCGAAGAAACCCCATCCAGAAAAGGCACCGACCTTTTCGGTGACCGTGTCACTGAGGCAACCCTCACCCGACAGGGTATCGGGAGCCGCGACTCCGCCTTTAACGGTGATCCCTCCGGCTGTGCCTCTGCCTCCTTCTTCTGTTCCGGAGCCGGGGCTGCTTGTTCCAGGTCTCCAAGAAGAACTGGACCGGATGGTTCAGGAGGCCATCGACAAGACGATGCATCGACTCCAAGTTCTTCCGGCACAGATACCGGTACCGATTGTGGAACTGACCACTGACCCAATTCCAGCAGCATTGGCACCGCTGCTCTCGAGGATGGAAGCGCTTATGGCCGCTTTTCCACCGATGGCCCCCAGGTCACCGATGGCTCCGGTGCCCTCCCCGCTTGCGTTGTCATCGGTAGGAGAAACACCGTTCCGCATACCTCCTTTGGGAGTTCTGCCAATGCCTCAGCTGTCTATGCCGATACGTCCAGTGCCACCGATCCACCCATCGGTGCCGAAGCGTCCATCGGCATCATCGAGCCATCCATCTATGCCTGCACCAGTGCCTTCAATGTCTTCATCGGTGCCTCCAGTTATTCCTTCGAGTCCTTCGGAGCCTCGACCAGGACCTTCAGGGATCCCACTGCTCTGTCCTCCTAGTCCCTAGAGGAGCAGGTGCTGATCCCTACGACACTTGGACTGATGATTCTTCACCAGACACCGATGATTTGCCTTCACCACCTTCACCTACTGAAAGAAGAAAGCGTTCTCCTCCAGAGGACCTTTCCTTCATAAATTTTATGAAGGAGATGGCTGAATTGGTACCCTTCCAATTGCAGACTGAACAAGATGACAGGCATCAAATGATGGAGCTGTTACAATTCCTGGATGCTCCCAAGGAAATAACCTCCATTCCTATCCACCAGGTTCTTCTGGATCTCCTCAAAAAGAACTGGGAACATCCTGGCTCTGTGGCTCCAGTCTACAGGAAAGCTGACACCACCTATCTCGTTCAGTCAGCTCCAGGTTTTTGCAAACCTCAATTGGATCACCAATCTGTGGTTGTCGAATCTGCCTAGAAAAGAGCAAGGAGAGCAAAACCTCACACTTACTTTCCCCCAGGCAAGGAACAGAAATTTCTAGATGCCATTGGTCGCCATGTCTTCTAGGGATCAATGCTCATCTCCAGAATTGCCTCTTATCAGCTCTATATGACCCAATATAATAGGGTCTTATTTAAGCAGATACAAGACTTAACAGACTCCCTGCCTCAGCAATTTCAAGAGCAACTCCAAACCCTATTCAACAAGGGTTTTGAGGCAGGCAAGCATGAGATAACGATCATCTTATGATATCTTTGACACTGCAACCAGGGTATCTGCAGCTGCTATCTCAGCGAGATGATGGGCCTGGCTCAAGTCTTCCGACCTTTGCCCTGAAGTTCAGGACAGATTGTCCAACCTCCCCTGTGTAGGAGACAATCTGTTTGGCGAGCAGATTCAATGGACGGTGGCGGAACTAAAGGACCATCATGAGACCCTGAGACAGCTCTCTCTCATGCCTTCTGAATACTCTTCAAAACAGCCTTTTAGGAAAGACTCTAAGAAGTCATTCTTCTGCCCGAAGAAGTCCTACCCACCGCCAACTAGAACCCGTTCTATGAGACCATTTCAGAAAGCCCAGTCTCATCAGACACGGAAACAAAAACCGCAAACAGCCCCTCAGCTGGGCCCTGCTTCTGGTTTTTGACTCTTACATAGAGAGCAGCAGCCAGCTTCCATTGCCCCACATACCAGTGGGAGATCGATTGTGCCATTTCAACAACAGGTGGCACTCAATCACCTCAGACCAGTGGGTCCTAGTGATAATTGCTCATGGTTATCGTCTGAACTTTCTCTCCATTCCACCTCTCCACCTCTACCAACGTGGAGAACATCCGACCACTCACTGCTCCTGGAGCAGGAGGTCTCTCTCCTCCTCCAGTCCAGAGCAATAGAACCAGTGCCATACTCACAACAAGGCCTAGGGTTCTATTCCCGGTACTTTCTTATCCCCAAAAAATTGGGAGGCGTTCGTCCAATTCTGGATCTACGTGCCCTCACCAAGTACCTTCAGCGAGAGAAGTTCAAAATGGTAACCTTGGACTCTTTTCTTCCTCTTCTACAAAGAGGAGACTGGCTCTGCTCTCTAGCCCTCCAGGATGCATACACTCATATTGCGATAACTCCATCTCATTGCAAATACCTGAGGTTTTTAGTAGGACCCAAGTACTATCAGTACCGAGTGCTTCCATTCGGTCTTGCATCTGCACCACGAGTCTTCACAAAATGCCTCATTGTAGTTGCAGCCTTCCTCAGAACTCGAGGTGTTCACATCTACCCCTATCTAGACGATTGGTTAATCAGGGCTCCCACTCAGCAAGCTGCTCTGTCGGTCCTACATCTTATTTTACACACTCTAATTTCACTTGGATTTCTCGTCAACTAGGACAAATCCTACTTAGTCCCATCTCAAACCTTATCGTTCATTGGGGCAGTCTTGGACACCTTGCAGGCAAAGGCTTTCCTGCCTCGACAGCGAGCTCTCAATCTCGTGTCTCTTGCACACCAGCTGCAGTCTCAACACTCTACGACTGCACACCGCTTTCTCATCCTCTTGGGACACATGGCGTCCTCAGTTCATGTCACCCCAATGGCCCGCTTGGCCATGAGAGTCATGCAGTGGACTCTAAGTTCACAATGGACTCAATCCATTCAGCTCCTGTCGACCATTGTCCACGTAACCGACTCACTCCATCTGTCTCTCACCTGGTGGAAAAATCAGATCAATCTCCTCCAGGGCTTGCCCTTCCAGGCTCCAGACCCTCAAATAACTCTCACCACCGATGCTTCCAATCTCGGCTGGGGAGCCCACGTGGCCGATCTGCAGACACAAGGATCTTGGTCTCCAGAGGAAGCCAAACACCAAATAAATTTCCTGGAGCTGCGAGCAATCAGATAAGCTCTCAGGGTATTTCAGGATCGCCTCTCCAATCACGTCATCCTGATCCAGATGGACAACCAGGTGGCCATGTGGTACATCAACAAACAGGGAGGGACGGGCTCCTACCTTCTGTGTCAGGAAACTGCACGGATATGGGCGGAGGCCCTCTCCCACTCAATGTACCTCAGGGCCACCTACTTGCCGGGAGTGGACAATGTGTTGGCAGACTAGTTGAGTCGCACCTTTCAACCGCACGAGTGGTCTCTCAACTCCTCAATAGCGAACTCAATCTTCCACCAATGGGGTTATCCTCAAATAGACCTCTTTGCATCACCTCAAAATTGCAAAGTAGATAACTTCTGCTTTCTCACTCGCAGCCAACACTATCAGTCAAGAGACGTGTTCTCCCTATCATGGGCTACCGGTCTCCTATATGCATTTCCTCCACTTCCACTTCTCTCGAAGACTCTTGTAAAGATATGTCAGGACAAGGGAACCATGATCCTGATAGCACCCTACTGGCCGCGCCAAGTGTGGTTTCCAATACTTCAGGATCTTTCCATTCGCAGGCACATTCCCTTGGGAAAGGACCTGCTTCTAATCACTCAAAACGACGGGTGCCTACGCCACCCCAATCTTCAAGCCTTGTCCCTGACTGCATGGATGTTGAAAGGTTAATCCTTCAGCCACTTAACGTTTTTGAACCAGTTTCCCGTGTCCTGATTGCTTCACGGAAGCCTTCCACGAGAAAATTGTATTATTACAAATGGAACAGGTTTACATCATGGTGCTCTTCTCAATCCCTTGACCCCTTTACCTGTCCAATCACGAAGTTTCTGAACTATCTCTGGCACTTGTCAGAGTCAGGTCTAAAAACTTCCTCCATCAGAATGCATGGCAGTGCGGTTGCCGCCTTCCATAAAGGTGTTGGGGATGTTCCTATTTCAGTACAGCCCCTTGTAACACGTTTTTTGAAGGGCTTGCTTCACCTCAAGCCTCCTCTACGTCCTCCGGCCCCTTCCTGGGGCCTCAACTTAGTTTTGGGTCAGCTCATGAAACCACCATTCGAGCCTCTTCAATCCTGTGACCTTCGATATCTCACATGGAAAGTGATTTTCCTTTTGGCAATCACTTCCGCTTGCAGAGTTAGTGAATTACAGGCTCTAGTTACTTACCCGCCTTACACTAAACTTCTGCAGGACTGGGCAGTACTCCGCACTCACCCTAAATTTTTACCTAAGGTAGTTTCGGAGTTTCATCTCAATCAATCCATTATACTACCTACCTTTTTTCCAAGGCCCCATTCCAATCCAGGAGAACAGGCTCTGCATACCCTTGACTGCAAATGGGCTCTAGCATTCTACCTAGACCGTACAGCTGCCCACAGGAAAAGCACTCAATTGTTTGTCTCTTTCCATCCTATCAAATTGGGGCAGCCTGTGGGTAAGCAGACTCTCTCCTCCTGGTTAGCGGACTGTATATCTTTTTGCTATCAGCAAGCAGGCATTCCACTTCAAGACCGTGTTAAAGCACACTCTGTGAGGGCCATGGCGACTTCAGTAGCACACCTACGATCGGTGCCACTTCCTGACATTTGCAGGGCTGCCACCTGGAGTTCTCTCCATACCTTTACAGCCCACTATTGCTTGGACAAAGCCGGAAGACAAGATTCCATCTTCGGCCAGTCTGTCTTGCGCAACCTATTTCAACGTGATGTACCAACACCCTTCCGCCTGCCCGGTGGGGTTCAGGATGCCCTCTGCCAAATTTCATCCCAGGCCTAGAGCCTTGCACCAGCCTGGGTACATTTGGTGCATACTCAGACATCCTCAGCTCGGTACTCACCCATATGTGAGGACTACCATCCTGCTTGTCCTGTGAGAAAGCAAATGTTGCTTACCTGTAACAGGGGTTCTCACAGGACAGCAGGATGTTAGTCCTCATGAAACCCGCCCGCCACCCCGCGGTGTTGGGTTCGTAAAGTTTTCTTATTTTATTTTCGGCACTACGTGTAGCTTTTTAACAAGACTGAAGGGGGACCCCTGCTGGCTGCAGGGGGTTAGTGCCATGCTGGGCATGCCCAGTAGGGGCCAGTCAAAGTTCTGGAAACTTTGACAGAAGTGTTCCGTGATTGGGCTCCATCCTGTGATGTCACCCATATGTGAGGACTAACATCCTGATGTCCTGTGAGAACACCTGTTACAGGTAAGCAACATTTGCTATATTGTGATGCAACTCATCATTGCTCGCTGCTTCAATAGCAGGGGGAAAGGGGGAATTGGATTCATACAACAACCAACAAGGACATTGATCTGTACAGTCTGGGAAAACAAATAAGCATGGGGTAACTTGCTTATGTGGCGGTTACTACCCTTAACCAAAAAGCCTGATGCTACACTTCTTATACAACTTCAACATTGCTCTCTGTTTCAGCGGCAGGGGGGGTAAGGAAAATTGACCTCAAACAGTAACCAACAAGAGCCCTGACCTTGTTGGTCTGAGTAACTGATAACTATGGGAGCTTGCTGGGCAGGCTGGATGGGCCATAATGTCCTTTTCTGCTGTCACTTCTGTGTTTCTATGTTTAATGTAAAAAAATAAGCATGTGTATAAGTCAAATAATATCAGATACATTGGAGGTTTTAGCCAATACTTCTAAAACATTTGTTTAATCTTTGCTTATATTCATCAGGAGATTCTTCCTCTGGCACAGGTCAAGTTTGTGCAGTAGGAGCTTCAGAACTGAATGTTGGCCCTCCAGTCCAACCACCAGCACCAATGCCAAGGAAGTCCCAGTTGGTAAGTATAAAAAGAATATTTGACAGCATTTGGGAGTTACCATTTGCTGATGCAGATAATTGTTGATAGCTAGTTTATTTTGTTTGCTCCTTTAGCACATATGAGCTATGTCCTCTGAAACTGAACTTATCCCCTTATCCCCTTATAAGGGGTTAAGTTAAGTTCCATTCCCCTTATCCCCTTATAAGGGGAATGGAACAACTCCCCTATGAGGAAAGACTAAAGAGGTTAGGACTTTTCAGCTTGGAGAAGAGACGACTGAGGGGGGATATGATAGAGGTGTTTAAAATCATGAGAGGTCTAGAACGGGTAGATGTGAATCGGTTATTTACTCTTTCGGATAGTAGAAAGACTAGGGGGCACTCCATGAAGTTAGCATGGGGCACATTTAAAACTAATCGGAGAAAGTTTTTTTTACTCAACGCACAATTAAACTCTGGAATTTGTTGCCAGAGAATGTGGTTAGTGCAGTTAGTATAGCTGTGTTTAAAAAAGGATTGGATAAGTTCTTGGAGGAGAAGTCCATTACCTGCTATTAAGTTCACTTAGAGAATAGCCACTGCCATTAGCAATGGTTACATGGAATAGACTTAGTTTTTGGGTACTTGCCAGGTTCTTATGGCCTGGATTGGCCACTGTTGGAAACAGGATGCTGGGCTTGATGGACCCTTGGTCTGACCCAGTATGGCATTTTCTTATGTTCTTATGTTCTTAACTAGCACCACTGCAGAGCATGTCACTTTTCGAGCTTCTAACAGCAGTGAAGTAGGAAATATGCAGTCCATTAGTCTGGGTTCACGCAACAGTGAAGCAGATTAGCGAGCTCACGTTCTTAAAAAAATAAATGCTGTAAAAAGACTACTGCTTCCTGCTGGATGTGCTACCTTCTGCTTTCTTCAGTGCCATTTCTCTTACTTTTCCTTGCTATGATGGCAAAAGACAAGTTACAAAATCTGTGAATTGAAATTTCCATTTATAGATAGGCATGATTGCTGTTTTATTTGCCTGGGTCTCCTTCCTGAGACCTCTTACTACTTGCTGTCTCTTCCTATCATTTAATAATAGAAGGCATAGGTAATCATGGCTCCATCTCATGGGCCCTAATTGTTAGCTAATTCAAATTGCATTGGTAAAAGTACCACAGTGAAGCTGAGCACCTCCCAAAGTAGATTTTCAGTATCATGTTCTATTGCAGGGACAGAGGCATGAGACCAAGGAGCTTACAGATGTAGATGTTTGAACCTTCCAAAACATAGAAATTTCTGACTGCATTTCCTAGCCTCCCAAAGTGCTTCAGCCCCGTGATGCAGGCTAGATGACATATCCAGCATGTAGAAAGTTTGGAGCTTAAGAGGCATGCTGTAGTCTACCTATAAGGCAAGGGTTCAGCACTCTAATACAACCACTAAATGACTTCTAGGAACAGTCCATTGAATAAGCTCTTCTTTGGATTTAGATCTTTATTTATTTATCATTTTTCTTAACCACAATATCAACCTTTCTGGGTGACTCAAATAAAACTTCCATAAATATATCAGTAACATAATAAAAGCACATACATGATAAGCAAAATATCAAAATTACAATAATAAAACATAAGTAATACATATCATATTAAAACATAACTAAAAACTGTAAAAACATAAAACTGAGAAATATTAACAAATTAGAATAAAAAAACAAAAATTAAAACTAATCACTACATAAAACAAGACACAATATGTAAATACTGCTGTAATAAGCCCTGCCCACACTATCCCCTGAGCAAAACAGGACAATAAGGTCCCAAACATTTCAAAAGGCCTGCTGAAATAAAAATGCTTTTGCTGACTTCTGGTACCTTACTAGTTTCCGGAACCTTAACAGGTATGTTTAATTTCTAATCTTCTCAGGCAAGATATTCCACAAACTGGGACCTTGGACACAGAACAGTCATTCCTGCAATTCTGCAAGTCTAATCTGCTTAAATGATAGAACACCCTAGCAAATGTTTAGAAGCAGATCATAGGCAATGCACTTGCTGGTAGATCTTAAGAGCAGTATTAAATTAGCTGGGATATGACCATGAATACCTTTAAAATTAAGAAGCAGAATTTTACATTTTACTCACCAAGATTTTGGAACCCATTGTAACCTATGTAAAATGAGTGAAATATGTCCACATACGTTCCTGAATTGATATGTGCTGCCTCATTTTGCACTAATTGTAATGTTCGTAGGGTAGTATAAGGCAAGTCCACATATAATGCATTACAATAGTCAAGTGATGACATCAACAATGAATGTAATATTTTATTGCTAAAATCATGGAAAAGGTGGTCAACTCCCAACTCATGGATTACCTAGACAGCAATAATATTCTTCACCCTTCACAATTTGGTTTTCTAAGCACTTCAACACGGAAACCCTCTTACTCACCCTCACTGATTACCTCCTCAAAGGCCTTGATCAAGGTCACTGCACATTCTTGCCCTCCTCGACATCTCCTCAGTGTTTGATACAATAAGCCACAACTTCCTCCTCTCTTGCCTATCTGACATTGGCATTTCAGGCTCAGCCCACCTTTGGTTTAAATCCTACCTGGCCAATAGACAATACTCTGAATCTATACATTTCTGCCTCACACAAGGAGTTCCCCAAGGCTCCTCTCTCTCCTCCACCCTATTCAATATATACCTCATTCCTCTCTGCCAGCTCCTATCCGACCTCAGCCTCAAATTTTACATTTACGCTGATGATGTTCAAATCATCATACCAATACAAGAATCTATCTCCAAATCACTAAAATTTTGGGAGAAATGTCTCGCCTCCATAAACACCCTACTCACAAATCTCCACCTCGCCCTTAATTACCACTAAGACGGAACTGCTCTTCATATCCAACCACCAAATTCCCAAGCCTTTCCTCTCAAGGGACCCTCTATACAGTTCTATCTCCTCACAGCCCTTCGTACGAGATCTTGGTGTCCTGATTGACCAGCAATTAAACTTGAAAAAACACATCACCATTGTCCTAAAGGAAGGCTTCTATAAGCTCAATGTCATAAAAAAAAACTCAAACCCCTATATCATACCCATGATTTCCGTACCGTCATACAGGCGACCCTCACATCAAAAATGGACTACTGCAACTCCCTATTTCTAGGCCTCCCCTACTGCACCATAAAACCGCTTCAAATGCTTCAGAATGCTGTTGCTAGAACCCTCATAAATACCCGCAAATTCGACCACATAACCCCCCTCCTTAAAGACCTCCACTGGCTCCCAATCCCCTCACATATCCTCTACAAAACCCTTACCATTATACACAAATCCATCTATAACCACAACTCCAACTGGCTCGACGAGCCTCTCCACTCCATCCCCTCCAACCACCCCACCAGAGCAACCCTTAAAGGTACCCTTCACATCCCATCCCTCAAGAATGCCCACCTCACCTCCACGGGGGATCGTGCCCTCTCCATTGCAGTCCCCACCTGCTGGAACTCACTACCCATGGATCTCCGCCTTGAGCCTTGTACCATCAAATTCAAGAAAAAGCTAAAGACCTGGCTCTTCAAACAGGCATACCCAGATTAGGTCCCCTGTGCTCTAAATCCATTGCTACATCATCATGCTTCTAAGTTATTAATTGTTATGTTATTAAGTTAATCTATTATTTACTCTTCAGTTAGAACCTTCTCACCCCTCTTCTTGTTAACTTTGACACTATTTTGTTTTCTGCAGTCCCCTTCCCCTTCCCTGTTCTATGTATTTTCTACCTTTAGTTTGATGTAAACCGATATGATGGTAACCACTAATATCGGTATAAAAAAGCCTTCAAATAAAATAAGTTATAAGATCAAATTCAGTTTAAACAGTCTTAATTGACGAAGCATTCTTTGTCACATTACGCACATGCGGGCATAATGAAATGGTTTGATCCATTCCTTCTTGCACCGAGATTCCAAACTTGTTTGGAAATTGCAATCTGCATGTGATATTCTTCACAGTACATAAGCGGTTAAAAATCGTATTTGGTGCCCCATTGATTGAGTTATTGATAGGGTATGAGGAACTGAATATCATCTGCATAAAGCCAAAAACCAACATCTAAACTGGCCAACACATGATAAATAGCAAAATATAAATATTAAAAAGAGTTGTGGATAAAACAGATCCTTGAGGGACATCAGTGGCTAAAGACAAAAGGGAGGAACTAACATAAAAAATGACTCTGAAAACGTCCTAGAAGGAATGGATCAAACCATTTCAGAACAGTAGAATAAATTCCTGTTTTAGCTGTCACTGAATGATCAATCTTGTCATATGCTGAAGATAAATCAAGTAGCACTAAAAGAAACTCTCACCTCTGTTGAAACAGTGAAATTCAACAGATAAGTGTTTATTTTTTCTTTGAGATTATAATAATGGGTAAAAGGTTGGAATAGGTAAAAAAAAAAATTCAAATAGTTTTTATGGGTTTGTAAAAAGTGGAAAAGTACTTGAGGTAAAATTCTGTTCTCAAATATCTAATACTGGTTGCAGCCCATTGCAGGCAAAAGCCTGTGGATTATAACCATTGAGCATGGTTAGTTCTGACACTTTTTCCCTTTTTAAGTTTTTTGTATAAAGAATTATATTCCCTTTGATGTAATAGTTTTCCTTCGTGAGTATTGGGATTTCTTGGCTCGGTTCTTGTTTTGAAAAAAAAAAAAATCAAAACATGACAACAAAAGGGTCTCTAGATTTTGAGCCGTCCTGAATCCATACTGGTGAGCGTCTAACAAAGGAGTAAATTTACTAAGCCACAATAAGATTATAACGTGAAAAATAGTGGTTTATTATGCAATACACCCATATTGTGCAAAAGTTTGGTAAAAAATCCAGCCCTTTTTTAAATTAGCTGCTTTGCATGCAGTTACATGAATACAATTTACAAATGCATGTAAAATAGCTAATGCATAGGTAATCCTATGCAGATGATATAACACTGCTTGCCAAAAATAAGGGAAGCCATATTATTTTAACGAAAATTGAGGAGGTATAGATATTTTCCTGTGGGAGCATCAGCACACTAGTGCACGTCCCGTTGCTCCCGCGGTAATATTTAAAGGGCTGTGCAACCTGTAACCTCACCCAGGGAGTCTAGGAAATTCCCTCCTCACTCCCACCATCTCTAGAGGCGGTCCAGCAAGGGCAACAGTTAAAAAAAAACCAAACAAAAACCCAACATTAAAATCACACGGTGATGCCCAGCCCCCTTCCCAAACCCCACCTCCCCTTGCTATAAAAATCACCTCCAGTTTAAAGCCCCCCCCCCCCCATTCCAGTATCCTCCAGACATCAAAAACTTCCATTTCCATAGATGAAATCCCTGGTTTCTAGTACTCTCCCTCCCCCCCCCCCCCCTCTCAAAGGACCCAGCTCTTACATAGAAAGCTTCACTGGTGTCTACTGGGGTCCCTTGGTTCCCCCTATACCTTTTGAAGAAATCCTTGGTGTCTAGTGGGACCTTGCGTGTCCCCTTCGACCATCTTTCAAATAATATTAAGGACAGAAAACCAACCCCTTACAGACTATTCAGTGTGTATGTTAAAACATTTTGCATAAATGTATTGTGAAATCTTGATGTTGTCCAGGGCTGCTTTTCTTTTGGATTGGATGAAGAAAATATGGCAATCTTAAAATTGCTTGGCAAAAATAACAAGTTAACTGACGCAAGTACAGTAGCATTAGTGACCGTATTATATCTATTGTCTATTCTTTTCTAAAATTAAGAACAGGTCTATGGCTGAAAGTCCTTACTTTGAATGTTACGGACTTTGGCCCAGCCAGATTAAAAATTACAGAAATGACATTCTTGACATTGGGAAGTTAAGTGGATAACTGCCTATGTACAGAGACCACTGATTGTACTCTGTAGAGACTGAAATTGTGATTTTTTTTTTCCCAAAGGGACTATTTACAACCTTCAGATAAGACCGGTTGCTTAGTTTCTATGCAGATAGCTAGGAGAGGAATGGACTAATGAGGGAAATTTGGACATTTGATTGAAAATTCTGAAAGTTGCTTGGACAATAATTCACTCAACCATTATAACATAAAATGGTGTTGGTGCTTGCTAAAGGGCACCATTCCTTCTATGCTATTATTCATTATATCTCTTAACATGGCATTAAGGAGCACTATGATGCTGAGTGCCATCTTTTAAGCCATGGGCACTGTAAAAGTAAGCAAGTTAATTCTGTCTGGCATGACAAGATTCTTCCTGTGAAATAACTCATGCAATTATAAAAGAAAGCTCTGTTTTCCTTAAAAATACATGTTTTCCTAGCATGTAGCCAGATGGACTCAGGACCAGTGGGTTATGTGCTCCTCTGCTAGCAGATGGGAGACAGAGTCAGATTTCAAAGCTGACGTCACCCTAGATATACCCCTGCAGTGACCTCAGTTCTTCAGTATCTCTGTCTCCTTAGCAGATGTGGATGCTATCCCCACACTAGCACGATGTTGGCGGGATTGCAGCACTAATACAAAGAGAGAGAGTTTTTACCTTAAAGGAAGATTGAGCCCTGCCCTCCTGCGATGATACCTAAGGCTCCCTCCCCCAGTTGAGAATTCCTGAGGTGATTTCCATGATCCCTCAGAGGTGTGCCTTGGCGGCTGAAAGGCAGCGGGTGCAGAAGCTGAGCATGGCGGTGAAGGCTAAAGCCCTCTCCCCTCGCAGCTGGAGATCGTCTCTGTATTCAGCCGGTAAGCGCAGAGACCGGGTAAGTAGAGAACTCCAATCCAGAGACGGGGAAGGGCTTCGGTAAGTCTTTCTCTGGTCTCCTTACTCTGTGCACCATACCGACTTTGCTCCCAATCTCCGCCTAGGTGAGATAAAGGGGGTTCCAAACGGGTTGAGAAGCTCCCCAATGGGCTAGGTACCGTTCTTGACTCGGTGGGTCATCCATGTGGTGATCCATGGCGGCACCATCTTGCGCGTGGTTGGCTGCGGCGCTTTCCCCCCTTGACCGTTGGTACGCGTGGGGCAGGCCAGCCTCTTGTGCACCTACCATGCGCGTATATACATGCATAACTGAGCGCACAACCATCCACTCAGACATACGCGCGCCGAGACGAGTTTGTGCACGCCCGATAGACCTAACGGTTAAACGCGCAAACCACAGAGGCTATGGCCCTGGCAGCAAAGAAGCTCAGGCGACACTCCCTTTGCGCGGCCTGCCATATTAGAGCCGCACAGTCCAATCTGGAATCCTGCCTGTGTCAACACTGTGAGGAGGCCCCGGGCTAGACTCTCAAAACCTTTCCAAGCCTGGCCCATCCCAGTCTGAGGATGGGTCGGCCACGACCTTATCCAACAGCTCCCCGGACCTGAGCAATTCCGGGATGGCGTCCTCACCGGGAGAGGGCATTTCAGTAGCTCCTACCCCGGTTCCCCCTGGGACAAATATGGACCCGGGGGCCTTCTCTTGGTTGGAATTTTTTCAGGGACTCCAAGTTCAGGTGCAGTCAGCCCCTGTCTCGGCTCGGGTTGAACCCCAGCTGGGGGGGGGGGGCCTCACTCTCCCGGCCCTGCTCACGGGCCTCGAGACAAGCCACGCCTCACCAAGAGTATCCCTGACAAGGAGCCAGACACCACAGATGATAACGGGGACTCACTGGAGGATGGGGAAATCCCTCCAGGCCTGGAACCATACAGAACCATGCTTCGTTTCTTTTACAGAGATTAATTGCCGGCCCTAGTCTCCCAGACCCTGAAGACTCTGGGGGTTCCAGATACAGACCCTATGGCGGAACCAAAGAAGAACCCCATCCTGGTGTCCCTTCGTACAAGGGATCTTGGCCTCCCACATCACAGGAAAAGACAATGTCACAGCAGATAGCATCCACTCCCCCGGCCAAAGACTTCCATCTTTGGCCGGGGGAGTGGGGCAAATGAGTTTTGCCCCACCATCCACAAAACAATAACCCCCACATGTACCGAGAGAAAGCCATGGTACACCGCTGAACTAAGAAACTAAAGCAAGACCTCAGAACCAAGGAACGCACCTGGCGTAAACAACCAACACCCACACACAAAATGGCCTACAAACACACATTACATACATACCGACAAGCAACCATCCACGCCAAACGTGATTTCTACGCAGCAAAAATCCACAGCTATAAATTCAACCCAAACGCCTTATTTTGCCTCGTTACAGAACTCACAAAGTCCCCCTTTCCCTCCTCCCAAGAAATAAACAGCTTAGAGAAATGTGAAAAACTTGCCGATTACTTTCAAAGTAAAATCTCCAAAATCCTGACACGTCTACCCCCTAACCCTGCACCCACAGACCCACTACTGATCGACAACAACACAAACCTCGACTCCCTTGACACTACCTCCGTGAAGGAAGTTGAATCTATATTAAAAAAGATGCGTCCATCCACCCATATCGCAGACACCATCCCATCAAAAATTCTCCTTTCCATTCCCTCTGCCATTGCAAAACCAATAGCAGAAGTCATAAACTGCTCCATTACTTCCGGGAAAGTCCCTGACCCACTTAAACTCGCCATCGTGAAGCCACTACTAAAGAAACCCACCCTCGACCACAATGACCCCGCAAATTACAGGCCCATTTCCAACCTGCCCTTCATATCCAAAATCATGGAGAAAGTGGTAAACACCCAACTCACTGATTTCCTAGAAGAAAACAATATTCTACACCCCACTCAATACGGTTTTCGTAAAGACCGAAGCACCGAAAAACTACTACTCGCAATAACGGATACCATCCTCAAAGGCATGGACCACGGCCAATCATATATACTTGCCCTTCTCTATATCTCAGCCGCCTTTGATACCGTGAATCATCAAATCCTTATATCACGTTTAGCGGAGATAGGCATCTCAAACACAGCACTATCCTGATTCTCCTCATACCTTGACCACCGTAAATATTTAGTCAAGCTTGATAATTTTGAATCCGCACACATTCCCCTCACACAAGGGGTACCCCAAGGCTCTTCTCTATCCTCCACCCTCTTCAATATATACTTACTCCCTCTCTGCCACCTCCTCGCTAAACTAGGACTAAAATTCTTCTTGTACGCAGACGACGTACAAATACTTATTCCAATTAAAAAATCCATCAACGAAACCCTTCAATACTGGGAAATATGCCTGACATCCATCAATTCTCTCCTCTCCAATCTCCACCTTGCACTTAACACCTCGAAGACTGAAATCCTCATCATAGCAAACCAACCACTCAATTCAATCCACCAAATGATTCTCAACGCCTCACAAGCTCACACACTACCGCCCAGTGTCAGAGATTTAGGAGTCACCCTAGACAATCAACTCAGCTTCAAATCCCACATTAAATCACTCCTAAAAGGGGGCTTCTACAAACTACAAATCCTCAAAAAACTGAAGCCCCTTCTCCACGCCCATGACTTCCGCATGGTTATGCAAACCACAATACTAACCAAACTCGACTACTGCAACTCCCTTCTCTTAGGCCTCCCAGCCTCCACCATCAAACCCCTCCAAATCCTCCAAAATGCCATGGCAAGAATCTTAACAAACACCAGAAAAACTGACCACATCACTCCCATACTCCAAGATCTCCATTGGCTCCCCATCACCTTCCGTTCCCAATATAAAACACTTACCATCCTCCACAATACATTATACAACAACTCACCCTGGCTTGAAGACATGCCACAATTCCGTCAAACTAATCGCCCCACTAGAAACTCCCTTGCTGGCACTCTCCAAACCCCCTCACTTAAAATTGGGCACCTCACCGCTACTAGGGACAGAGCCTTCTCTATTGCGGGCCCTACCCTCTGGAACTCCCTACCCGTCAAACTCCGCTTAGAACCGTCCCTGAGCCATTTCAAAAAAGGAATCAAGACATGGCTCTTTAAACAAGCATACCCCAATTCCACCCAATCCTAACCAATGTCCCCCCTTGTATCATGTCAGTCCCAACCTAGCCTATTTCCTTTCTCCCCGACCACAATTTACCATCCCAGTACCCCCCCCCCGCTCCCTCCCTTTCTTTCCCCCCCTTCTGCACCCCCATCAGACCATCCCTACTCCCCCCCGCTCCCTCTCCCAGCGCCCCTAGCCTCCCCCTACCTCGCCCCCCTACCCCCCTAACAATTTCTCCCCTAAATACCTTCACCCTTTGTACCCTGTTCCTTCCACCCCCTCCTCTCCTTACCCCCTTCCCTCCCTCCCCCCCCCTACACCAGATGCTAACCGTTCTCATGTGCACTCGCCCCCTCTCTTACTGTAAATAAGTTTCATATGTTAAGTGTCTCAAGTGCACATACCCCCTAATTTTGTATATTAGTTCCCTTTGCATATCTAATTCTAATTGAATGTAAATAGTTGTAACGTTGCCTGATGACTCTCCTCTCCTGTACCTTTGCATATCCTCCAGTTATCCCCCTCCCCTGTTCATTGTATTTTCCTTTCTCAGTTATTTGTAAACCGACATGATGTGTCCTACGAATGCCGGTATAAAAAAAAGTTTTAAATAAATAAATAAATAAATATTAAATCGCTGGGGCCTCCCGGCCATGGACCTACTGGCCACATCTCACAATGCCATAGTCCCCTGGTTCTTCAGTCGCAGATGAGATCAGCACTCCCAAGGGATTGACACCCTCGTCCAGACCTGGCCAGAAGAGGACTTACTGTACGCCTTCCCTCCATGGCCTCTACTGGGCAAGATCATCCGCTAGATAAAACACCACAGAGGTCTCGTCCTACTAGTGGTCCCAGATTGGACTAGACGCCCTTGGTACGCAGACATGTGAAGGCTCCTCATGGGGAGCCCTCTGTACCTCCCCCCACACAGGGACCTTTTCCAGCAGGACCCGATCCTTCATGAAGAACCATCCCTATTCTCTCTTATGGTCTGGCTCTTGAGAGGACTCACCTGAAGAAGCACGGTTACTCGACTGCTGTGATCGCAACCTTGCTCTGCACGCGGAATTTCTCAACGTCTCTGGCATACATATAGATCTGGAGAATATTTGAGGCTGGTGCAAGGACCGCAGGGTGCCCCCGCGAACGGCCAAGATCCCCATGATTCTGGAATTTCTATAGGTTGGCCTGAAGGAAAGGGTTGTCGCTCAACTCTCTCAAGGTTCAGGTAGCAGCCCTCTCCTACTTCAGAGCAGAAGTAAATGGAAACAGTCTGTCAGCACATCTGGTTTTGGTCCGTTTCCTAAAAGGGGTTAAGCAACTCCAACCACCCTTAAAGTGGCCGGTACTCCATGGAACCTCAATCTGGTACTGCACTTCCTAGCAGGACTTTCCTTCAGGCCAATGCGCAGTCTGTCACTACGCCTATTAACATTAAAGACGGTATTCTTTTTGGCAATATGCTCGGCCTGTCGCATCTCAGATCTATAGGCACTATCCTGTCGGGAACCATTCCTTCGATTTACTCCAGGAACAGTACAGCTTCACATTGTTCCCTCCTTCTTACCAAAGGTTATGTCGGATTTTCACTTGATCAAATCCATCTCCTTGCCATCAACGGAGGGACACAAGGACTCAGAAGACTCCCACCTTCTTCACCATCTAAACGTCGGCAGACTCCTTGTGCGGTACCTAGAACACTCAGAATCGGTGCGCAAGACAGAACGCTTGTTTTTTCTTCACAGTGGAAAGAAACAGGGCGAAGCGGCTTCGCCAAGCTACTATAGCTCGCTGGATCAAGGAAGCAATCAAGGCAGCTTATGTAGAGGCAGGGAAGTAATTTTTCCAATTATTAAGATGAGAGCAAGAAATGCAGCTACCTTGGAGTCTGCTCTTGAGAGGTGGAGTGAGATATGGTTGCACTACTGTCTCAAAGCTGGCTGGATTTCCATTGTAAGTAGAGATCATGAGAAGTGGGTTTCTAGTACTGGGAGTTAGAACTCAGTGAGGTGAAGAATTAATCAGAACATACTTTTATTAACAGAGAAACATACAGTCTGTTAGAAAATTACATACAGCAAGGCCTGTTTGTTCTTCACTCCTGCTTAATCTCTAGCATTATCCGCATTTCCCTGCAGCTAAGGGAATACTACTCTGTGTAGTATTCCATGTTTTCTTGAATTCTGATACTAATTTTTTTTGCCTCCACCACCCTTTCTGATGCCTCTTGCCTTTCCAATCCTAAAAATGAGAGCTTATTTAAAAGAGACGAAAAACTTGACTGTAGTTGATTGAAAACTATTAACTGGTATAAAATATATTTTTATGGCAAAAATATGAAATAGTTAAAATACAGTTCTTATTAAATGTATTTACCTTTTCTTAATTTTCTTTTTGTTAATTTGCAGTTGAAAGCTAAACCCAAAAGAGTGAAAGCAATTTACAACTGTGTAGCAGATAATCCTGATGAACTAACATTTTCAGAGGGAGAAATTATTATAGTTGATGGCGAGGAGGATCAGGAGTGGTGGGTGAGTACCAGTAATTTCACTTTCAACATTACTAACGTTTGGGGAAAATGCTGGCATGTTTCTATGACTGGTCTAGGTCATTTAGGTATTGCTGATGGCTACCATGGTAACTCTAGTACACATGTAATTCTGTAGGCAATATATTGCTAAACACTTCTATCATTTGATTATGTAATGCAGCAATAATATACAGTGGCTATAGAAAGTCTTCATCCCTTTGACCACCATCAGACTTGCATGCATTTAAATGAGGATTATTTTCCACTCATCAATATACCATACTCCACACTTATCAGGGCCAAAATATTTTATTAGAGGACGAAGCTTATAGCTATCCAAAAAACAAGACTGAAATCCAATTGAATAAGTCTCCACCCCCTCATGTCAATACTTGGTGGAAGTACTTTTGGCAGCAATTACAACTGTGATTGGGTAGATCTCCACCAGCTTTGAACATCTTGATTTGTCATTATTAGATCAAGTTCTGACAAGTTCCTTGGGGGAGCATCGATGGACAGCAATCTTCTTCAGTCGACTAATTTTTCATTGGATTGAGGTCAAGGCCACTCCAGGACATTCTTTTTTATTCCTTAGCCACTCTAGTGTAGCTTTGTGTGCTTCACAGAGTCGTCATGCTGAAAAATGAACTTCTTTTCCAGTTTCAGCTTTCTTGTAGAGGGGAACTGGTGTCGTCAAGGACAGTGGCTTAAAAAGTCTACATCCCCTTATAAAATGTTCACCTTTAGTTGCCACTGTAAATGTTCTTAAATAGTGCTTCTGTTCAAAGCATTTCAAGGACAATTGGAACAGTTATTAAATAACCTTGCTGCTTATTTTGCCTTCCTTAGAGGGATGAGATTAGGATGTCTACTTGGTGTGCTGCTACTTAAAGATTATAAATTTGGGAATAACCCCCTTTTTAAGAGGGGGTTAGGGATTGAGTATTTAGGCCTCCGTAATCCTTCTGCACTGTTCTTGAGCACCCCATATAGTATTAATGAATTTGAGAAAACAGCACCTCAATTGCTTTGGTGCGAGGCCATCATGTTCCAAAAAAACAGTTCCTGGCAAACTCTGGGAAGAATGAAGGACATGCTGGTTTTAGCTGTGAGAAAGCAGGGGCCAGGCAGATAAAAGCACGTAATAAATGAATTAAGCATTAACACATGATAGGGTATGCCGGAGCCTGCGCTATTGGTGCTGACACCGTTGCTAGAGCCCTTGAATTTGATCCTTGGTATGCAACCGATGCTGGTGCCCCGGGCACCCTCGATACCCTGGGGAGCACTGATGTTGCCCCCGACAGAGTCCATTCCCATCGCTGATTTCTCAGACGAAGGTGAGCTGTTGGGATCGATGGCTCTGCTTTTGTGGCCAACCCTGCAGCCAGTGTTGCTGGAACCCATTCTGGGTCCTTTCCAGCCCCCGGGGCTCCCGATCCCCTCTGTGCCTCAGGCCAAGGGCATAGTCCAGATCCCTGACCAGTATCCCCGAGGAACCTGAGCGAGGAGGATGCCCCGTACGACCCATGGGAGGATGACATGTCTGAGTCCTCCTCCGAGGACCTGCCCTCTGAGCAGTCTCCTCCAGAGAAGAGGCATCGATCCCTTTCCAAGGACCTGACATTTACAGGCTTTGTATGGGCCATGGCAGAATCAATCCCATTCCAACTCCTGATGGAGGATGACTCCTGACATAAGATGCTGGAGATCCTCCAGTTTGTGGATGAGCCTAAGGATGTGGTGGCTGTCCCAGTTCATGACATTTTTAAGGACTTGTTTGTCTTGTTCTGGGAACACCCCATCTTGGTACCCCAGGTGAACAGGAAGACCGATGCAGTGTATCTGGTTCAGCCCACCAATGGATATGAGAAATGTCAGCTCCCGCACCAGTCTGTGGTGGTGGAGTCCACCCTCTAAAAAAACAAAGCGTACTCGAATTCATGCTTCGGCTCCTCCGGCCCAAGAACACAGAGCGCTGGACGCCCTAAGGAGGAAAGTCTTCCAGGGCTCCATGCTGGCGGCTCGTATTGCCTGCTATCAGCTCCGTGTGAGCCAATATTTCAGGAATCTCTGGAAACAAGTCCAGGATCTGGTTGAGCACCAGCCTCAGCAACTGCAGGAAGACTTCTTGAAGGTGGTCCAGCCAAGTTTGGAGTGCGACAAGCATGAGGTCTCGGCCACCTATGATGTCTTTGAGAGGGTGGTGGCAACCAGCATTGGTGCCCGCCACATGGCTTGGCTCCTCGCCTCTGACCTCCGACCGGATGTTCAGGAATGGCTTGCAGATCTGCCCTGTACTAGAGATACCCTCTTCAGTGACAAGGTTAAAGAGGCAGTATTAGAGCCGAAGGATAAGCAAGAGACACTCCTGCATCTCAGCCAGCACCTTGGACCAACAGTCCTCAGGCAAGAAGTCTTCAAGACAAGGTGCCCTTTTTACCTCCGAGGAAGTACTAACTTCCAGCAAACAGAGTGAGGTCTCAACAGGCCGCCCCTAGAGCTAGCCCTCAGGAAACACGAGTTCCTAGGCCTCAGCCAGTGCCCCCAGCAAAGCCCTGCCAATGGGGTTTTGACTGGTTGCTAGTGAGTAAGCCAATCACCGATGCCCTCGATGGCTGGCACTCCAGGCAGAGGTCAGCTACGGTTCTTTGCGGACTGTTGGCCATCAGTCACCTTGGATCAGTGGGTCCTGTCCATCGTTCATCGGAGGTACAGGTTAAATTTCCAGAGTGTTCCTCCAGACTCTCCTCTGTGCCCCAGAGAAGGGGCTTCTCAGCAGATCAGGAAATACTTTTGAAGAAGCTCTCCACCCTTGTAATGGCCAAGGCAGTCGAACCCGTGCCCCCCAGAGCAATGAGGGAGCGACTTCTACTCCAGAACAAGGGACCTCTGTCCTATTCTGGATTTGCGGGCCTTGAACATATTCCTAAAATGGGAAAAGTTCAGAATGTTCTCTCTCAGCACCCTGATACCTCTCCTGTGGAGAGGGGACTGGCTATGCTCCCTTAATCTAAAGGACACCTACACTCACATCAAAATTTCCCATGCCTACAGGAAGTACCTGCATTTTGTGGTGGGTGAGAACCACTTCCAGTACCAGGTGTTGCCATTCAGTCTGGTGTTTGTACGCTGCATTTTCACCAAGTGCCTAGCGGTGGTGGGTGCTTACCTATGGAGACTATGAGTACAGGTTTTTCCTTACCTGGATGACTGGCTCATCAAGAGTGCCACCTTGGAGGGAGTGCTGCAGTCTCTACACTCTACCATTTGGGTACTGGAGGCCTTGGGTTTTCTGGTCAACTGCCCAAAGTCTCAGCTGAGTCCATCACCACAGTTGGACTTCATTGGGGCCAGGTTTCATACAGCGCAGGCTCTGGCGTTTTTACCCCAGGACCATGCACTCACCTTAGTGGCCTTGGCGGGAGCAATCTCTCAGAGTCACCAAGTCTCAGCTCACAGTATGCTGCGGCTGTTGGGACACATGGTGGCGACTGTCCAGTTTTACTCCCTTCGCTCGTCTGCACATGAACAGGGCTCAGTGGGCCCTCTGATCCTAGTGGTGCCAAGGCCACCCAAGACCTTCAAGTGCACTTCCGGGTTACTCAACCACTCCGGGTCTCCTTGGCATGGTGGGAGACCCTATCCAACTTGGAGGCAGGGGTACTCTTCCAGACCTTCTCTGCTCAAGTTGTGCTCACCATGGATGCCTCCCACTTCTGGTGGGGTGCCCATGTAGAGGGACTCTGCACCCAAGGTTGGTGGTTTGCTCAGGAAGCGCAACATCAGATAAACTTCCTGGAGCTCCTGGCGATCAGATATGTGTTTTGGATGTTTCGGGATCACCTACCCAACAAGGTGGTCCTCATCCAGACCGACAATCAGGTGGCAATGTGATGCCTCAACAAAAAGGGAGGTACGAGATTGTTCCTCCTGTGCCAAGAGGCAGTCCAGATCTGGTCATGGGCTCTATGGGCTCTATCCCAAGGCATCCTGCTCCATGCCATGTATCTTCCAAGGACGGAGAATGTAGTGGCAGATGGCCTGAGTTCTCGTTCCGCCCCCACGAATGGTCCCTGAAGCAGGAGGTTGCAGATCAGATCTTCCGTCTTTGGGGAACCCAGGACATAGAGTAGTTTGCCTCCCCCTGCAACAAGAAGGTAACTTTGTTCTGCTCCCTGATCAGAGAGGACGGCGAGCTGGCATCGGACACCTTTGCACATCATTGGGGCAGGGGCCTTCTTTATGTGTATCCTCCATTTCCACTAGTGTCAAAGACCCTCCTGAAGCTCCAGCACGACCAGGGGACCATGATCCTCATCGCTCCTTATTGGCTGCAGCAGTTCTGGTTCCCACTCCTGCAAGATTTTGCCTTGAGGGAGCCGATCAGTCTGGGGGCCTCCCAGACCTTATCACACAGGATTGGAGCAGGCTGCATCATCCCAAATCCCAAGCCTTATCCCTCAAGGCGTGAATGTTGATAGGCTGATTTTACAGCCTTGGATCTCTCGGATGCAGTGTCTCGGGTCTTTCTAGAATCCACGAGGCCTTCTACTAGGAAGTCTTACGGCCTAAAGTGGAAGAGGTTCTCCGCTTGGTGTGAGAGTCATGGTTTGAACCGTTCTATTGCTCCATCCCTAAGCTGCTGGACTATCTGCTACACCTCTCAGACTGGTCTAAAAACCAACTCAGTCAAGGTGCATCATAGTGCTATTAGGGCTTACCAGCAGGAGGTGGATGGTGTGCCCGTCTCCGTACACCCTATCATGGGGTGCTTCATGCGGGGTCTGCTTCAACTGAAGCCTCCCCTGAGGCTCCCGCAGTATCCTGGGACCTCAGCATAGTCCCGGCCCAGCTTATGAAGGCTCCTTTCAAGCCTCTGCATTCCTATGACCTAAAGTTCTTGACCTGGAAGGCCGCCTTCCTAGTGGCAGTCACCTCGGCATGCAGAGTCGGCAACCTTCAAGCTTTAGTGTTGTATCCACCTTACACAAAGTTCTTCCACGATAGGGTGGTCCTGTGCATACACCCTAAGTTCCTGCCTAAGGTGGTGATGGATTTCCATCTAAACCAGTCAGTCTTCCTACCCACCTTTTTTCCAAAGCCTCATTCACATCAGGGCAAATGGGCTCTGCAAAGTTTGCACTGCAAGAGAGCCTTAGCCTTCTACTTGGAGCGGACAGCAGGCCAAAGGCAGTCCACGCAACTCTTCATCTCTTTTGACAGGAACAGATTGGGAGCTGCGGTTGCTAAGCAGACTCTGTCCAACTGGCTAGCAGATTGCATCTCCTTCTGCTATGCTCAGGTGGGACTGTAGCTTGGGGGCCATATCAAGATTCATTCCATCAGAGCCATGGCAGCTTTGGTGGCCCACTTACGAGCGATCCTTGTGGACGAGATCTGCAAGGCTGCGATATGGAGTTCTCTCCACACCTTTGCCTCACACTACTGTCTGGACAGGGATGGCCGACATGACAGCAGTTTTGGCCAGTACATCCTCCAGAATCTCTTTCAGCTGGAAACCCAACTCTTCCTGTTTCAGGCCCCTTGTTCGGGTTCAGGCTGTCTCTCTCTCTGTTACCAACAGCACCTCGGTTGTTGTGCCCGTTGGCACTTGGTTCAGTGACTGTTGGTCCCCTGGTTTTGGGAACAGCCTGTAGCTAGGCATTCACCCACTTGTGAGGACTACCATCCTGCTTGTCCTAGGAGAAAGCAGAGTTGCTTACTTGTAATAGGTGTTGTCCTAGGACAGCAGGAAGTTAGTCCTCAGGAAACCTGCCTGCCACACTGCAGAGTTGGGTTTTCTTCTAGTTTATTTTATTTTTTTCTTAATTCTTTATTACGAGACTGAAGAGGGGACCCCGTGTGGAAGCTTGGATAGTGGCATGCTCAGTGTGCCAGTCACAGTTTTTAGAAACTTTGACAAAAGCTTTCCATGCCAGGCTCCATCTGATGATGTAACCTACTTGTGAGGACTAACATCCTGCTGTCCTAGGAGAACACCTATTACAGGTAAACAGATCTGCTTTCTGCACGAGTCCAAGTAGAGTGTAAGCTATGGTACCAGAGGTGAGAGCCTTGAATACCCAGGAAGCTAGTTAACATTTTGCAGTGCAAACCTGTAAATGTTCTTGCACATATACAGTTTTCTGAGACCCAAATAAAACCCTCATTTTGCTTTTAAGAGTAAAAAATGTAATGATTTTGCTTGCTTGAAATGCAAGTATATTGTGATGCCATACAGTACTGGTAAAGCTATCCATTATATCTCTGGAGCAAGCCTCTGAAATACAGTGTTTTGCTGTAGTTGGTCAGCGTGCAGGATTCTCACCAAAACATTTTAGACCATTCCTTTCTGATTTTGTGAGTAATGACAGATAATGACCATTAGGCTGTGCAGCCTGCTTTCTCCATGTATTGTGATATCTTGCATCCTGTTCTGTTGACGGGGTTTCCCTTCCTAACAGGTCTATCCAGTACCGAGCGGTAGGAAGAGCTGCGTTAGCGCCTACAGCACCCGCGGTTGCCGCACGCACAGTGCAGCTCACCTACCGCTCGATCCTGAACACTAATTTTATTTAAATGTAAACCGTGTCCGAAAAGCCTTAGGCCCGCGCAACCCATTTTACTGGATAGAGCGCCTATACAGTATCCTGGGTGCGCGGGCCTAACGCTTCACGCCACGCTGGTATCTGTCATTTCAAATGTCATTTGAAATGACAGATACCAGGAAGTCGGGTCCGATCGGAGTAAGTTGCTTCGCCGCTGTCATCTCTCTCAAAAGTAAGTTGACAGCGGCGAAGCAACTTACTTTTGCATCCGATCGGACCCGACAGCGGCGAAGCCAAAAAAAAAGCGAAAAAAGCGAAAAAACCAAAGGTAACCCCGACCCGACCGGACCCGACCCGACTTACTTTTGCAGCCGTCCGGCCATCGAAGAAGGCATCATTGCTCCCCTACCTCCCGGGGAAAGATGGCTGCCAGCACGGGGAAAGCGGCCCCTGTGCATTCAATTGGCGAGGCTCCCGATTCCGGCCGCTGATTGGCTAAAGGGAAAAGCGGGGGCGGTGACACCCCCATCTTACGTCACGGGAGAGAAGGTTTGCGGCGCCGGGGTGGGAGGAGCTTCGTGGTGCAGTGTAGGTAAAGTGTGCAACACGGTCTGCATGCACCTACATTTATATATTGAATTAGTAAAAAATATATATATGAATATTATAATAATGTATCAGAGCCCCGTGCAGACATTGCACCGAAACAGCAACATAGTAGATGTCAGCACAAAAAAAAAAAAAAACATCCAACCGGCCCAGTTATCCCCCCTCTATGTTGCCAAGAATGCATCCCAGCTGCCAACCCTATCACACCTTATCCTGGCTGTAAGCTTTTCTTGCCTTCCTCCACTTTCTTAGGCTGATGAACATATTTCCCTGATCTCTGTTCCGCCACTGTGTGTCTGTGCGTGTGTGTGTGTGTGTGTTGGGGGGGGGGGGGGGGGTGTGCAATGCTAACACCCAGTGGTTATTTTTCTTAAAAAAATAAAATAAAATACCGGAATCGGGGGTGTGTGGCAGTGGCAGCCTCCACCTTCCACTTTTCCCCCAATGCAGCAAAGGCAGCAGGTTCCAAAAGGGTCCAGATGGGTGACCTGGCGGTCAGAGGCACCAACCCACGGATCTTATTATGAATGGAGGTGTTTGTTCCCCTTTATTCACGCGGGCCCCCTGCTCAGGGTGAGGGGATTGGAGAATCCTCATCCAATTGGGAAGGCAGCGGGCCACACGCCTGCCGGGCCCTGAGGGCTCCAGCGACCGCCCTGCTGCCAGCATGCACCCCATCGAGGAGAGGGGCAAGGGCTCCCAATGATCTTTCTGATCCGGGGGGGTCGGGGGTAAAGGGCAAGGCCTCACTGAGCCTTAGAAAAAGGGGAGTGAGGGGAATGGAAGGAAAACAATCGCCAAGGAATGATATTTTGTAGTTAAATTGTAATCTCCGGCTCTGCAAGCCAGGGCAGTTTCTTGGCCGGAGCCAGTTCTCTCCTTTAATTGCGGCCTTCTGGCTCCCTCCGAGGCGAGGGGCAGCAATGCGTAGTCAGTGGGAAATCTTCCACACAAATAAATAGAATAAGGGCGCCTCCACCTGCAGTGGGCTAAAGGTAACCTCCTTTAGCCCACCGCCTCCCCAGGAAGATGGCTGCCAGCACGGGGGAAAGCGGGCCCCTGTGCATTCAATTGGCTGCTCAAGACGTGACGTCACGTCCCCGTGCTGGCAGCCATCTTCCCGGGGAGCGGGGGAGCAACGATATCTTCTACAGATGGCCGGACGGGGGAGCAACGGAGCCGGACGGCTGCAGAAGTAAGTCAGGTCCGGGTCCCCCTTTGGTTTTTTCGCTTTTTTTTGCTGTCAGTGTCTCCCCTCCTCCCGGAGCAAGGCTGCTTTTCGCGCCCTGCTCCGGGATGAGGGGGAGACACTGACAGCGGCGAAAAAACCAAAAGCAAGAAGTAAGTCACTTCGCCGCTTTTGAAAAAACCGTTGCAGCCCCCCTCCGATGTGCGGAGGGGGGCTGCAACGGTTTTTTCGCTTTTTTTTTTGGCTTCGGGAGCAGGGGAGAGGACTGGGGCTGCCACGGAGACCGGCACCCATGATCGCGGCCGGGGCAGGTGAGTGGGGGCTGGGGGAAAGCTTGCCACCTACCCTTACCCCTGCCTCTACCGCAGGGGTCAGGGTAGGCGGTAAGTTTGCAGGTTAAACGTGCGACAAAACGGCAGGGAAAGTTAGCGAGTCATGGCACGGGTTACGGGATGCTAGGGAATAGCTAATTCGCTCGTTTGCATGCAATATGCATGCCGCGTGCGGAAGGGGTCGACCGGGATTTTAGGACGCGGTAGAAGTAGGTTAAAGTGGATTCGGGATCGCAGGGAGGGATAACGCGGCCGGAAAGTGAGTAAAAAGCGGCTTAGGAGCAGGGTAAACGCGGCCGCACTTTACAGGATAGACCTGTAAGGAAGTCCCACTGGGTGGCTGTTCAGTGCATTTGTCACCTTTTTGTTTCTTGTGACACTGGAGTCTACAAGACCAGGTGCATGAGGGAACCAAAGAGCATGCACTTTTCAAAGCTCTGGGGACAGGTGCCAGTTCTGCGGGTTTTGCATCCGTTCCGAAAGGGAAAGCAGGAGTTTCCTTTCTTTTTGAGAATGTACCTGCACGGGTTTGCACCTACTTTTTTCTTTGAGTATTTTTTTTTTCAGCCAAAACAATGCGTGTATAGTTTTTGAAAATACACAACTCGGTGCTTTTGTTGCTTTTCCCAGCCTACCCTGCCCCAGGAATGCCTCCATAAAAATGCGGGTAAAAGTACACGCGTGTTGAACACCTCCCCCGTGTACTTTTACAAATGTACAGTGTAGGCAATTTTCATAACTTCCTCGGGCAAGACCACCTGCAGATTAGAAATAAATGTAATTATTATTTTTTAATTTATCAGTGAAAACAATAGCGTGATATTTTCAGCTTTAATCTACCTGTTCTGTGTAGTGGAAACATGCTTATTTGGATGATGAAAGGGTGGGGTGTTTTTTGGGTTCGTTAGTTTTCCTTGCACTACTAATTTTTGAATGGCCAGGGTACCTTATGGATTTCAGACCAAGAGAGAGTTTTATGCAGTAACACGCCACCTGTTGAAACTTGCTCCAATCTAACCTGATCCGCTATACTTCTGCTTGTTAGAAGCGCTTGATTTAACACTTTAGTTTTAATTACTGCTCAAAACTAAATCTGAGAGAACTGAAAATCTTTGGCTGTGGCTGTAGTTTTTTTGGAATCTTAGGGCCTGATTTTCAAAAGCATTTACATGCTTAAAAGTGGGTTTTACACATGTAAATGCACTTTACCTGAATAAGTGGGCTTTTGAAAATTGCTATAATATATGCCATTGAATTATCCATAAGATTTACCCGAGTTCAGTGCACTTTACAATGGGTAAATGTCTTTTGAAAATTGCTACAGTAGTTACATTTACAAGTGTAAATCCTTTTGAAAATTACCCGTTTACTGTTCAGATTAATACTTGTTGTATTTAATGATTATTGTATCTGGACCAGCCAAGTAGCTCAGTTGCCATGTAGAGAATCTTGGTTCGATTCCTAGGCTAGTCTTCTCTTTCCTGGGTCAGCTGGGGATGCTGCATAGGCAGTGTTACAGACCCTCAGGGGGATGGGTGAAATTTCAGCCATCACTCAGTGGTGATACCTAGTGGCCAGACTCTTAGGGTCCATGTTAGCCGAGATCTGGAGGAAGCTACCATAGCTGGACCAAATTGGAAAGGGATTATACAAATAGGGTGAAAAATTCTAGATCTTTATAACTGAAGAATCATTGAACTGTAGCAAAATAAAGGCTGGTTTTGATTTGAGCTGGAATCAGAGAGGAGCAGAAGGAAACTGCTAAGCTGAAAAAAGGTTACCATGTCCGAGCAAATAACAAACCTGTTTATTTATTTATATACGCTGAACGATGTTACTCAGTCATTTAATGACACCATTTTCATATTACAGATTGGCCATATTGATGGGGAACCTAATCGCAGAGGAGCTTTTCCAGGGTCATTTGTTCACTTCATTGCTGAATAAAGCTGCAATTGAAAAGTAAAACGCATGGAGAGAGAGGCGAGAAGTCCTTTTTGGCTACTGAAAACAGAAATGCAACTTGAGGCAAACTGGTCCACAAAATCCTTGTTCTATGTAGTTGACCTTAATTCTACTATTCTGGCAGCTATTGTCCGTGTGTGAATATGATCAAGTCTGTATAAACTTAATTTCTTAACAAAAAAAAAAAGTAGATTTGTAACTAAATTTTTTTAAAGTCTTATATTCTCATTATTTATTTTTCCTTGAAGGAAATTTCTTAAAAATGTGATGTAGATATTTGCTTCAGACAATTTGAGATTTCTGCATAAGCTATAACCTAACTTCTAGATCTAATCCTGCAATTCTGTCTTAATATTTGGTGAGAATGAGGCATCCTGTCCCCAATGATCATTTTATGCAGTTATGCAAAATCTTGATTGACCAGTCCTTTTCTCCATCATCATATTTAAAAGGACAACTGAACCTTAATCATTTAGTTCAAGCCCTGTTCACTGGTTGAATTAACAGTTTGACACAAACTGCATTTTTCATGAATTTACTTTAATTGCTAAAGGTGATAGCAGATTCCAGGGCCTTCTTGGGTGTTCTGAGATAATTTGTTGCCTTTCTGCACTTTAATGCACAGTAACTTGTGCACCCTACATTCACATTCAGACAGCAATGTTTGTTCATGCCAAACTGTTTCAAAAGAAGCTGTGCCATTGCTATGTTTCCTTCTATCAATTATGAAAATAGTAGGTATGTAACTTTATTAACTTTCCTAATCAAGTTAGTAGGCCATTGCATTGGTAGTGTGTCTTTTCTGGGACAGTACACGTCAGTTGCAAATGCTTTCACCTATAGCCAAATGCTAAAAATGGAAGCAGCAGCCAAATGGAAAACCAGCAACTACTTGAGCAGTTTTATTTTTGGATCTCTTATCTTCAGATCAAGGCAGGGTTCAGGCATGCACTTTTCATACATAATGGGCTAATGCCCACTGTTTGCACAACTTCATGTCTGTGGTACGCTTTTGTTGATGATCTACACAAACAGCTAAATCAGTCATTCTGATTGGATAATTTTTCAATGTCTGTGAGTTCTTGCTGACCGTCACTATTAAAATGATTATAAAATTCTGAAGGCTCACCCTGCAGAGACCTAGGTTTAATTCCTGGCTGGAGTCTTCTGCTCCCCAAGTGGATCAGATCTGACAGGGAGGGAGATAGCGATCCCCGGAGTTAGGGCCTATGATTACCAGGTTCTGGAGGGGGCCCTCATGCATGGCCCCCAGCTGAGGACCGTCACTGCAATGATTTAACTAAGTGACTTGAGGAGGGGATATGAAATAGAGAAAAAATTCCCAGGTGAATGTGAATGAAAGCTCCTAGCACCAGATACCAGCCGAAAGTCCGAAGGAGCAATAGGAAACTGCAGGCTCAAAACAATCATTTTTAATGCATGCATTTTCTTGAGAACTATATGTAAGAAATATTGGCATATGAAACCTGATTTTTTCCTACTGTGGCAATTTAGCAACTGATATCAGACTGATGCAGTAATATAGTAGTGATACCAGCAGATTGGAAACTTCATGCACTAGTGATGCTTTCAGTATATGGTTTAAGAATAAAAGCTAATGTGAAACAGTGTTTCACATTATAGTAAGTGTCTAGGTATGTGCAGTTGTGTGTAGTCAGTTTTGCCACTGTTCTCTGACAGACAGAGTTAAAATACACATGTACAAAAAAAGGAAAAATGTTCTATGAATCTCAATGTAAGATTTTTAAAGTAATTGCTTTTAAAAATTCTAAGTTTATTTCTGGAAGCGAGAGCTATATTCACACATGTGAATGAAAACTGCTTTACCATTAATTAAACTTTTTTTGTCCATTTCATGTGAACAAGGCTGTGTTTGGAATGGGTGGTGGTGTCATCGTTCCATGTCAGATGTTCAAATGTTACCAAGCACACAATTCTCTGTCTTTCACATCTCTCTTCTGGTCTTAATATCTTGAAGGTAATCACTACTGCTGAACTGGAAGCAGCTTTTTCAGCATTAAAATACCAGAAGACTGCATTATAATCCCAGTTTAATGTTGTTCCTAGGCGGCAGTGCTGCTTAAACATGACTATAAAATATATGGAGCTGCTGTTATTACACATAGCCAAGAAATGTTGAAGATTTCTTTTGTGCTTACATTTCCGTTTTCATTGCTCCTTGAAAATTGAGGAAAAAGTCTAAAAAGACATTATGTACATGGTCAATATAAAATGTGCTTTCTAACCAGGAACTTTTTTTTATTCCATTTGTTTGTACCAAATCAATATTTCAGATCATAGCACACATGCATATAAGATTATTACATTGCTATATTGACTTATGTTTCAATGTGATGATTAACACAAAATGCAATTTAGAAATGCTGTTTGATATGTATATTGTTTGATGCTTTGGTTTATGATCTTGATTGAGTTGCAGAGCAACTATATTGTATACTCTAAATCAGCTTGTATTTTCAGTGTATTGGATGCAGTGGTCTATAATTAGAGCATGCTCAATAAATGAATTTACTCCTGTCAACCAGTAGCTTAACTAGAGAACAAAAGACAACTTTTAAAATCTTTGTTTTATACCCTTTACAGTGCTTTGGCATTTCCTAACTGGGAATTTATTTAAGGGGAAAATCCATTGAGAAAGAGTAATGAAATTATTTTCAAGTAGATCTTGACAAGCAACACTGAAAGGTCAGCTATTACATATTAGATGCCAGGAAATGGCTATTAAATTCCTCATTCTTTCTAGTTTAAAGAAAACTGCTTTAGCTAAACATGTTCCAAGCAGACATAATAGGCCAGAACCTTCTGGTGTGACATCTGAAGCATGAAATATGTTGCAACTGTTTGACATCCCTCCTTCACTCTCACAAACCAAAACAATTCAATCCTTTTTTGGGTGAATATGATAAACATTGTACTACTATCCAAAGTTGCGTAAGCTAGCATGACTCGTCAGGAGATTCTGTTGTCCCAAATGTTAAGAATATCTAAATGTTAATAGGACAGAATATCCTTCATCTGTGCCCTTTGAATACTACTTGGGATTTAGATCCTGCTTCATTTATGAAATAATGCTCAGATTTGTTTGCAACAGTTAAATAGAACAATATAAAATCACATATAAATCTTGACTGTCCATGGACAAGCAGGCCATAATCAGGCACTTAAGTGGTGAGGACTCCTAAAATAGTTTAAATCGACAGTATCTTATTGCCCTCAGGGATATTTTACCACAGGCTTTGCAGTCTGATATGTTATGAGAAGATTACAGACATTTTAAATATAAGCTGTGAAGGTCAGCAGTAGCCATTTTGTGGCTGCGCTTGGTGCAGTGCTTGAAGGGTTGTTTACCCATTACTTCATAGCTTATGCTTAAAATGTTTGGAATCTTCTCATAATGTATCAGACTTCAAGGCCTGTGGTAAAATGTCCCTGAGAGCAATAAGGTACTGTCCTCACCTCTGTTATGAGACCAGTACCTTTCAAGAAAAGAAGGTCAGAGTCCCCAAACAAAAATTGAAAAGTCTCCTTCATCCTCCCATTCCCACCAGAAGAGTTCTCCTCAAAAGCCCTGAAGCCATTCACATAAATACAAGCAAAAGTCTTGGGAGCAGTCTAAAAAAGACCATAAGTCTGATAGATATACCACTTCCAGGGCACCTAGCATAATAATGTCATCTTCTGCAAGTTCCTTAGTGCTGAAAGTTTTGGCATCCAGATTGGCACAGAAAGACTCTGTGCCAAAAAACTTGATTCTCACAATATTAGTGCAAAGAGACTTGGCACTGTCAGCATCACTACAGAGGGAACTGGAATAGAAGGACTTGGTGCAGACATTATTCTGTGTTTTCTCAGTGTCAGATTCCTGAATCTGATACCTCATATGTTGTCTATAGATATAACTTGCCAAGTCAATCCTTCATTAACGAGATATGGCAGGAATTCGTTCATAAATATATGAAAGATTTTAAGGTTTCTCCTCCAAGGACAACCCTCACCTGGAGAGACTGACACAACAATTGCTCTCGCAATCATCCATTCACCCATATCAGATGCCTCCAGATGAAAACCAAAATCCACAATCTTTCTCAAGAAATCAGAAATCCTCAGTTCAGTAATGTGTTCAGTCTCTGATGATATTCCTACAGTGCTTAATCAAGTCCTTTATAGCTAGTCTCCCTAAGCTCTAGAAACCCTTTCCAGAAACACCTAGGAACAGTGCACCCCTCGATGTCTTATATCCTGCATTTATTAAAAAAAATGACAATTGATACCATGTCAACTGTAAGAAGCTGCAGAGGCTACTTAAGATTATCTGAGCATTCTACAGTAGGGATGTGAATTGTTTTTTGACGATTTAAAAAAATCGTCAGATATTTTAAATCGTCAAAAATCGTTAGAGTCGCGATACAATAGAAATTCCCCCGATTTATCGTGAAAAATCGTAAATCAGGGGAGGGCAGGAAAACCGGCACACCAAAACAACCCTAAAACCCACCCTGACCCTTTAAAACAAATCCCCCACCCTCCCGAACCCCCCCCAACATGTTTTAAATTACCTGGTGGTCCAGTGGGGGGGTCCCAGCGCGATCTCCCGTTCTCGGGCCATCGGCGCCATTTTGGCTGCCACTAATATAAATGGCGCCGATGGCACGATAAAAAAAAAAAAAACCCCACCCGACCCTTTAAAATTACCCCCTTAGGCTCCCCCACTCTTCCGACACCCCCCAAAAACTTTTTACACATACCTGGTGGTCCAGGGGGCCGCAGGCAGCGATCTCCCATTCCCACGCTATCAGCTGCGCTAAAAAAAATGGCGCCGATGGCCCTTTGCCCTAACCATGTGACAGGGCAAAGGTAGCGCCGGCACCATTTTGAATATTGACAATATGGCCCACGTGCAGGAGATCGCTCCTGGACCCCCACTGGACCCCCAGGGACTTTTGGCCAGCTTGGGGGGGGGCCTCCTGACCCCCACAAGACTTGCCAAAAGTCCAGCGGGGGTCCGGGAGCGACCTCCTGCACTCCGGCCGTATTGCCAGTATTCAAAATGGCGCCGGCGCTACCTTTGCCCTGTCACATGGTTAGGGCAAAGGGCCATCGGCGCCATTTTTTTTAGAGCAGCTGATAGCGTGGGAAAGGGAGATCGCTGCCCGCGGCCGGCCCCCCTGGACCACCAGGTATGTGTAAAACGTTTTTGGGGGGGGGGGGGGTCGGGAGAGTGGGGGAGGCTACGGGGATAATTTTAAAGGGTCGGGTGGGGTTTTTTTAAATCGGCACGGGCCTCACTATAAAAAAAAAAGTGATGTGAATCGGAACCGATTCCAATTCACATCTCGTAACGATCAGATTTCTACCCACCCCCCCCCCCCCCAAGCCGAACCAGATCGGGCACACGATTCACATCCCTATTTTACAGTACATGAACATACCAAAGCAGCCTCCTGTAATCCCAGTCCACAAAGCTCTCCAAGACCTACAAACTAAGATGTGCGTGTAACCCTTTAAAACCCACTCCTGTGCGCACCGAGTCTATTTTGCATAGGCCCGGCGACACACGTATGGCCAGGGGTTTGAAAAAAAGGGGCGGGCAGTGGGTGGTCCGGGGGCGGGATAGAGGCCTTTGGCACAGGGGACCGTGCTGGGGGATCGCACGCTGGCACTCGGCCGGCACAGGCAGGTGTAAATAAAATAATAAGGTGGGGAGGATTTAGGTAGGGCTGGGGGCAGCTAAGATGTGGGGGGGTGAAAGGAAAGTTCCCTCTGAGGCCCCCAGAGGGCACGGCGAAAGCCATCGGGGCTCCCCTAGGGCTCGGCACGCGCAAGGTGCACCCCCTTGCGCACGCCGACCCCGGATTTTATAACATGCGAGCGGCTGTGCGTGCATGTTATAAAATCAGGCGTAGATTTGTGCGCGCCGGGTTGTGCGCACAAATCTACACCCATGCGTAATTCTTAAAATCCAGCCCATAGTGTATTGTACAACCCACTCTAGCAGCATGGCGCTGGTCTTGTTAGAGGCTAGGGTTTCCTCGACGGGCTACTCATTTTTTGCCTATACTGGGGAGCAAAGACTTCCTTCCTGGTGTATATATAATAAACATTTAAGAAATGGTATGAAAAGGGTATTCGGGCCATAGTTCATGGGGTAGATGAGTCTTATACCATATGCTCCTTTCAGGCTCTTCAGGAGAGTTATGGTTGTCCCTTACAGCACTTTTATGCCTACTTACAAATGCCCCACTATGTACAATCCTTAACTTTACCCGATCCTCATTATCACGCCAGGGAACTTCTCTCTGACTTTCTGGATCTGGATGACCCCACCCGGCACAAGTTGCCTTTCTGGTATAAGCTGCTTAATAAATATCAAACTCCTCTCTGCTGGGATGCCCTTGTGGACAGCTGGATTAGGGAACTAGGAACCAAATTAACCTCAGCATATTACAAAGGATGTTTTACACATGCAGTCTCTACTGGTGCATAGTCCTCTTCAGGAACTTCAATTTAAATTACTACATAGGTTTTACATTGCTTCTGCACAAGCCAGTAAATTGGGAAGTTTAGGCAGTGGGCATTGTCATAAGTGTGGCAATGCTCACGGCTTGCTTGGACACCAATTCTGGATGTGTCCAATAATTGTTGCAACCTTCACTGCCAGACAGCTTCACTCCGCCTACCTTTCTTTGCTCCTCCTCCTGCTGCAGATGGACGCCTGGCTACCGTGGCATCTGCTTGCCACCCTCTCCGGCTTGGGCGCTGTCTCCTGCCATGCTCCACGAGTACCTTAGAGCGCATGCGCCCCGCTCTCATTTCCTACTTGGCGCGAACCTCAGGGGCGTCCCCCCGTGATGATGTCATGCTGCCCGGATATTTAAAGCCTACAATGTTTGCTAGCCTTTGAGTTAGCAAGGGGATCTTTACGGATGGGATTTGCTCTTCGTACCCAGCTACTCTGCCTCTAATTCCATTGGACTCAACGCTAACGGGGTATCTGCTCCTCAGGGGTCTCACTTGCTTTTCAGGTCGCTATCAGGAAACCGGCACTCGCTCCTCGAGGGCCCATGTTCCCTGACCGACTGCCCGCTCCTACCTTCTCTTCTGCCTGGAGGGATTCGCTATCGTCAACACCAGTGAGTACTACCATCTTCACCTCAGAGCTGTTCCCTGGAACCAGGTACGCGCTCATCGAGGGCCTGCCTCCGTTCCAGCCCTGGTGCCATCTCCAACGTGGAACCGCTGTGTGAGTACACCACCTTCAAGCCTCTCAGGGATCAGGTACTCGCCCCTCGAGGGCCTGCTCTCCCTATCTTGGGGTTCTCCATACTGGGGCTTGTGCATATTCCACTGTACTCATTATTCTCAGTTCTTTCCACTACAGCACTGCTACCGGAGGAGTCGCTGTTCCAGCGCCTGAGGGATACTAGCCCAGCGGGGCTACTTCTACTGCTCACCCACTACCTGGTGGCTTCATCACATTGTCTAATAAAAGATCAATTTCTGTGTTTGTGTGTCCTAAAGCTGAGCCTGACCTGTGGCCCCTCACGGGACTGCCCCCTGTGGGCATGGTCAGCTGCCACAGTGTCCAAGGGTCCACCCAAACCTCACTAATTACAACAATAATATGTTCATTTTGGCACAGTGTCCATAGATACCTTTTCTGGATGAGTGGTACATCCTTTGCATTCCCTGTAAACCTATTTCTCTGGGATGACACTAGGGGCATCTCATTCCCCAATAAATATGTGAAATGGTGGTGTAGATCAGTGGCCCCCCACCCTGTCCTGGGAGCCCATCAGCCAGTCAGGTTTTCAGGATATCCACAATGAATATGCATGAGAGAAAATGTGCATGTTATGGAGGTGGTGCATGCAAATTTTCTCTCATGCATATTCATTGTGGATATCCTGAAAACCCGACTGGCTGGTGGGGGACCACTGCTGTAGATGACTGATAATGCTTGCAAAAAAAAAAGTGTTCTACAAAAATGGATCTCCTGGGATCTACCACCTATAATGCAGTTTCCTAATCTGATCCACCAAACCTGTGTCTTACATAAATACACTGACAAAATTGAATGGTTTAAAAAGAAGAGAGATTATGTTAAATGCTGGGAATTGTATCTCCAATCTCTTTCCCCTTTAGCTCGGGGTGTGATTCTCAATGACTTACCTACCAATCAGCTTTAATCTAATTGTTTTTCTTTTACTGATTCGGTGAATGCATAGTGTGGCTCTTATAATCATGCTGATGATTCAGGATCTTGTAGTTTTTGGGGGGGGGGGTTCAGTACAGCGCTCCTTTTTCTCAATCATAAGTGTATTCCTTTTTGTTAGATGAATGTAGGCAGAACCACTTTCTGGTAGGCAGCTATTGATATTTGTGATATAATGAATGAATACACTAGGATACCTTTATTTGACTGATCACCTTTATTTAAGGTAGTGCTAAACTTCTGTAAAAATACATGCTTTGTCTTTGTTGTGTACTCCTTTGTTCAATAAAAATGATTTAAACAAAAAAAGAATTTGTAGTCTAAAATGTTTAGCTGTTTAATAATGCATATGCAGCACCTCTTTAATTGCTGTCGTTCTATTTTTTATCTATGTACCATTGTAACCTGCTACAGTGGAGCATGTGGGCTATATATTTTTAAAATAAATAATATATAAATAGAGCCTATGGGAACTGTAGCCACGATTTATGTGCACAGATTGCTGCTGCAACAAACAATTGAGATGATAGCAAGCCAAAAAGAAACCAAAATGCAGTATGAAGGAATGATTTCTGATCCTGTGGGAATGAACCTCGGATGCAGGAGCTAATAAAAAAAAAAAAAAAAAGGCTAGTTCCATCAACATAGCTGTTATATGTATTTAAGATATGGAGAAACATGCTGATCTGACGATGTGTACAGAAAGCCACTCAGTAATATAATGACAACAGTTTCATATTTTTTGAATTAACAAGAATGTGTATCATTTTACACCTTTTATCTACATTTTTAAGAAATGTTTAAGACAGAGCTTATAAATATGCAAAAATATTTCTAATCCACTCACATTCTATAAAAAATTCAGAGAAAAGTAAACTATCATACAGCACCTGAATACTAAAGCATTTCATAGTGTCATGAAGGGCTGCAGCCTGTGAAATGGCACTTCAGTTATAAATTAGTGGTGTGGCTTCTTCAGGATCTGCCATCGCTATCAAAATCATCACTAGCCAGGCTGAGTTTAACCCCCCGTTTTTACTGGGCAGTGCTTGGACAGAGGCGATTTTAAGCAGCAGGCTTGCAAGCTGGAGTCACAGAACGAGGCCACAGCTTCCGTGTTCACTGATTTTTATCACACAAAGGCCGTTTTTAATTATATACATTATGAGAGTAAAGAAGGGACAGAATTTATACAGAGATTCTCTGTCACGAGCTCTCGGAGCCATTAAGTGTGGGGACTTCTCACAGGTTTCAGAACACGTCTATGCTCTAAGCCTTAGGCTGTACCGTCTTTTATTAAAAATTCATTGCTGGTGCTGATGCAGTCTGCAAAATGTCTAGACAAGAAAATTCATGCTACTTAAGACAAGTCTTGCAAAGAATATAGCCTTCCAAAAATGCCCATAAAGCTGTACCTTCTAAACTTTTGTTTTAATATTTGTGAAATAAGAGTCATTTTTCAGGCACTTAAACCCCCCCCCCCCCAAAAAAAAACCAAACCTCAAAGTCCATCTTGCTTTCATATGCATGATTTGGTCCAATTTCACCTGCAATCATAAAATGTCCAAGTAGCTAAGACCCTGTTCACACACAAAGACTTCTTGTGCTGTCAACTCAAGCTGTCCGAGAGGAATTCAAGCTTTCTCCGATGTTAAGACTGAATCAAATGCAGTGGACAGGACTTTGCAGATGGCTTGTGCTTGTTCCTTCATTGAAAAACAAAAATGAATCACTTGGACATTGTGCATGATAATATCCTCATGTGTGTGTGTTGTGGAGTTACTTCAGCTAAGGTCTGCTTGAGATTTGTGCAACACTATGCATGTAACCTCTCCGACTGCTTTTCTTCCAGTCCTTTGCCAGCTGAGAAACTGGACGGCTGGGCTCATGTGAGAGAGATTGCACTGGACCCGAGTTTCACTCAGGACATGAAGATGCATTAGGATATCAATTGTATGTGGGAATAGCACCCTATTTCTGGGGATCATTACTTAGAGGATTTACAGGTCACTAATACAAACTAAGGTATACACATGACCTCTCCGATGCTTGTTTCTGAAAGAATTGAGTGCCCATCTTAGAAAAGCTAATAATAAATAAGGATAATGTTAGGCAGGTGCATCCTGGTCTCTTTCTAAAGGAAGATTTGATAAAGGAAAAACCATGACAAAATACTGTAACCTCTGAATTGATGGACCCAATGTCTCAGTTTCTGACCTTTTAGCATCATCGACAACTTGTCCTATTAATGCTGATAAACTGAAGTCAGTATCACAGCACCAATATGTAGGACCAAGGGGAACAGGCACAGACCCCATAAAAACTCTACGAATGCTATCCTTGAGCTGGTAGCACACCGGCATCAAGTAGAGGTTCATCATTTTGAGACAGAGGAATCTGAACTACTGTTACTGCCCTCCTCCCAGCTATCAGCTAAGTAGTTTTCAATTTAAAACAATAATTCAAACCAGTTAACTGCATACCACAAACTGGGTCAAAATCAAACAACTGCAAAATGCAAGCTCCTTATGCTAAGGATGGGGTCCTTCGCTTGCGGTTTAAACCACTGTTGACCAATACATTTCTGGGTTTTTGCAAAGGTAAAAAATCAGTTTAAATTGATTTTCACCCTAATTTCAAAAACATAGCTACAGCCTCACAATGCTTTCCAGCATCCCTCTCCCCAAAAGAATGGGGGGGGGGGGGGGGGGGGAGAAAACATGCACAGGAACTGGGCGAGGACCGAACATGCAACAAAAATGTTTGTTAGCAGCACGCATGTGCCCATGCACCTAAAATATTACTTAGTACCCGCCTCTCCCCTCCAATCACTGTTCCTCTGCGCTTATACTAACCTGTAAATAATCTGTGTTTATCACATTTTCCTCAAACCCCTGTACATATCTTTTCCTTATGTATCCTTTTCTCCCTCCCCCCTCCCCCTGTCTTGTCTACCTATATACCTCTCCTCCCCACCTTTTTATCTTGTTTATTGCTATGTTACTGAGTTTATTGTTACAAACTGTTCTTTGTAAAGGCTTTGCCTATATATCCTTGGTTGTAAGTTATCTGTAAACCGGCACGATGTGCAAACGGTTGCCGGTATATAAAATAAAATTTAAAAAAAAAAAAATGCTGCAGATGGAAGAGGAGACCAGAGCTCTCATCACAGCCAGAATCAACACCAGAACTGCACTGGAGGAGGGAGACCAGTGCTGCTGCTGCTGCCGCCAGAGCCACGCAGGAGAGAAACTGGAGTCACCATAGAAGCTGCAATGCAGGAAATCCCAGCGTTGCCATTGGAAAGGAAGGCCAAAGCTGCAGCTGGCGTTAATACAGAGTGGAGAGGCATAAAGAACGGTGCCCTTCTGGGAGAAGGGAAGAAAGGAGGAGAGAGAAGGGGACGCTGATGAAACATGGGAGATGTTGGGGAGGGAGGGAAGAGGTAAGGCACCAGGTGACAGGGAAGGGGAAAGTTGGAAAGAAGAGGGAAGATGCTGGACGAGGTGAAGGTTTGAGAGGAGGTGATAGAAGAAATGAAGAGAGAAAAAGGGAGATACTGGCAGAACTCCTCATTAAAAAGTTTCATCCTGCCCTGTCAATGATTTTGAAAGATGGGTGGCTCCTTTCACAAAAGGTTTTGGATACCCTGCTCTAGGATCCATCCTACTGTGCCTGAATGTAACTTGCCGTGAGCTAAATCCAAATAAATAGAAATCAAATAATCTGCTTAACAGTTTTTTACCATCCTGGCTTTTGTCCATCACAAACGCCGATATTTACCTGGAAAAATGACAAATCATTTTCACACTGATATTCTCCTGTTTTTGTTCTTGTAATAAACGCTGAGATAAATAAAATTAAAAAAAAACTAAAACAAAGGTCCCTAACTAGTGACTATCCTCACAACACAAAATAACGGGAGAAAAAAAGCTGCTAATCGCTTTGTGAACAAACATGATTATGGGGCTAGAGGATCATCTACCATATAAATGGGCTTGGACCGACATGCTGCAAATGCGCAGTAGAAAGCAGCTCTACTGCGTATGCGCAAGAGCACGTCTGTCAGAGGGCAGCAACATGCTGCTGGGAAGGAATGAAGCGGCCGGAAGGAATGAAGCAGCGGGGAGGAGCAGCGACGGCGGCAGCACAGAAGGTCTCCGGGGGGGTGGGGGGGGTCTGTCTCTCGCGCGGGGAGAAGCGGCGGCACAGACATAGAAATGGGAGGTCTCCAGGGGTCTTTCTCTCGCGTGCGCGCCTCATCACCGAGCGTCAGGCGGGCCAGCAACGAGCCCGGTGGAGAGGCACGCGCGAAAGAGAGAGACCCCTGGAGACCTCCCATGGAGCAGCGGCGGTATCTAAGCGTCAGGCGCGCGTTCTGGATAAGAGAAGAGGGAGTGGAGGAGGGCTGAGGGAGAGGGACGGTGTTGTGGAGGAGGTGGGAGGGGAAGGAAGAGGATGTAAGTGGGGAGGGTAAAGTTGTGGAGTACAGAAAAAGGGAGTGGAGGAGGGCTGAGGGAGAGGGACGGGGTGGAAAGGGAAAATGAGAAGGGATGGAAGGAAGAGGATGTAAGTGGGAAGGGTAAAGTGGAGTAGAGAAAAAAAGGGAGTGGAGGAGAGAAGGGGAAGGAAAGGGAAGGTGAGGGGAAGAGGATATGACTGAACAAGTGGGAAGGGTAAGAAGTTCTGGAGAAGAGAAAAAAAAGTGGAGGAGGGCTGGGAGAGGGAATGGGTTGTAGATGAGGTGAGAGGGGAAGGAAAGGAAAGATGGAAGGAAAAGGGAAGTTGTGGAGAACAGAGCGGCTCTAACCATGCCAGTCTGACAGAATCTCGCCCGTTTTAACGGGCTTAACGGCTAGTAACATTAATATTGGGAATTAAAGAGAAAAATACTGAAAAAAAAATAAATCTGTCATTTACCAACAAAACAACTTTTTAGCTTAAAACGATCAAAACACTTTACCAGACTATTACACTGGTACACCCAGAGGCTACATTCTTCATGATTTGCATCCATAGTCTTCAAAGCCAATAAACTTTTTCCTGCCACCAGCCCGTCATCATAGCAAACCATCCGGACGATCAAATACAGAGCGTGCCTGTGCAAAACATCCTGTTAAGTGGGAAAAGGCAAAGTTAGCTCCACATCCAGTACAGGACACTTTTTTATATTTTGGAAAGTCTTGCCGCCCCCCCCCCCCTCTCAAAAGATGTGAGAGACACTTGAATATTTTGTTGCAAAACAAGGACCATACTGCAGAAGGACTCAGAAGGATGCTTGGGGGAGAACTGAAGCTATGGCCGGCCAACGAGGTCTTCTTTACGCCTGAGGTCCAGTCAGTCAAATCTCTTGACTGCCCAACATTACGCTAATGTTCACCATTTTATGTTTCAGCTGAGGGTGTTCTGTCTGTGCTCTATCAAAATCTAACTATAGGGCCATGGAGTACACTGTGCTTTCAGAGTTTCCAATTATGAATGAAGCCCTTGAAAGCTCAAGCCAAATCTTTCATTTAGTGTGACACTGTGTGCCACTAAGCCAAACGCAATCAATCCATTCTCTGCTCCATCTAACTCTTTTAAATCTACTTCCTCATGGGCCAGATGTACTAATAGGTACAGATTCAAAATTGGAAGCGCCCTAAGTGCGAATTGTTGATGACCCACATGCATAAAATCCAGGGGTTAATGTGCATAGCCAGGCCGTGTGTGTGTGTGCCAAAAGCATTTCAGAAAGGGCCTGGCCACGTGCATAACCCCTACCATCGAAAAGGGGCAGGCGGGGTGGGGATCAGCTGGGACAGCAGCCATTAGGCTCTGTCCTGGGGAAGTATGCGGAAATTACTTCTGCTCCGAAGGAGCAATAAGTATAAAACCAAAAAATGTGGAGATAGCTAGGGTTATTTAGGAATCAAAGAGGAGAGGGGAAAAGGGAGGAAGGGTAGGCAGGAGTATAGGAAAGTTTCCTCCCAGTCTGCTCCTTAATTGGAGCAGGCTGGGAGGGAACTGGGGAAGGTCCTGTTGCATTGCCGCATGTTTTGGGTTTTTTTAAATCCCCCCCCCCCCCCCCGTTGCATGCATTTGAGGACACCCGCCCACATATGCATACACGGATATTAAAATCTGGCGTGCATGTGCGTGCACGATCAGTTTTTTATAACATGCCGACGCGCACATGTTACAAAATAGCTGCATCCATGCGCGCGCGCTGGGAACTACGCACACATGGACGCACGCTCTCTTCTTTTAAAACCGAACCCTTAGTAAATTTGGCCTTCTAAGGTCAGTAAACAAGGAACAGTCAATGTGTTATTTCCATTCACCTTTGATGTCCTTTTTGCTATGATCCTTTACATTTTAATCACAAATGTAATGAACGATGATAATTCAAAAAAACTTTACAAGTTAACTTCCTTTATTAAAAACAAAAATGTCCACTATCATATACTAGCTAAAAATGCCACAATACATTACACTGGATCTGCTCTAAAAAGACCACCAACCCTGAAATTCTAACCAGTGATCAAGACAAGGGAGCGTCCCATCTATATTTGGTGCATCTTGAGAAATGGTTGGAGTAATACTGGCACCCTGTGCGTGCTTGATGGGAAGATCAAGGCTCCACGCTAGCTTAGTAAACCCCTCCACTGTAGCTCCAGGGGTAGCTGTATTCAAATGTCATGGTGAAACCAATGTTAAGATCCAAATTCACATGGAACTACAACAGATTCTTACTATATAAAATATGTTTGGGGGGGCGGGGGTTTCAGTTAAAAAAAAAAACTGGAGCAGCTGTTAACTGGGAGGGATTTAGCTAGAAATCTACATGTTGCATCTACTTTACTAATTGTTTAAAATGTTTGTGTGTATGGTATTAATACCAACTGTTTGCACTAGATATACAGCTGAAGCTCGAAGGCTTGGTTGATTGTTTAATTTTATTATCTTAAACTGCCTAGATATTTATTTAAAGCATGCAGGTAAAACAGGGATATATTTTCTTCACTCATCCATGCTGCAAGGAACAAAATGTTACCTTTTGTTAAACTAAACAAAACAAAAAAAACCCTGTTGAAATTTCAGTCCCTTTGTTGACTGATGCAACAGTAATCAAGTATGCTTAGCTTTTGCAGAATTGTACACATAAAGAAACTCTTACTTACATACTGATCGGATGTTGCTACCTTAATGCCGTACCTCGAAACACCCATAATAAACTCTTCTTCTGGCGGCACAAAGGGCAACTTTCCATCTTGCTGTGAAATGAAAACCAAAATGAAAACTTTGAAACTTCTATAGTAAAAAGAAGAGAACTGATTTAACAAAGCCAGACTTTCCTTTCTACACATTTAATAGTTGGTAAGGACAGAGGTTAGGTGCAGTCCGTTTTTGCCACAGTGTTGGCATGAATAGTGGTAGAAAAAGGATGCACCTCCCCAGAACAGCACAAACTCTTTAAAAGCTGCGTCCTGGATTGACCACAGGCTGGCATGGCCTAACCTTTTTTCATGTGGAGCTGAATAACTCCCTGTTGGAGTGGAAAGAAATTTCATGGAGAGTAAATCAAATTTATCTTGGGACCCACTAGCACCCTTTCACAAATACAAGCGATCGATCTATGGTACAAAGAATTTTACATTTTCTACAAAGGTCAAAAAGAAACGACTACTAACAGAAGCAAAGACTGCTAGTCTAGCCCTGGGCAGATTTTCAGTGGAGGTATGGCAACTGTGTAATAAAGTTTTTAAAAAGCCCTACCATAAAGAAAGATTTGGAATATAATGCTTTATGCTGTGATAAATGCTACAGAAGGATTAGCATGGGTATCTGTGAAATCATAGCAAGGCGGTAACTGAGCCAAGTATTCCTTTGTGTGTATCCAGGCTGGATGGGGCACATTACTGTTCTTTCTCCGTTTAAAAGACTGTGGAGGAAGCTGTTCCATTTGCTCCTTTTTAGCTGGTTTTCCCTATGCACAGACTAAAATAACAATGCTAAGGAGGGCTGTTCAGTCCACATTTAAAGATCACACATGCAAACTGGAGAAGTGTTATTTTCAGACATTGTGCCACGATGCAGTAATCTTTATTTATTTTATCTATCTATTTATCAATTGTTTATATATAGCCCATACCGAAGCCCTGGACAGTTTACAATAAAACATCCATAAGTTATAATTAAAAAAGAGAGAATTGCCAGTAATAACAATTAACACAATTAAAACTATAGAAAATGCAATAATAAAAGTTTATTTTAAACTGCTTAAAAGGCACAATACATAAACTGTAATCTGCTTTGTGACACTGTCCTAACTGGCAGTTGACTATTAGGTTTTACACATTCAACAAAATACAAACCACTACTAAAATTCCAGCAGAAAAGTGAACTGCAACAAGAATAGGCAACTCCGGTCCTGGAATGCTACAAATAGGTTTTGTTTTCAGGATATATTCATAAAGAATATGCATGAAATATATTTGCATCCTGTGGAGGCAGTGTAAGAGTGTTTTGAATAGATTTACATCAATGAACTTGTACTGATCAGATTTGCAAAACTATCCAAGGCTGCTAATATGCTAGAATGTAATGTGGTATATTTGGATTATCAGAAGGCTTTCAATAAAGTCCTGCATGAGAGCTTCTAAGAAAACTAAAAAGTCATGGGATAGGAGGCGATGTCCTTTTGTGGATTGCAAGTTGGTTAAAAGACAGGAACAGAAAGTAGGATTAAATGATAAGTTTTCACAGTGGAAAAAGGTAAAAAGTGGAGTGCCTCAGGGATCTGTACTTGCACTGGTGCTTTTTAATATATTTATAAATGATCTGGAAAGGGGTACAAGGAGTGAGGTAATCAAACTTGCGGACAACACAAAATTATGCAGAGTAGTTAAATCTCAAGCAGACTGAAGACTGGAGGGTGGCCAATGTAACCCCAATATTTAAAAAAGGCTCCAGGGGTGATCCAGGTATAGACCAGTGAGCCTGACTTCAGTGCCGGGAAAAATAGTGGAAACTATTCTCAAGTTCAGAATCGTAGAGCATATAGAAAGACATGGTTTAATGGAATACAGTCAACATGGATTTACCCAAGGGAAGTCTTGCCTAACAAATCTGCTTCATTTCAATAAAGGTGAACCGGTAGATGTAGTGTATTTGAATTTTCAGAAGGCGTTTGACAAAGTCCCTCTAAGAAAGCTAAAAAGTCATGGGATAGGAGGCGATGTCCTTTCATGGATTACAAGCTGGTTAAAAGATAGGAAACAGTTACCCCCTTTGAATTTTCTAGCCTATGCGCAAATTACCCATTTTATTCGCACTCTGCAACGCCTCGGCCAGCTTAGACCGGGACGGTCTATTATAGAGTCCTATTTCCTTTATAGTGATATCCTGCGGGGTGCCACGTCCAAGCTCTATCAATTGTTCTTTCAGCAGGGTGTAGAACACTGCACCTTTGTTAAACAATGGGAGACTGACTTACAGCTTCATTGGGAGGCTCGTACCTGGGTTGACGTACTTCAAGGGGCCAGACAATGCTCGACTTCAGCCAAGTTACAGGAAAACTGTTACAAAATGGTTTACCGGTGGTACCTCACCCCTGACAAATTACATAAATTCTATCCCCATCTGACGGATGAGTGCTGGCGTGGCTGCAGGGATGTGGGCTCTTACTTGCATATCTGGTGGCATTGTCCAAAACTGACTCCTTTATGGACGGAGTTGTTTCTATGGCTAGGGACTCTATTGGAAATTGATTTTAGCCCTACTGTTACTGCCGCGCTGTTATCCGTCTTTCCTGATGCTTTGCCCAAGAAATATCACCGAGTCTGTGCCCAAGTGTTTGTGGCTGCCCGTAGCCTTATAGCTGCTAATTGGAAATCGGGGACTATCCCTTCCCTTAAGGAGATTAAGGGGAAATTACACCAGTACTATCGGCTGGCTTATTTGACGGCCTCCAAACGTCAGAGTATTCCAGCTTTCATGGCTTCCTGGAGACCCCTGGCTGTTGCCCTAGGCCTGGACTAATGTGTTCTTACCTCCAACCTAGCGCTGGGGTGCTACCCCTCGGACCGCGACTTAGATCGCTTCCCATGGGGAATGAATGTCTTGTTCCGTCCAGTTCTGCACTGTTAGATACTCTGTACCACTTATGATGTTACTTTATTTTTGTGATCTCTTATGTGCTTTCAGACCAATATCTCTTGCACTCTGTATTCATTGGAGGTTGGCGAATAGTGTATGTTAATACTAGGATGCCATGTTGGGAGGGAGGGTTGGATTGGGGGAGGGGAGGGATGGGGGGGTTCTCTCTCAGGGGAGTGCCGACAGAGTTGTTGCACTCCAGCACTTAAGTTATGCTATTTGACTTGTGTATTGTGTTACAGTGCATCTTTGTTCTAAAATGAATAAAAATTGTCAAATTTAAAAAAAAAAAAAAAAAAAAAAAGATAGGAAACAGAGTAGGATTAAATGGTCAGTTTTCTCAGTGGAAAGGGGTAAACAGTGGAGTGCCTCAGGGATCTGTACTTGGACCGGTGATTTTCAATATATATATATATATATATATATATATATATATATATATATATATATATATATATAAATGAGCTGGAAAGGAATATGATGAGTGAGGTTATCAAATTTGCAGATGATACAAAATTATTCAGAGTAGTTAAATCACAAGCGGATTGTGATACATTACAGGAGGACCTTGCAAGACTGGAAGATTGGGCATCCAAATGGCAGATGAAATTTAATGTGAACAAGTGCAAGGTGTTGCATATAGGGAAAAATAACTCTTGCTGTGGTTACACGATGTTAGGTTCCATATTAGAAGCTACCACCCAGGAAAAAGATCTAGGCATCATAGTGGATAATACTTTAAAATAGTCAGCTCAGTATGCTGCAGCAGTCAAAAAAACAATGTTAGGAATTGTTAGGAAGGGAATGGTTAATAAAACGGAAAATGACAAAATGTCTCTATAAATCGCTCCATGGTGAGACCGCACCTTGAATACTGTGTACAATTCTGGTCGCCGCATCTCCAAAAGGATATAGCTGCACTGGAGAAAGTGCAGAGAAGGGTGACCAAAATGATATGGGGCATGGAACGGCTGCCCTATGAGGAAAGGCTAAAGAAGTTAGGGTTTTTCAGTTTGGAGAAGAGATGACTGAGGGGGGAGATATAAGTCTACAAAATCATGAAAGGACTTGAACAAGTTAATGTAAATCGGTTATTTACTCTCTCAGATAATAGAAGGACCAGGGAGCACTCCATGAAGTTAGCAAGTGGCTCATTTCAAGAAAGATAGAGTTGCGATGGAGAAGGTACAGAGAAGGGCATCCAAAATGATAAAGGGGATGGAACAGCTCCCCTATGAGGAAAGGCTGAAGAGGTTAGGGCTGTTCAGCTTGGAGAAGAGACGGCTGAGGAAGGATATGATGGAAGTCTTTAAAATCATGAGAGGTCTAGAACGGGTAAATGTGAATCAGTTATTTACTCTTTCCGATAAAAGAAGGACCTGGGGGCACTCCATGAAGTTAGCAAGTGGCTCATTTAAAACAAATCGAAGAAAATTATTTTTCACTCAGCGCATAGTTAAACTCTGGAATTCATTGCCAGGGGATGTGGTTTCAGCAGTTAGTGTTACTGGGTTTAAAAAAGGTTTTCCTAGGTTCCTAGAGGTTAAATCCATAAACTATTATGGTAATTAATTAGCAATAGTAGCTTGTGATCTATCTAATGTTTGGATACTTACCAGGTACATGTGACTTGGATTAGCACTGTTGGAAACAAGATACTGGGCTTGATGGACCCTTGGTCTGACCCAGTATGGTATTTCTTATGTTCTTATGTATGCTACAGGTCAAAAAGTATGTTAAGAATCAGTACTGAGTTTCATTTTTGCCTTCTGGCTCAATTTAAAAAAAAAAAAAATCACATGAGTTTCAAAAATGTAATCTTATTAACAGATATGAGATAAAATTATAATACCAACCAATTAGGAAAATGTTTTGCAAACAAATTGATCCATTGGTGTGTAAAATGGAGGTGGTAACTTATGTATCACAATGTTCTCTGAACCTGCTTCTGAATTACCTTGCTGGTAATTGCACTTTCCTGAGATATCAATAAAGATCTCTTTCTTTTAGCTGCTGGTTTTGTTTTCTTTTTACAGCCTTCAACAATTTTGACACCCCAGATAGGATGTGCAGTGAAAAGGGGGGAGGGGGCAGCATGGCATTCCTGATTGGTAAGTTAAGGCTTGTTTCTTGCCTTGCTTCCCCCTGTATGGGAAGCCCCGTTTCCATCCCCCACCCCCTGCTTAAGGGACCCCACTCCGATTTGGACATTTACTACAGCATATTGGCAGGAGAGAGAAATTGTTTTGCACTTATATATGGGGATAAATGCAATAGAATAAAATTGTTTACATTTGTAAAATGAAGTGTTGAGTGTATGTATTAGACATTGTAATATACATGTATAAAAAAAATATATATTTTGTTGTTTAGTCAGTTGGGAGTAATTAACTTTTGATTATTAGTGAAGGATTCCCTTAGTGTGGTTTGTCGTCAGTGTGGGGGGATCAGATATATGCTCTCTTATTTGTTTGCCAGATTAGGCAAAAGATAATTGGCCATTTCTTGCCCCTTTCCTCCTGTTGGGGGAGACCACTCAGAACTCAAAACCGCAAATGATTCTTAATGTCGATATTTCCCATTGCAACTCGCTATTTCAAATGCTGGCATGTGTGTACAAAGGGCCAGACGCACCTATAATAAGACTTACTTTGTATCCTGATGACCCAAGACTTGGAACTGCTTTGACTGTCTTGGTTTTAATGGAATTTATTATACTTACCATTTAAATAAAAGTCATTATATTATCATATTAAATATGACAGAAGGGATTCTAAAGGTCCTAATAAGCTAGACTAGTTTGGTGACAGTGAAGAAAAAAAAGAATCTTACAGCAATAGAATTGCACTGATTAGACTTGCAAAACTATCCAAAGTTGCTGAAATGCTAGAATATACACTAAAGGTCAAAAAGTATGTTAAGAGTCAGCAATAAATTTTCTTTTTGTCTTCTGGCTCAATTTACAAAAACAATCACATGACTTACAATAATTCAATCTTATTAACATATAAGAGATAAAATGACAATACCATCTAATTAGGAAAATATTATGCAAACAAATTAATTCATTGGTGTGTAAACTGGATATTGTGACCTATTTAAATTATTGTATCACTAACGTCCTTTGAGGCTGCTCCTGAATTGACTTAAGAACATAAGAAATTGCCATGCTGGGTCAGACCAAGGGTCCATCAAGCCCAGCATCCTGTTTCCAACAGAGGCCAAACCAGGCCACAAGAACCTGGCAATTACCCAAACATTAAGATTCCATGCTACTGATGCAATTAATAGCAGTAGCTATTCCCTAAGTAAACTTGATTAATAGACATTAATGGACTTCTCCTCCAAGAACTTATCCAAACCTTTTTTGAACCCAGCTACACTAAATGCACTAACCACATCCTCTGGCAACAAATTCCAGAGCTTTATTGTGCATTGAGTGAAAAAGAATTTTCTCCGATTAGTAAGAACATAAGAAATTGCCATGCTGGGTCAGACCAAGGGTCCATCAAGCCCAGCATCCTGTTTCCAACAGAGGCCAAACCAGGCCACAAGAACCCGGCAATTACCCAAACTTCATGGAATGCCCCCTAGTCCTTCTATTATTCAAAAGTGTAAATACAGAGTCTCAGCTACTCGTTCAAGACCTCTTATGATCTTAAAGATCTCTATCATATCCCCCCTCAGCCAACTCTTCTCCAAGCTGAACAGCCCTAACCTCTTCAGCCTTTCCTCATAGGGGAGCTGTTCCATCCCCTTTATCATTTTGGTTGCCCTTCTCTGTACCTTCTCCATAGCAACTATATCTTTTTTGAGATGCGGCGACCAGAATTGTAAACAGTATTCAAGGTGCGGTCTCACCATGGAGCGATATAGAGGCATTATGACATTTTCCATTTTATTAACCATTCCCTTCCTAATAATTCCTAACATTCTGTTTGCTTTTTTGACTGCTGCAACACACTGAGCCGACGATTTAAGTATTATCCACTAGGATGCCTAGATCTTTTTCCTGGGTGGTAGCTCCTAATATGGAACCTAACATCGTGTAACTACAGCAAGGGTTATTTTTCCCTATATGCAACACCTTGCACTTGTCCACATTAAATTTCATCTGCTATTTGGATGCCCAATCTTCCAGTCTTGCAAGGTCCTCCTGTAATGTATCACAGTCTGCTTGTGATTTAACTACTCTGAATAATTTTGTATCATCCGCAAATGTGATAACCTCACTCGTCGTATTCTTTTCCAGATCGCACCGGTCCAAGTACAGATCCTTGAGTCACTCCACTGTTTACCTTTTTTTCACTGAGAAAATTGACCATTTAATCCTACTCTCTGTTTCCTGTCTTTTAACCAGTTTGTAATCCACGAAAGGACATCGCTTCCTATCCCATGACTTTTTAGTTTTCTTAGAGGGACTTTGTCAAACGCCTTCTGAAAATCCAAATACACTACATCTACCGGTTCACCTTTATCCACATGTTTATTAACCCCTTCAAAAAAAATGAAGCAGATTTGTTAGGCAAGCCTTCCCTTGGGTAAATCCATGTAGACTCTGTTCCATTAAATCATGTCTTTTTATATGCCCTACGATTTTGATCTTGAGAATAGTTTCCACTATTTTTCTTGGTACTGAAGTCAGGCTCACTGGTCTATAGTTACCCGGATCGCCCCTGGAGCCTTTTTTAAATATTGGGGTTACATTGGCCACCCTCCAAGTCGTCAGGTACAATGGATGATTTTAATGATAGGTTACAAATTTTAACTAGTAGATCAAAAATTTCATTTTTGAGTTCCTTCAGTACCCTAGGATGCATACCATCCGGTCCAGGTGATTTGCTACTCTTTAGTTTGTCAATCTGGTCTACTACATCTTCCAGGTTCACAGTGATTTCGTTCAGTTCATCTGACTCATCACCTCTGAAAACCATCTCTGGAACTGGTATCTCCCTAAACTCCTCATTAGTAAACATGGAGGCAAAGAATTAATTTAGTCTTTCTGCAATGGCTTTATCTTCCCTAAGAGTCCCTTTAACCCCTCGGCCATCTAATGGTCCAATCGACTCCCTCACAGGTTTCTTGCTTTGGATATATTTTAAAAAGTTTTTTATTATGAGTTTTTGCCTCTATGGCCAATTTCATTTCAAATTCTCTCTTCGCCTGTCTTATCAATGTTTTACACTTAACTTGACAATGCTTATGTTTTATCCTATTTTCTTCAGATGGATCCTTCTTCCAATTTCTGAAGGAAGTTTTTTTGGCTAAAATAGCCTCTTTCACCTCACCTTTTAACCATGACGGTAATCGTTTTGCCTTCCTTCCACCTTAATGTGTGGAATACATATGGACTGCGCCTCTAGGATTGTATTTTTAAACAATGTCCATGCCTGTTGAATACTTAACCTTTGCAGCTGCACCTTTCAGTTTTTTTCTAACTATTTTTCTCATTTTATCAAAGTTTCCTTTTTTAAAATATAGTGTTAGAGCTGCAGATTTACTTATTGTCCCCCTTCCAGTTATTAGTTTAAATTTGATCATGTTATGATCACTGTTGCCAAGTAGCCCCACCACTGTTACCTCTCTTTTAGCTGCCAGGGTTGTTTATTTATATCCCATACAGCAGTACATGCAAATGTGTCTTATGCATATTCATTGTGGATATCCTGAAAACTAGACCTTTTTGTGGCACACCAGGACCATATTTGCCTAGTTCTGGACTATAGAATGAAGGGTGCTCCATAGCTGACAGTGACCCTTGTAGTTTGGGACACAGCGCTGTCAGCCTGTGCTGGAATCCCATCTCACCCCTTGCAGCACATCTAGACCATAAGCACTTTGGGTCTAGATGCTAGTACTTAGCACACATATAACACATAAATTTGGGCTTTTCTTTGCAGCAATGTTTTCATGGCTTGACAGAAATGTTTATTTTACTAGTTTTCATTACCTGTGCCACATCGATGTAATTGATCAAGTCCAAGGGACCTTGTAGACTTCTGCATTCTTCAAGCTTTAGTTTTTCAATGGCACCAACATACTTAACTCTGAATTCTGCACAGTTATCAGAATTACTGCTGCTCTGCCCTGTGAGTAAAGAAAAGTTTAAAAATGAAAAAAAAATTAAGATAAAGAAAACTAATATCTCCACTAAATTCACATATTTCTGGCACAGTCCCACCCAAATCCCAAAGGATACTGGTCCTGTTATAACAACATTCACTTCTCTTTATACTGTATGATCATATGGAAGAGGAATGCATCATGTTAAAGCTTCCTCTATGCTTATGGCCAGGGACATAAGAACACTTAGACTCAGTAAAAAGTATAATGTATTTTTATTAGTCAATATAAGTGTTCTCGGGAGATGCTAGGTACTGGGTGCCCTTAGTTTTTCAATCTGACCAGCATCTCCTCGTATACAGAAAGTGATCCTTGTTTTATAGATAACATTCAAATACAGGGTAGAAGGTTCTAGAGACTTGCATGACTGCCCAAAGGATCATTTGCATAAGTTGTGATGTCAACTGCATGATTAAATCATCGCTAACTATCCTGATTGGCTTCCCAGGATGTGTAGCCCATTTCCCATGACTTTCTTTGTTCTGGTTAAACTCTTACTGGTCAAGACAATCAACACGTCTGTAACTGTGTGGATTACAAACTCCTGAGAATAGTGCCTGAAGTTCCCCTGTGGTGACTCTATGAATAGACATCACCTGTCTGGTGCCAGCTTGCCTCCACAGATATCCAGGGACATTCTGTAAGTCACTCAGAGTCCATTCAGCCCAGGCAGGCCAAAGACACGCAGAGTGTTCTGGGGATTTCCTTCTCCATTTTGGTTCAGGCATACTTCTCATTTCCCTGTTGTGCCACTTACAAATGGCAAAGTGGCACACCCAAGTACCAGAGGTGAAGACAGAACGGTGAAAAGTGACTATGGCAAATGGGCTAAGTGTGTATGCTAACAGCTAACCTTGTGTGTGTTATCCCTCTAGATCCCCCCTAAAAGTAAATGAGACTTATAGGCAGACATGCACTGTCTAATTGACAAATAATAACAGCATAACTAAGCTTCACTAGGTAGCTATTAGCTCTATGATTGAGCAATAAGGATATCTGCGTTATAAAAAGGACCTAATTTATAATAGCAAGACCACATATGTTATTTTTCAGAGTCAAGTAATTACACATTAGTGGAGTAACAGGTAAAGGTAAGGAGAACAAAGAGAGACTAGTATGAAAATATTATGTTTCTCATATAATACTAGGTATACTGGGCAAATCTTTACAAGGAATACTGTTATTGTAAACAACTACCCAGGATAATATTCATTACAATGGCAAGCAGGGATATAATCAATGTATGTTACCAGAAAAGTGAAGGACAGCATAAGGACTCATACTATGTTGTGCATACATCCTGTGGGACAAGTTATAAAAGTGTTGCAAAAAATAAGACATGTTCTGGTCATAGACAGAAATGGGCCTAGGTGAACAGAAGTGTCACGCTACCAGAGCACATCTGTGAGCGCTTGTGACTAAACTCTAGGTAAAGAAACCAATAGGTAGTGTTACAGGAAGAAATGCTCAAAAAGGGAAAAATACTTGTGCAGAAGCAGCAATAGAGCAGAATTTTCCTCAAGGGAATATTTGATTTATACCAAGACATATCACACTGTCAATTGGCCAGCAGTGGGTCAGGGTGTTGGTTAGTGTGATCAGATTAGCTTTCATAGATTAAAGTAAAAAAAAGAACATATCAAATAATCATCTCACTGACTCAGCAAGTAAATGCATATACTCATTATAAGGTGTAGGACTGCATAATGCTACAAAATACTGGAACTGTAAGGCTACTAAAGACTGCTTCAATTCAGACTGTGGTATTAACTTAAAATCTAAATAGTGACAATTTTAAATGTGTACATAACTAAAATATTGACTAGGTGTATCATTTCATATTTTTTGTTATTTTTTTTATTTTATAAGATTATTTATAAAATTTATAAAATGCGGCTATCTATGAAATTTTTTTTTGCTTTACATGTGGCTATCTATTGTGGGGTCTTGCATCTGATTCTGCAGGCAGGCTCAGATCCAACACTAATACTCGGACCAATCTTGTCCGAAGGCTGTACCCAGATAAAGATTTCTGGATGTTTCAGTGTTTCCCAGATAAAGATTTCTGGATGAAGTTTTGTAGTTTTGTTTATTGCATAGTGATACCTAGGAACAGAGGTTTCTGATTTCTGGAAGAAAACAAAAGTAATACCCGGAAGATGTGAGTACACTCCATGGGAAGACAGATCTGTAAGTAGTTAATCATGCCTATATAATTAATTTGCAAATGTAATTTTTTAGATAAGTAAAAGATTTCTTTTTGGCCAATTGCAAACAACAGTGCACTATTTTATTTTTTTTTTATATCTACTTTATGGGCACGAAATTTCAGTATCATCTGCACTAGCCAAAAAAAAAAAAAAAGTGCTCGCCAGATTTGGGGGTGAAGGGAAGGAATGAAACAATCAGTATTTTCTGGGATGTACTGGCAGAAATCATTTTTTGAACTGATGGACTTTCTATGAAGATGAAGAAAATAGTTGAAGCCAACCTTGCTAGTGACGCCTGCAAATAAGGTATATCAGTACAAAAACAATTTTTGTCACTGTCATATGTTCCAGAAAATGCTGGATGAGACTTAGATTTTTCTTCCCCTCTTCTTCCTCTCCCCAGAACTCGAACTTCTTTCTCTATTGAACCCCTTATCCTCCCTCGATACAGAACCCTGGCTTTTCCTACTCTCAACACTGCAGGACCCTGGCTCCTCTCCCAATCTTTGTGTACTCTCTCTGCTCTATGTACAGCGCGAGCAAGTTGAGAAAGAACAGAGGCAAGAAGCACATGTGGTCGTGAGCACTTGCACTGATAAGTAATCGACTGGAAGAATAGAAACACTTCAAAGAAATGCTTCCTGCCTTCATGCTTAGAGACTCACTCAACAAATTTTCAATTCCCAATCACCAACTAAACTGGTGACCAGAATTTCCCCAAGTCTCCCAGTTATATCGAGAGACTCCCAAGGTTTTCTGCTCAGTTTCCCCACTCCCAGCTGCAGCTCCTGATTTCTCATATATTTATAAAGAATTTTGTAGTCTGAAAGAATAAGATAAGACACTTTATACTTCCAAGCATCAAACAAGCAAGCAAACAGGACCACAAGCAGGGATTTGGAGTGTAGAAGCTAGATTCTACAAGCTGGCTAATTTTGCATGTAGGACAGTTGAGAGAAAGGCTGGAACTTTGGTAGATCTTTCTCATTTCTTTCATCAGTACTGGAAACTCAACAACTGAAAAATGGCCAGGAAACATCATATCGCCACAGCTGTTGGCACTGTTTCCACTTCTACTGCTCTCCAAACAGATTCTCTGATCCACAGTCAGGAGTTGGTTCAGTGTGAGAGATGTCAGCAGATCAACTCCCTCCGGAAACAGGTAGTGGAATTCAAGCGAAGAGGTGGCAAGACGGAGAAGCATCCAGGAGAATGAGGACTACAATCGATGAAATGTTTTTCCAGGCATCAAAGATGGAAAACTCAAGCAGAGGGAAAGGTTAAGTTGGACCATAAAATGACAGCTAGATCCAGGTCACTACATCTACTAGACCCAACACCACGACACCAATTTCTCTCGAGCTGAAAAAAAACAGTATGCAGGCCTGGAAGCAGAGGAGGATAAACCATCTCAGGATGTGGAGGAATTGAAACTTGCAAATCCCAAAGATGTGGGCTCAACAACCACTGCACTTAAGAGGCAGAGGGTAGTGGTAGTTGGTGACCTACTTCTGAGAGGTACGGAGGTGTTATCCCAAAAGGTGTGCTGTCCACTAGGTGCCAAAATCAAAGACATTTACAGAGAGAATGCCAAAAATCCGCAAGCCTACTGGCTACTTTTTGAAGCTGCTCACTCATGCTGGCACAAATGATATGGTTAGGTACCACACCAGCCATATTAAAAGTGACTTCTTGGCTCTGAGAGACAGAGGGTAAAGCAGATAGGTGCATAGATGGTATTCTCTGCCATCTTCCCAGTCAACCATAAAGGTCCAGGCAGGGAAGTTTGCATGCTGCAGATGAATGAATGGCTGTAAAGATATACTAATGAGAGCGTTTTGGCTTCCTGAACCATGGGATGACATTTCAAGGACTGCTGAGCAGAAATGGGGTCCACCTGCTGAAGAAGGGATGCAGCATCTTGCAACACAGACTGGCATTAAGGACTGTAAACTAGGATAATCAAGGATGGGTGAACAAAAGGTAAGTAAAACATTAAATATTTGTATAAAAATGGGAAAAAAGAGCAACATCTGGAAAGCTATGTAGACTAATGCTCATAGCATTGGAAATAAAGTCCCTGATCCACAGGCAGTCATGGAATAAGCTGAATGGGAAGCAGCAGCTCTCACAGGGATGTCATACATGGAAAACAATGACTGAGATATAGTTATACCGAGCTACAATCTATTCAGATAAGACCAAGTAGGAAGGCAGGCAGGAGGCGTGGCACTATATATAAAAAAATATTAAAGCAAAACATTTACAGCATTTACGAGGTAAGGAAGTGGCACTGTAGAGTAATCTGGAAAGAGGGAATAGAACATCTATTTATACTGGTATAATATGCAGACCTCCATCACAGACAGAAGAAATGGACATAGATTTATTTACTTGAGGATATTCACAAAATTGCTAAGAAAGAGGAGCTGCTATTGCTAGGGAATTTCAATCTATCAGATGTTGATTTGGACATCCAGGAGACTCCTTGTAGGAGGATGCAGGCAATACCGGACACAAGAGGATAGAACACCCCTCCTTTCTTGTTAGCCAAAAAGGTAAAGACATTTTTCACCAGCTCCACTATTTGGTTGCATGGCTGACGAGCCCTCTGACCTGAAGTCGGCAGTGGAACATTTTCTTCTGAGACTAGAAAAAGCTCTTGTTCTTTAACTGGAAGCCTATTAGATAAGGCACCAGAAAATATATAGGATCTGGTGTCTCTAAGCGTAAACCTACCAACAAGGTTGTTGGCATAAGGGCTCTAGTGATTGGAAGAGGTAGAGGTATCATATCTCCTTCTGCTCCTCATCTTGGGTGGCCCACGTAAAGTTGTGTTAGTAATTCGACATGATATGATTGATGTAGGAAGGCTCCACAAGTGGTATCGAGTGTGTCAAATTCGTGCATCAACAGCGTTGATGTTTTAAGTTTCAGCAGCACTGATGTCTTAGGCTTTGATGGTGCTGGATGTTTTCACTATTTTGTGGTTACATGCTTCAACTGCACTGACTTACTATGCTTGGAGTGCATAGATGCATGCATCAACTGAGATAAGTGTGTATGCATCGATGGCGCAGATAATGCATATACAGATGACACCGAAGTTCCATGCTCTGTGTGTCGATGCCCCTTTATGTTTTTTCGATGCTGGTTGCTCTGGTGGCTCTGCAGAGTTATGCCACTTAGCACTACTCGACCCCAAGATTTCAATATCTTTGTGAGCGACATTATGGAAGGGATAGAAGATAAAGTATGTCTATTTGCGGATGATACTAAGATCTGTAAGACTGGACACACCTGAAGGAGGAAATGAAAAGACATTTAAGAAAGCTGGAAGAGTGGTCGAAGAATTGACAGCTGGGATTCAATGCAAGAAGTGCAGAGTCATGGATCTGGGATGTGGTAATCCAAAAGAACTGTATTTGATCGAGGGTGAAAGACTGATGTGCACGGACCAAGAGAGGGATCTTGGGGTGATAGTGTCTGGGGATCTGAAGATGGCAAAGCAATGTGACAAGGTGAAAGCTAAAGCCTGAAGGATGCTGGTCTGCATAGAGAGAGGAATAACCAGTAAAAAAAAAAAAAAAGTGATGATGCCCTTGTACAAATCCTTGGTGAGGCCTCACCTGGAATATTGTGTTCAGTTCTGGAGCCCGTATCTCAGACAGGATGGAGGCGGTCCAGAGAAGGGCGATGAAAATGGTGTGGGATCTGTATCGGAAAACCTATGAGGAGAGGTTGAAGGATCTGAATATGTATACTCTGGAAGAGAGGAAATGCAGGGGAGATATGATACAGACCTTTAGATACCTAAAAGGTTTCAATGATGTATGGACTTCGAACCTTTTCTGTTGGAAAGAAAACAATAGAACTAGAGGTCATGAAATTAAACGTCAGCGGGGGACAACTCAGAACCAACTTCAGGAAATATTTCTTCATGGTGGAAGAGGCCTGAAATGCCCTTCCAGAGGAGGTGGTAAAGAAGAAAACAGTCAAGGATTCAAAGCTGTATGGGATAAACACTGTGGATTTCTGAAGACTAGAATTCAGAAATGAGATAAGCGTGCAGGGAGGTAACTTGCTGGTACAGCGGTTACTACCCTTAGCAGAAGGCATGGAGATTACTACCCTTAACCAATAAGCCTTGATGTTTTTGATACAACTACAATATTGCTCTCTGCTTCGAAGGAGTGGGATGGGAGCTAAAAGGAAAGAGAAATTTGGATTCAGGGTCAACCAATACAAGCCATGACTTTTATACAGACTGGGGTACTGACGCTCAGACAAATAACACAGGACTACTTCTACGGCTAAATCCATGAGCAAAGCACGTACGCAAAACCGACTGATACATGGGGGTAACCTGCACGGCGCAGCAGATACTACCATGGGAAGCTTGCTGGGAAGCCCGAGTGGACTATCTGTCCTTTTCTGCCATCATTTCTATGTTTCAGCCTACCTTGCCAAAAGGGGAGTTTTTCAGGCGCTATGGCTCAACTCTTTTACCGGTGAAGCAGACAATGCTGCACTGCGGGAGGAGAAGATGACTGCAACTTCTAAGAGACTTATACATTTCCTTCATTTTATAAGCTCTGGCGCATTGTATATGCATGGACATCCATCTGCAATCATAGTATTTGGTCTGGTCACTCAGGTCTCAAGCAAAGTTGGAGTTTGTGTCCATCTGTAATGGACATTATTTTCCGCAAATACAGTTCTTGGATTAATTTACTGTGGCCTTATTTTTGCTGGACATCTTTAGGAGGCAAGTACTTTTCCTTTTTTTTTTGTAGCACTGAGAAGTACTGTTGGGGGTGCTAACGAGGCAGTGAGGAAACTTTTATAATGAAAAAAACACAAAAAAGTGTACAAGAAATCATGTCATGGCTAAAGGGTCGATCTCTTATAATGTTTTTGTATAACACTTCATATGTCAAGTAATGCAATAGAAGTGATAAGTAATAGTAGTAGGTCTTGCTGCAGCCTGCAAGGGAAATGAAAATGTGATAAAGGGCAGAGGTAGGAAGGGATAGGTGAGAGACTAAAGGTGAAGTGCTGGAGCTGGACAGTTGAAAGAAAGGTTAAGGGGATAAGGAGGTGAGTGAATGTGGTGAAATGAGTCTTGAGAGAGAGAGAGATCACCATCACATCAGGCTGTACATTTGCCAATTGTTATGTGCATCCCCCAGCCCCACAAATTGGTTCACCCCCTACAAATTAACAAAAGTGCAAGGTAATTGTAGCCCTAACCACAAGCAGCTACTTACCTGAGCTCTTGGTAGAGTCTGTATCTAAGCTAGCCACAGTGCTGGATCTGGAAAGGCCACCAAGGCTTGAGTCTACAGACTTATGAGAGGGATCAAAAGTTAGAATACGTAAAGATCATTTAACAAACTTCTCACCGCCACATACTCTCCAAATCTTTAGTGCCTACGCAGATACCATATATGTCTACAAGGACAGTAGGCAGCATCTCTCTTCCTGTCAAATGAGGACTCTGGGACATTTAGAATGGAGATGTAATGCTGCCCTCAGGACACAGCACCCTGCCAGCAAGACGGGTGCCTCCTAAAGCCTATACATATTTATTATTAGGAACAAGTAAATATCAGAGACTATAGCTGCAAAAAAGCAAATATTAAACAGAAAAGAGAAGAAAGTAGTATGATATTGTTAATTTACTCTTTTCTTTCCAGCAACAAAAGAAAAACCATCGGTGCCCTATCCATACCAAGTTTTCAGTATGACAGGGGACATAAGAGAATTCTAACAGGGGTCTTTTATATTGATCCATGTATTCCACAAAAAGGAGCACACAACTGCTCTCCCCTAATAACTGTTTTGCATCTGATTCACACCATATTTCAAGGTATGTCGGGGGGGGGGGGAATTCAAGATTGTCCTGAAAGGAATATTTTTCACCTACTTTCCAAAAGGAAAAAGGCGTATTTATTTATCTATTTTTAACTTTTATATACCAATGTTCATGTATAGTATACATATCGCACCGGTTTACAAAGAACTTAACTGTCGCCAAGGGCAAATACAATGAACATGTGGTACAGTAAAAACTGAGAAAACAATGAACAAAAGGTACAATGAACACGAGGTAGAATAGACAAGCAAACATTGAACGTGTGGTACAGTAGAGATCTACTGAAAATAAAAGCTTATGAGATTGCTGTGTGTGTGTGTGTGTGGGGGGTCCCTAATAACTTGTGTGTGGCATCCTATCCACACCAGGTTTTCAGGTGGCATGAGGAATATTTTTGTCAATTGCTATGTCTGTGGTAAGTGTCTCTTCTCACCCAATGGCTTTATTGGCCTACCTTCCAAAGAAAGAGAAGGCTTATGAGATCACTGTCTGTGTTTCTGCTCCCTTTTAATAACTTTTGTGTTCAGAGTCCTCTCCATGTCAATTTTTCAGGACATGTCATTGGCTCCATGAGGATTCCAACAGAGGTATTTTTTTCAGATCCACACATTTGCAAAACCATGGATGCATTCGTGTGTGCACATGGAAAATAGACTGCATTAGTACGTTAGCTCTGGCTCTAACTTTATGCTCTTTAAGTCTGTATATAACTGTGGTAACACAACATCAAAATGCCGAGCTGTGAGAGCCTCCCATCTTTCCATAAAAGAGAGGACCTGGCATTTTAGAACACATAGCAAGCTAACTGGCTGACTTTCCTGACCAGCAGCTAAATTACACCAGTAAAAAAGAACCAGTCTGCAACTGCTTTAGGTGAGAGGCACTTTTATTTTTTAATTTTCAAAGAAAAAATTCAAACCCACATCAAATGAAAGTCCTGTTTCCATTCAAATCCTTTATCTGATTTTGCAGGAAATGCATCTTTTTCCCTAAGGTACTGTCTGAGCAGACAAAGGCTCTCTCTGAAGGTGAATAATGCCTACAACTGCTTTCAAAGGGATGGATCATGCTGTATCTGACCTTCCTGCCATCACAAGTGTTTGAATAAGCTTCACCTGTGTGATCTGCTCTTATAAGAGAGCCTAACCTTAAAGCTTCAAATGGCATTGTAAAATCACAAGAGGTGTCTTATCTCACCCTTTGTTTCATTAATGTGGATCATGAAAACTGAGCGTTCCATGAAAACCGGTGCAAAAACAACCATGAGGTCAAAAGAGGTGGAGACTATTAATGTTACTTGTCAATCCTTTATCATCCAGCAAGCTGAAAATACAAATAGAAATCTCCTTGGCTCTACAATCCTCAAACTGTCTAAAAGAACCTCTCAGTAACTGGTGAACCACAGAAAGTGAGAGCTGTCAAATAAACACATTTCTCTGCCACACTGACTCTGCCCCATTTTTATCTCAGCTCACACTGCTTCCCTCCAGCTCTTATCACGAGCTGTCACTTTTCACTTCTGCTGATTTCCCCTTTTTCTTCCCAGGCTCCATTCTCCTTCCTCTTCTGCTTGACCTTCTCTCCTCAAGCATGGAAAACTCCCTGGGCTGTTCTGTGTTTGATAAACCAACTGTATGACAACTTGAAGCCACAGTGACCCTTATGACAAAGTCAGGCTCCCACAATAAAACATTTTCTGTTGAATTAACTTAAAACCCCACTAGAGAGACAGTGTACTGCTGCTGCCAGGGCCTTGGCTCACCTTGCTTTTAGTGCTGATCTCACTGCTTTGGGAACTGCTGCTGCTGTGTCTTTTCTTTCCTTTCCGAAACATTCTTCACCATAGCTTGATCGAGACGAGCCACATTGCATCAGCAGCAAAAAAAAAAAAAGCAAAACCTGAAAGGGAACAAAAACATAAGTAGGTTCCATTCATTAGCACAAGCCATCTTGCTGAGTAGTGAGGGCTGCGATCAGTGTTCCTTGGTGAGTGGTTTACCTCTCTGCACAAATCAAAGCACACCATTTACAAATGTTCCAAAGTGAGGCGTGTATCTCTGGGAAGGAAAAAATGCAGGTGTTGCCAATTGCTTGTTAAAAGTAGTTTGAGACAATGAGTCTTTCTTTCAATGGAAAAAAGGTAATGCAGCAAGGGGAAGGGTGTTGTAGTCAGAGTCCGTGTCCAGCAGCACACAACTTCAGTAAGCTACACTCCGATTACCTTACAACCTGTAACAGAAGGCATGGAGGTAACCTACAAGAAGCGGCAGATATTACACTTATAATAATAACGGAAACTCGTACCTACTCGCCCTACTAGACATCTCAGCTGCCTACGATACTGTCAACCATCAGATACTAATGACCCGCCTAACAGAAATAGGTATCGCCGACACAGCCCTCTCATGGCTCTCCTCCTACCTCACACACAGAGAGTATCTAGTAAAAATCGACAAGCACGAATCCTCACACATACCTATCACGCAAGGCGTACCCCAAGGATCATCCTTATCCTCCACCCTATTTAATATTTATCTCATACCCCTATGCCACCTCCTCTCCAAACTAGGCCTGAAATTCTTCCTGTATGCAGATGACGTGCAGATTCTCATCCCGTTTCAGGGATCCATAAAAGAACCTCTGCAACGCTGGGAATCTTGCCTCGCCACCATAAGCGCCTCACTATCCGAAGTCCATCTAGCTCTAAACTCGGCAAAAACAAAATTACTCGTCATCTCTAAGCAGCCTGAACGTTTCACTCTCCCCATGCGACAGAACACTCCTCAAAATACTACCACAGCCACCCCTCAGACCCAGTTTGTAAGAGATCTGGGCGTCTACATAGACCAACACTTAAGTTTCAAACCCCACATCAAAAATCTACTAAAGGGGGGTTTCTATAAACTTATCATAAAAAAACTCAAACCCCTCCTCCACACCCATGATTTCCGCCACCACCATCAAACCCCTCCAAATTCTACAAAACTCCATGGCTAGAATCATAACAGGCACACAAAAAAGGGACCACATCACCCCCATACTAAAAGACCTACATTGGTTACCCATCTCCTTCCGCTCACAATACAAAACCCTCACCATCCTTCACAATTCCCTACACAAACATAATCACACCTGGCTCGATGAAATGCCTCGTTACCGTTCCTCCGACCGACCCACAAGAACAACCCATGCAGGCACTCTACACGCCCCATCTCTAAAGGCAGCACATTCTACTCACACCAGAGAGAGTGCCTTTTCCATCGCTGGCCCCACCCTCTGGAACTCCCTCCCCACCCTCCTACGCCAAGAGACATCCCTGCAAATTTTCAAGAAAGGAGTCAAAACATGGCTATTTCGACAGGCCTATCCAGACACAAACCAAATTTAATTTTTCCCAGCCCCCTCTGCTCGAACTTTCTCCACCCCTCCCTATGTTTCCCCGCTTCCCCCCACACCACCCATGGATACCCTAGAAGAAACAACATCCCCCTCTACTGCTTAATTTATCTCTTTTTGATCACGATCGGTTAATGTGTCCTTTTGTAAGAAATAGTATTTTGTTCTAAGGTTACATTGTTATGTTTTGTTACTTTTATTTTATTCTTTGTACATTGTTTTATTGTATCGCCCACCTGAGTTCTTTGTAAACCGGCATGATGTGCTGCACGAATGTCGGTAAATAAAAGTTAATAAATAAATAAAATAAATAAATAAATTTATTTATTTACTTTTATATACCGGTGTTCGATTTTACATATCACATCGGTTTACATTTAAACAAAATTTGCAGGAACTTATGCGTTACCTTTGTCAAATACATTAAACATTTAATACATTTAATTTAAAAATAAAAATACCTTGCTGGGCAGACTGGCTGACCAATTGGGTCATTTTCTGCTGACATGTACTGGGTAGCACTGATCCAGTGTTATCAATTGGACAATACTCCTTTGCTGCCCAGGCCTTAGGAACTTTGTAGGCCACAGCTTAAGGGAGGGTAGATATAGTGCAGTAAATCACTGCTACGCACAGTAAGTGTCAGCAGAAAAGCAGCCAACTGGTCAGCCAGTCTGCCCGGCCAGGTTAGTACATCGCTTCCCTTCCGATGTCACGCATGGCATTCTTTGACACTACAGGTTATTTTTCAACAAACTTTGACCAACATAATATTGTCTTCTCATAATTGAGAGCAGTGACCTCTAAGTTTCTAGAATGAACATTTTATTAGGAGAATCTGTAACAAGGCTGTGAAAGGGAGGAGATGACCATGAAATGGTATACACTCTTCCTAACCTCTTCCAACACAGAAATCCTGGGGACAGTGGCATTTTGGAACAGAACCTATCAACGGGTCAGAAGCAGTGTTATCAATTGGGCAATACTCCTTTGCAGCCCAGGACTTGGAAACTTCATAGACTATAGTATTAGGGAGGTAGATGGTGCAGTGATAGGTACTGTTCCAAAACGCCACTGCCCCCAGGATTTCTGTCCACCTCTCAAGTGTTGGAAGAGGTTAGGAAGAATGTATACCATTTCATGGTCATCTCCTCCCTTTCAGTGTCTTGTTACAGATTCCCCTAATAAAATGTTCATTCTAGAAACTTAATGAGGGCACTTCTCTAAATTATGAGAAGACAATATTAAGTTGGTCAAAATTTGTTGAAAAATAACCTGTAGTGTCAGAGAACGCCATGCGTGACATCTGAAGGACAACACTGTGCTACTGCTTGCCCAAACTTTCATCTTAAACTTGCAGGGATAAGCCAGACACCTTAAAAGGAGTGCAAAATTGAAGCAAATCTTAGGCCTGAGTTCAGGTCAAGTCCCAGTGTCTTAGCCATGTGATAGCCCTGCAGTTTAGTAGAACTAAGCCAAAGTAGAAGCAGCAGCTATTGTTCTTCACATCAGCATCTGTCTTCACTTTATAATTCTGCTGGTATTGCTGAATGTGAACGACTGAGCCAGGGCCTTGACAGAGACTTTGTATTCAGCCATGAAGCGAGCATTGTTTGATAAATGTCTACTGAAGCACCTCATTAGCCCGGGTATGAAAATGCATATATGTTCCAGCTCAGATGTAGTCACACTGGAAGCCAACAATCTTGTGCCAGTGAATTGCGGTAATCTCTCTCTCTTACTTACACACACACACACACACACACGCTCTTTGTCTCCCCGCCACATGCAAACACACTTTCACAATTTCTCTCTCTCTTATATGGGTTTGGACCATATGCAGATGGATGAAGTCCTGACTTCAGATTTGAGGACCCCCTTATTCTGCCCCACATTGCTTGCTGCCATTCACGTAACTTTCATACCCACAACTTTGGCAACCGAGACTTTGCATGAAGCTCAGCTCAACCATTAGCTTTGAAGTAGTTGCCACTTGCCAACCTCATCCCTTGCCTAAGCCCTGGCAAGCCAAACCATCTCTGCCCACCCTTGCCTGCATAGCTTGCAGAGGTGTCTATAAGACTTCTGGATGCTGCCCTGAGACTGCAGTATTCACCTGTCATTTGCTTGCCAGAGGTTCAGCTGACTACGCTCCATGCTGAGAGAAGAGTGGCTTAATTACTACTTCTGAGTTCTTATGTTCTTACTTTAGCTAGGGTAGTTTAATCGGCATGGCATTTGACAAGTGCAAGTTAACTCTAAGTTAAATGCAGGCATTGTCATAATTTTTGAAATAAGAGTGCTTTGCTCTATTAAAACCAGAAATTTAAAAATTATACCTACTGTATAAATCAGGGGGTCAGCAACCTATGGCACACAAGACCATTTTTAGTGGCATGGCAGCAGCAGTGTGGCACTAAAATAGAGTTGAGCGGAAACTCGGGCTGCCGCTGCATCAAACAGGTAGCTTGTTACAGGATTGCGATACTCCCCTCGCTCCTCCCATGCCAGCAGCAAGAGTCGTGTCACAAAGCATCATCTCTTGCCGCCGTGGGGGCTAGTCTTGCAGCTCTTATCATGAGACCGGCCTCGCAGCAACAGGAGATAACATTTTATAATGTGAATCCTGCTGCTGCTGCCTACCCCATGATCTGGCAGGCCGCCATGGTGCCCATCCCAAGGCAGACGAAGAGAAACAGAGAAGACTTGCTGGCCACCAGCAGACCTCACCGAGCTGGCGGCGGAAGACAGAGAGAGGGCCAGCAGGCCTTCGAGGAGTCCATCCAGTGGCAGTCGACGATAAAGGGAGGACCCAGCAGCCACCAGTGGACCTCATCTCATTAGCGGATGAAGAAGAGGCCCAGGGCCTGAATGCGCACATGTGAGCCTGTGTATGTGAGTGTCTGTGTGTGAATGAGAGAGCTTGTGTGTGTGTGTGTGTGTGTGTGTGTGTATATGTGTGATTGCATGTGGGAGAGAAAGAGAGTGTGTGTGTGTATATGTGTGTGTGTGTGTGTGACTGCATTTGAGAGAGAAATTGTGAAAGTGTGTTTGCATGTGGTGGGGAGATAAAGAGCGCGTGTGTGTGTATGTAAGAGAGAGGAGAACATTTGTGTGCACTCTCCCCCACCCCAACTATTTTATGATAATCTCTGGGTGACGTATGGAAAGCAGCTTTTTTTATTATCCTTAGAAGTTTTAATTATTGGGTGTTATTTGATGTGCCTGCTGTTTTGAAATAGTTTATTGGTCTTTGGAAAAAAAAAAAAGTTTAAATTGTATATGAGTTTTTAATTATTGGATGTGGTTCTATTCATCAGTTATTTTGAAATATGTATTCTTTTTATTGGTATAGTTTTACTATTATGATGTTTTATAATTCTTAATTTTGTTTGATGTTTTATGAGGCATGGTAATTTTTCTGTTTTCCATTGTTGCACTGCATACAGAATTTGGATTGTTGCAGTTTCCAGTTCAGTTTTTGTCTGCATGTTTCTATTTATACTTTTTTATGGTCACTTTATTGTGAATTTGGTGAGGTTCTGTATATGTGACTGAGGTGAGGTATTTTGGTAGCTAGCATGTAGTTTCTGTATAGGGATCTAAAGCAGCCTGGCCTGTTCTGTTTTCCTAACAGAGGGTGTATGGGCGAGGAGGAGGGAGGGAGTGAGAGACATTTTTCTCTTCTCCTTTTTATAATTTTGTTTTTACATGTAGAAAACATCAGTTTTAATCATTTTTACATAACTCTTGAATATTTTAACTGAAAATTGATTGTTTTTTATCCTCTAATCCTTAAATTGATTGTTTATCCTCTGTTAAATTACTACTGCCTCTTCACCATTCCAAGTTGTATTATGTCCCTGTTTTATTGTAACTGCTACTTTTTCTTTTAACACCTGTTAATGTTTTCATTTTTTATTATATCAGTTTGTCACACCTTGTTAATTGTAAACCGGCATGATGCGATTCCCATCGCGAATGCCGGTATAGAAAAACTCAAAATAAATAAATAAATAAATAAATAAATTGAATATTCAAGAGTTGTGTGAAAGGAATCTGGCGGATCAGGGTGCCAATTGGCTTGTGGCACTCGAGGAACAGAGTTTCCTACCCCTAATTTAAAACTTGGCACACCACTTCAAAAAGGTTGCCTACCGCTGGTAGGAATCATTGTATGCCTATGCTGCTGCAATACAACTATTATTCTCAACTCTTAACATGAACTTGAGATCTTATTCTAACCGACTGAAATGTCAGATAAATCATGTAAGATTAAAATCCCTTACAAACCTGCCACTGACAATCCCTGTCAGAAAAGAACATGAAGCACAGCTTACAGTCCAGAAATTAGATTTTAATGAGTACATTTATTTATTTAAAAAAAACTTCTATCCTGTTCTATCACCAGTTCTAGGCGGGTAAAATAAGAACATTCAAAAAAATCATAACATACAGTAAATGCTTACAAATAATTAAAAAATAAAAATAAAAAAGGAAAGCTAATCTGAATCATAAACATCTCTAAATCCCAGAACTCAAAACAGCAACAACCTTATCTACGAAAAGGCAGCAATGCAAATATTTTGCCAGGTCCTAGAACAGAATTACTATTCTTCCCAGCAGGGAAAAGGACTGACCTAGTGCAGGGGTTCCCAACCTTTTAGGGAGTGTGAACCCCTTTTCAACCTCCAAAATGTTCTCTTTCACTTTTACCTGTATATAGAAAAATTATTAATGTAATAAATAAATAATTATATGCAACCCAGACTCATTTATAATATACAAGCCGTTAAGCCTGTTAAAACGGGCTACATTAAATTTTTTTTCAGTCCATTTTCGAACACAGCACCCTTCTACACTTTTTCTCCCTCACGCCTTCCCCTCGTTCACTCACCCCCTTCCCTCCACTCAGTCTTACTCACCCTCTGTCTCCTACTGCCTCCCTCCCCTCACTCTCACCTCCCTCCCCTTCCCTCAGTCACTCCCCACCCTCTCTATCCCATCCCCTCTCCCTCAGCCCTCCTCCACTCCCTTTTTCTCTGCTCCACAACTTCTTACCCTTCCACTTACTCACATCCCTCTGTCTCTCACCTCCCCCTCATTCTCCCCCCTCTCCCCTCAATCCTCCCCACCTCTCCCACTCCCTACCTCCCTCCCACCCACACACCCACTCCTCCCTCCCACACACTCTCTCCTTCCTCACTACTGGCCGCCACTCCTCGTCGCCGCCGCTGCCACTCGACGCCACCATGTTGATATCCAGCTGACGCTCGCTGAGACCGACATGCTTGCCCGCACATGCGCAGTAGAGCTGCTCTCTACTGCCCTTTTGCGGCACGGTCAAGCTTCGTTTATTAGGTTGATAAAACTTATTAAATAATGCTTACTGACATAAACGGAACACATATAATTGAAAAGCACAGCAGTAAACGTGCAAGGATGTATTCATATTCAGTAACTTATATAGTGTAACTACAGGCAGCCACTCAGCTGAATCTGTCTACATTTGGAACAGCTAGGTACTACACTTGATTTTAGCCAAAAGACCGAAAAGTGAATGGATGAACTAGGTAACGGACTTGTGGAAGGAGAGAGACTGGCCGAGCGGGACTGGTGGAGGGAGAAAGTCTGGCAAGAATGGACTGGTGGAAGGCGAGAACGAGACTGGTGGAGAGAGACTGGTAGAAAGGTACTGGTAGAGAGAGAGAGAGAGAGACATAAACTGGTGGAAATACAGGTACAGAATGGACTGGTGGAGGGAGACAGAAAGAGACTGGGCATGGATTGGTGGAGGGATATAGAGTGACTGGCAGGATGGATTGGTGGTAGAGAGAGTGAGAAACTGGTGGGGATGAACTGGTGGAGAGAGAGTGCTACTGGCGGGGATAGATTAGTGGAGGGAGATAGAGAGAGACAGACTAGTGAGAATGGAATGGTGGAGAAAGAGAGAGAGACTAGTGAGGATGGAATGGTGGAGAGAGAGACAAGAGTGACTGGCAGGGATGAACTTGTGGAGGAAGAAAGGAGGAATGGTTGGGATGGATTGTGAAGCAAAGATACTGTACGAAATATTCTAATTCTTGCTAACAAGAACCCTCTGACATCAGTAAAAATAGACATTGGCCTATTTGGGCTACGCACAGGTAATTGCAGAAAAAAAAATAACTTTGGCATTTGCTATGTACAGCCAAATGCAGACATGAAAGAGCTTTCTCATTGCTCTGTACGTGACAAGCCTGAAGAATTTATTAGCTTGCAAGCCGAGCTGGCACCAAAATGGGGCCAAAAGAAACATCAGAACAAATGGTGCTGATGTTTCTTTTGGCCCCAGACTAAGTGAAATCGGATTAGATGGTACCACAATCAAATGGTTCAGATCCTACCTCTCGAACAGAACCTACAAAGTAACCTTCACCAACAAGGAATCAAATCAATGCCCCCTTTCACACGGCGTCCCTCAAGGTTCTTCTCTCTCCTCCACCTTTTTCAACATCTACATGCTCCCTCTTTGCAAACTCCTCACTGACCTGGGCCTCCAATACTTCATTTATGCCGATGATGTCCAGATCCTTATCCCCATGAAAGGAAACATACAGAACACCCTGCTACAATGGAACTCTGTACTAACCCAAATACAAAAACTCCTATCCCAAATAGCACTCACCCTCAATCACACAAAAACTGAAATCATACACATCTCTAACAAACCTCCAGCATGGAACATACAAGACTTCGCATCCACCCAAAGTACAACCCATCTCGTCACAAGTGCAAGAAACCTAGGCGTCATATTAGACTCCGAATTCAACCTGAAAACCTACATCAACACTATAATAAATGAAGGCTATTTCAAATTACAAATCCTCAAAAAAAATCAAACCCCTACTACTCAGTCAAGATTATCGATCCGTACTCCAAGCCCTCATCTTCTCCAAACTTGATTACTGCAACTCCATCCTCAAACCCCTACAAACTACTCCAAAATGCGGCAGCCAGATCCCTCACAAACAGCAAGCGCTCCACATACATCACCCACATACTAAAAGACCTACACTGGCTCCCCATAACCCACAGAACCCAATACAAAACCCTTACCCTAATACCCAAATCCATAAACAATGAAAAAACAGATTGACTAAAGGACACCCTTCTCCCAATCACCTCCCAAAAAAAACCTATGATCCAACAACTCTGGACTACTCTCCATTCCCTCCAACAAACAGGCACAACCCACCTCAACACGCGAACGAACAATCTCTATAGCAGGACCCGCATTATGGAACAAACTACCTGCAAATCTCAGAATGGAACCCTCATCACAGCTATTTAAGAAATCACTAAAAACATGGCTATTCCAAAAAGCCTACCCTGACAACAGTTAACTCCATGACTTCTCCAATGACCACTACCAAACAGATCCCTAACCCACACATATCCTACAATGAAGACACTTAATAATCAAATTAATCGGTAGCTATTATACTACCACGTAAATAAGATGTTTTGCTTCTAATTGTTACATTTCTTTCTCCACAATACTATAAATTTGCTGCAGTTTCTGAAATATTATTCTATTCACTACAATACTATAATTCTCTGTAGCTTTTATCATCTCAATGTAAAGATAGTGTGATCTGCACTCACACCATCTCACTAGGAATTATGCAAACCGATGTGATACCCTTGGGTGAATATGGGTATATAAAAGCAAATAAATAAATAAAATAATAAATGTGGGAATCAGTGCTGCAATATTATTAGGGTCTCTCTTTATGGTCCTAAGGGTCTATCCAGGATCAGAGTTTATCAGAACTCTGTCAAATGTGAACAACTGTCATTCATCAGAACTAACATCTTGTTGAACTCCAGAGCAAACAAACTGGTAAAAAGAGCAGGAAGGTCTGATAAATAAAAGCCTTAATTATGCATTCACCTAACTATGCATAAGCTGTTGAATTATGCATAGTTGAGCCCTTGAAAAGGGGAAGGTTAATAGCCCTCTTGGCCGTCCGTTGTCAGCCCATCGTTACCCATCTGAAGAGAAGGAGCTGGTCCATCTGTGGCTCCAAGGGAAGCGGATCCGGCGCTGTCCCTACCGGGTCTGCGGTCACGAAAGGAATGGGACCAAGGCCGAGTCCTACCGGCGGGATGCCTCCGAGTCGCCCCCAACGGACCTATTCTACTGGAATCTTCTTTGGCCTCTAAACCGAGCACGGGCTGCAGGAAACCCCCTTGAGGGCCTCTGCTGATCCTGTGGTAGCCAGTGAACCTTATTCTTGCCCAACGACTTGATCAACTGCTCCAAATCCTCACCAAAAAGGAACCCCCTTGAAGGATAAGGAGCCCAAGTGAGTCTTAGAAGAGACATCAGCAGACCAACTGTGCAGCCAAAGAAACCTTCTTGCCGAGACTGCCGAAGCCATAGTCCTGGACGAAGTCCGCAGAAGGTCATATAAGAGATCTGCCCCATATGCCACCACCGCCTCCAAATGTTTGGCTTGAGCCGATTCCTGAGAGAGGAGGTCCTGGAAGGTCAACAACTGTTGTACCCAACGTAATCTGGCCCGGAGCATAAAGCTACTGCAGACCGCCGTCCGGATACCCAGGGCGGAGACCTCAAAAATCCTATTTAGGAGCACCTCCAACTTTCTGTCCTGAAGATCCTTCAAGGCCGCAGCTGACATGGAAACATCCACCTTTGGAAACCTAAGGTGCTCCAAAACCTCCTCTGGCAGAGGATACAACTTTTCCATTGCTCGTCCCACCCGGAGTCCTGCATCCGGAACATCCCACTCCCTGGAGCATGGGATGAAGTGGAAAAGTGTGGGAAGGACCTTGTAACCCCGCTAAAACCAAGTTCACCGACCCTGAAGGAGACGTCTCCTGAGGAAGGTCCATCCCAAGCTCCGCCAAGACCCAAGGGATAAGTGGGTCCAGTTCTTCCTTATGAAATAAGTGGACTACCTTAGGGTCATCACCTTCCAACGGTGCAGCCTTTTCTTCATCCAGGTTCATCTCCGATAGGGGTAAAGGGGCCAGGGGCGCCTCAGCTAAGTCTGCCCCCGAAGGGTCAGGTATGGCGGTTCTCCCCCCCACCACCACCCCCACCCCCCAGGGAGAGAGGAGCCCGAAGCTTCTTCATCTGCAGGGACCAGTGGGGCTCTGGAGGTCTAGGCACCTTGCTTGGGGGACCCTCAGGATGCCCCTGTAGCACCGCTGTCCCCTTCTGAGAGGCCAAAAAGGCCTTGTGCATAAGTAGTACAAAATCCAATGAAAAAGCCTCTGGACTGTCCTTACTGGACAGTAGGTTATTATGATCGCCGTCTGAGCCCTCTCTGGACCGTTGGTCCACTGGGCTGCCGGGGACAGGAGAAAGAGTAGGAGGGAGTTCCCCTCCCCTTAGGGCTCATGCTTCTGCCATGGCAAAAGTCTCTAAAATGGTCGCCATTCCCGTGCTCAGCTGAAACGGATTGGCCTACCTGCCCCTATCAGCCTGCCTCTTCCGAGAGGCAGGCAACAATAACAAGGTGCCTGTGCGGGAGAGCCGAGAATCGGACTCCCCTTTGGGCTCAGTTGGGGGGGAAGTTTGGATAAGTTCTTGTTGGAGAAGTCCATTAACTGCTATTAATCAAGTTTAGTTAGGGAATAGCCACTGCTATTAATTGCATCAGTAGCATGGGATCTTCTTGGTGTCTGGGTACTTGCCAGGTTCTTGTGGCCTGGTTTGGCCTCTGTTGGAAACAGGATGCTGGGCTTGATGGACCCTTGGTCTGACCCAGCATGGCAATTTCTTATGTTCTCCTCCAAGAACTTATCCAAACCTTTTTTGAACCCAGCTACACTAACTGCGCTAACCACATCCTCTGGCAACAAATTCCAGAGCTTAATTGTGCGTTGAGTAAAAAAGAATTTTCTCCTATTAGTCTTAAATGTGCTACTTGCTATCTTCATGGAGTGCTCCGTAGTCCTTCTATTATCCAAAAGTTAAATAACCGATTCACATCTACTCATTCAAGACCGCTCATGATTTTAAAGACTATTATATCCCCCCTCAGCCGTCTCTTCTCCAAGCTGAACAGCCCTAACCTCTTTAGCCTTTCCTCATAAGGTAGCTCTTCCATCCCCTTTATCATTTTGGTCGCCCTTCTCTGTACCTTTTCCAGTGCAACTATATCTTTTTTGAGATGTGGTGACCACTGTATACAGTACTTATAATAATTATTTTATAATACTGTTCCCGGAATAGTACCATACCAAGACCATTCTATACTGTTCACAAAGAAGTCATAAATAACTGTAACCAAAGACTGTATTATCTTCTGGGCACACACAGCAGGTTTGGATAAAAGGAAAACAGAAGCCCTTACTGTTCACTTGTCTGCTGCCAATGCCCAGATGCTGCTCTCCCAGTCCCAGGTTGTTGTGAGAGCTTGGGCTTTAGGGTCCAGGGAAACTGAAACCTTCCAGAGATGGATCATGTTTCATATGATTGACCAGGGCTGGTGTTATAACAACTAAGCCAATCCCTATCATAAGGCCAAACAATGGTGGGAGGGATGTATATATAGGCTCAAGTACCTAGGAGCATGCACTCTCCAAGGTGCTGACCATATTATACCTAGCGAGTTTTACATCTTATTATACGTAATGTACTCTTCTGCTCCCACCTCCTCCAACTGCCCAACCTACCCCTCGCATATACTGCCTCCTAATCATCAAGCACCCCCCTTCTCAGTAACTACTCCTTCAACATTTGTTCCCTCCTCACGAACTCCTGTGAACCTAATTCAACTATTACCTTTCTCCTCCCTGCCGAAAGTTACTAGAAATTTAAGCCTTAAAAAGTTTCAAACATGCTTCTACTTCTTTAATTTATTTATTAATTCTTTAATTTATTATTAATAAATAAATTAAGCATAATCACTAAAACAATGAAACCTTGCCACCGGTTCTCTGCATCTTTCTATGATGTTTTTCGAGGGTCCAAAATGTGGGTATTTCCTAAGGTGGCGCAACACAAGAGGATAAGGAAATAATTTTTAGAGAGTGTGTGTGTGTGTGTTATTTTTGTAAATGTCATTAATTATTATGTTTAAAGAATAATAGAAAACGTTGCTCAGGTGTCCTGTTAGTGGCCCAATACTACCATACTTCTGCATTCAGGGGTAGGCAACCACCAATCCGCTCGGGTTTTCAGGGCAGCCCTAACGGAGAGGCAGGAGACAGATCTGCATGCACTTAAGGCAGAGACGTGCAATTCTATCTCCTCCTGTCTGGGTCACTGGAGGGATCTTGAAAACCCGAGCGGACCGAGGTCCCCCAGGACTGGAGGCTGCCTCCGCTACTGACACCGTGCCTTTTCACATCTGTGGTAACTCACCCTCAAGTCCGAGCTCACACAAGCATACTAAAGGCAGCTTCTGAGGGAGGTGCCGGAAGGTTCAGGGTGATACCCGGCAGCGATGCTTTCTATCTCGGCCCAGTTACCGTGCCCACAACATCCAGTAAACCGGGTTTGTCCCGGACGACTCGCGCGCGCAAGCATTGCAAGAGCATCCGGCGCTTAACACCTCTGCGCAGGCGCACTAAATTCAAAGAAGCAGCAGCAGGAAGCGAGAGTGTGGCGGAAATGACCTGCCGACCCTTCTACCCGCCTCAGGGCGTCCGCGGCAGTGTTCTGCTCGCGACTGAACAACCTTGAATAAGAGGAAGATGTGGAAGCTGCCGGTAGAAGTAAAATAAACTCACAAGGAAGAGGGTTCGGTCCCGGAAGAGGAACGTGATTCCCGCTGAAGGGGGAGGGAGGTGCCGAGGACAAGTTCCGCCCCTCCCCCTCCCCCTCCCCCTGAGTCGGTGACCCCGGAAGCAGCGGGGCAGAGCGTGGACCGGTTGCTTCCGCTGGATGGTATATGTGAAGGATGTCGGTGAAGCGGAAAGCTGAGACTATGATCCCGGCCGAGGAAAGTGATCAGCTCCTCATCCGCCCCCTGTGAGTAACCCACCCACTCAGAGACCAACGCTTGTTGGGAGACAGGAAAATATTTAGAAAACTTGAGCGCCAGCACACATTTTTAGGAGCCAGGGAACAATTATTTTTTTTACTTATTGTGTTTGTATTTTTCTTATTTCTCCTCTTTTCTTATGTTGTTCTCCCACCATCTGGCTTCTTCCTCCCTATGTCTCTTCCCCCTGCTTCCAGTCTCTTCGCTTCCCCCTATTATCCTCTGTGTGGCCTTGGGTCACAACTGCAGCTCTTCTTAGACCAGGTGTTCACTCAGGATTTTTCCACTCTTACATATGTGCTTAGGTGTATGTGCATTTACCTGTATGCTTTGTGTGTGTATCTCTCTATATATACTGTATGAACACATTTAGATGCACACTCTCTATATGTGTTTAGAAACCAGAGCTGGCAAAGGGGAATGATTTTTAAGAGGGAGGTTTTCAGCGCACGACCTACATCTACAGCATGCCACCGCCATGCATGTTATTTTACAAAATGTAATAAATTTCATAGAAATATGACAGCAGAAAAAGACCACACAGCCTATTTAATCTGTCTATCCACATAATTGCTCAATTCTACAATCTCTTTCCTTCCTTCAGAGATCCCATAATCACTCATACAACAACCACAGCCTCTATATCTGTTTTGCTATCATACAGTATGAGATCTATCTGTGCAAAGTCAGATAGATCAACACATAGGCCTTTCTCTTCCTCTTCCCTTTCTTCTTCCACCTTCCAGATCTCCCCTCCACAGATGGATCAAATCTGAATTATGGATTTCAGAGAGACAGGCATGAAAGAAGCAAAAATTACAGTGCATGCACCATCCCCTATCCAAAATAAAGGTATAGAGCAAAAACAGATAGTACACTGCGAAAGTAAGGTGATTAAAGTCTTGCCACAGAGTTCCCCTTGGACCCTTTGCAATAACTGTGTGGCCCTTCAAGGTGATGGTCGACTTTTTCAGGGAAATCAAGAATCTGGTTGCTGAGAATGGTCTTCATTCTTACAGCAAACAAGTGCAGGATATTGCAGCTAAATTTTTTAAACATGCAAAAAGGGAGGACTGTTTTGAACTTGCAGTCCAATTGTACTGAAAATCCTGTACAAAATATTTAGATATTTAAATTGAAACCAAAATAAAAAGATTTTTACCTTTGTCTTTTTCCCCACCATATTGCTTTCTCTTCTGTTATCTTCTGGCTCTTCCTGACTCTTGGGGTTTGGTTTTTTTTCAGTTTTACTTTTTCCATCTGACTCTTCTCCATTCTCTCTCTCCCTTCAGCTGACGTTTCCCTTTCATGTTGCTTCTCCCCATTTCTGTTCTCTGCCTTTCTTGCACTCATCATCATATCTCTCAACCTTTTGCCATGTATACATTTTTTTCTACCTCTGCCCCATCTACTTCCTGTCTTATTCTTCTATCACCCCATCTCAGCCCTCCTAACTTCCACTCAGTCATATTTCCTTTCTCCCATTCCCTGCTTTCCAAAGCTAGCTCTCTCTCTTCCTTTCTCTTTCAGTAAAGCTTTTGATGCTGTCCCACCTAGGAGGCTTATGAATAAAATGAAAAGCCTGGGAGTGCGTCCCAAGGTAGTAGAATAGATTAGAAATTGTTGGTACCTACTCTGAAGAGAGAGGAGTGATGTGCAGTACCTCAAGGATCAGTTCTTGAGCTAGTTCTGTTCAATATCTTTGTGAGCGACATTGTGGAAGGGTAGAAGGAAAAATTTGTCTTTTTGCGGGTGACCCTAAGATCTGCAACAGAGTCGATACATTTGAAGGAGTAGAGAAAATGAGGAGTGATAGAGCTTGAGGAGTGGTTGGAGGTTTCACAGCTAGAATTCAATACCAAGAAGTGCAGAGTCAGGTTATTTGGGGTGCAGACATCCAAAGGAATTGTGTGTGATAGGGGCTGAAAGTGATGTGCCCAGACTTGAAAAGAGACTTCAGGGTAATAGTGTCTGATGATTGTAAGGTGGCAAAGCAATGTGAAGGCAGTGGTTAAGGCCAGATGGATGCTGGGAGCATAACCAGCAGGAAAAAGGTGGTAATAATGCCCCTTTCCAGGTTTTGGTGAGGCCTCATCTGGAATACTGTGTTCAGTTCTGAAGACCATACTTCAAAAAGGATAGAGAGAGGATGGACACGGTCCATAGAAAAGCAATCAAAATGGTGTGATGTTTGCACCAGAAGACTATGTATTTCCTGGAGAAGAGGAGAGATGGTTGGTATGATGCAAACTTTTATATACCTGAATGGATTTAATAATGCACAAAACGCAAACCTCTTCTGATGGAAAGAAAGCTGTAGAACTAGGGATCATGAAATGAAACTCCAATGACCAATGTCCGGAAATATTTTATCATGGAAAGGATGGTGGATGCATGGAATGCCCTCTTGGAAGAGGTAATGAAGGTCATGAAACGGTCATGGAATTCAAAAGGGTGTGGGATAAACACATCCTTAGTGGCTAAAGGATGGAGTTAAGAAAAGGGGTAATCTGGTGTAACCTGTATAGAAAGGCAGTTACTACCCTAAGAAAAATAAACAAATAATAAAATTAATTTCTTGGCAGACAGGATAGATTATTTGGGTCTTTTTCTGCCATTATTTACTATGTCATTAGGTAATGCCTCCCAACTTTCTGTCTCTCTCTCTCTTCTACACCCTCTTTCTCCCTCTTCTGTGCCCTCCACTAGTTCTCTCACCTCTTGTGCCCTGCTGTCTCTCTCCCATCTCCATCTCCCTTCTTTTCTCTCCTCTCCCTTCTCCCATGTTCCCCCTTTCTTATTCTTCTCCCTTCATGTACCCTCCTCTCTCCCCTCTCCATCCACCTGGGCACTCTATGCAATAGGCAAATGAGCTGCCGCGTGCATTGGGTAATTTGTGCATCCCTAGCGCTCTTCATCGGGCAGCCAAGAGAAGTGGCTGTGCGTCTAGAACAACCTGGCCAGAGCTCCCTCCCCACCACTAGCAAGGCTGTTCCTGATTGGTTCTTTTCCACTTGTTATTGAAAGGACCAATCCCCTTTCAGGACAGGCTTCTGAAAGGGGATTGGTCCTTTCACTGACGTGACAGTGACTGCACCAATTGGCAGGAAGTGGATGAATAAATTAATATCAAGTGCCCGACACTTAATATTAATTTATTCACTCCTTCAATCACTGCTGGCAGGGATGCTGCTTTCTGTGGTTCTCTCTATGAGGATCCACAGAAAGCAGAATTATTTTTTTTTAAGCCCTTGTGCGGGATATAATTCTGCTTTCTGTGGTTCCTCCTACTTAGTACCACTAGGCTACTAATAGGAAGAATCGCAGAAAGCAGGATTATTTTGGTTTTTGGGGTTTTTTTTTTTCATCAGCCCTTGAGTGTGCGTGCTTTAATGCCTGCTCCCGGGCAGGCATTAAATTTGCAGCGTTAAAATTGGCGCCATGCTTGCGCTGCAATTTGTTTGCATCGGGGGGGGGGGGGGTGTAATAGCTTATAACCTCATCAACATGAATTTACATGTAATGAACACTATTAGCTACATTCTGGTATGGATGCACATTTTGAACGCCTTAATTCCCTTATTGCATATGGGGTTTTGGACTGTCCAAAACGCACATCCAAGCACGTGTAAAGCCATGCGCTCGGCTGAGCGCCCTATATTGCATTGGCCAGTTTGGGTGCTTACTCTCTTCCCTCCCATGCCCCTCCATTGGTGCATCCTCCCTTCCCTCACCCTTTCCCCTCTGTATCTGTCTCACCTCTTTCATAGTACTCACTCTCTCTTTCCACCTTCCTATCCCCTCCTGTTCCTTCCTCCAGGTCCCTCCCAGCCCATTACATAGGGGCTGTTGCAACAGGAGATATGCAGATGGGTGGGAGCCATGGAATTGTTGCTGGGAGTTGTGCTGTGCTCCACCTCATCTCCCCGTGGCTTCCAGTCAGAGCATGGGAGGGAAGGAGGGATGGGAGAGACAGCACAGCTCTCTGCTGAGAGGTCCTCCCCTGTCCCCTTCATTTAACCAAGAAGCACTGCTGGGGAGAGGAGGAGACAGAGGACACAGTGAGCCTGCTGCATTAATCAGACTTTCAATGTTTAGTTATAACTGGGCTGACAGGAGATTGAGCTGCCTTGGTGGGAGTGTGGGCGATGACCTGCGAAAGCAGGAGTTTCCCCACTTACAGGCCGATACAGTAAAAATTGCGGGAGAGCGGGCGTGCGCACAGGCCACTCCTGTGCACGCGATTCAGTAAATTAATGTATTTAAATTAGGGCCCGCAGTAAAAAGAGGTGCTAGGGACACTAGCGCATCCCTAGCACCTCTTTTTGGACAGGAGCAGCGGCTGTCAGCAAGTTTGACAGCCGACGCTCTATTTTGCCGGCATTGGTTCTCAAACCCGCTGACAGCCACGGGTTCGGAAACTGGACGCCGGCAAAATTGAGCGTCCAGTTTTCAAGCTGCGGGCCCATTAAAAATTTTTTTTTTTTTTACATTTTTAACTATTTGCAACGTTTGGGACCTCCAACTTAATATCGCCATGATATTAAGTCGGAGGGTGTACAGAAAAGCAGTTTTTACTGCTTTTCTGTGCACGTTCTCAGTGCCAAGAGAAATTAACGCCTACCTTTGGGTAGGCGCTAATTTCTGAAAGTAAAATGTGCGGCTTGGCTGCACATTTTACTTTCTGAATCGCACGGGCATAACTAATAGGGCCATCAATATGCATTTGCATGTTGCGGACGCTATTAGTTTCGGGGGGGGGGGGGGGTGGTGGTGGGACGCGCGTTTTCAGCGCGCTATTACCCCTTACTGAATAAAGGGTAATGCTAGCGCATCAAACGCGTGTCCAAATGCGGGTTAACGGTGCACTCCAGCGGAGCGCACTGTACTGTATCGGCCCGTTAATGAGGGAGACTCAACAGCTCTGTGGTTCAAATGCAATGTATACACACTTGAGGTACAACAGCCTGCATATACACATAGATATAGATTGTGTGTGTGACTATCTTTACATTGTGTATTTTTTACTCTGTAAATATATTTACACTCACTAGGCTGCAGATACTGTATACACTTACACATTCACTGAGAGGTACTACACAAATACACAGAGCTGCTCCCAGGTACAGTATGTATACACATACTTATTTAGGTACACACACACTCTCTTTCTCCCTGAGACACTGGGGGGGTCATTTTCCAAGCGGATCACACGCGTGCGATACCAAGATCAGGGCGGAGTCGGGGCGGCGTCGGCCCTGGAAGAGGAGGAGTCTGGGCGGCTCCGGGGCTGATGCCACGAAGACTTCGCCGACAGCGAAAGGTATGTTGCATTTTCTCTGCCAGTTTTGCGCCGAATAACTACACCTTTTATGGTGTAGTTATTTGGTGCGTCGCCGGCAGCGATCAGACCGCAGAGGTGTGATCGCTGCCAGCAATCGCAGGACCGCCCCCCCACTTCCCGTTACCGCAGGATTCAAAGAGCCTGGCTGTATTAGTAAATCCAGCCCTTGGTGAGACATGCAAACAGTCTCACTGAGATGTGCAGTAACACACAGAGGCAGTGATACTTATTGAATTTTGGTGGCATACTGATTGAGGTAGATGCATACTGACATAGGCACATCACAACACACTTGCCCAAGTATCAGATGATCTTGCAGACAGTTATAGACACACAAAATTGAGTGTCTCTTTTGTTTGTTTTCTTTCTGTAGCGGGGCTGGACAGGAAGTGGGACGATCATGCATTATCCTGGAATTCAAAGGCAGAAAAATAATGGTAACTCTTACGTTGTGTGCATTATGAGGGCAACAGAACACAGAGCTGTCTCTCTCTAAAATTTTTCTCTAAAGATTGCCTTTGAAAAGGCATGATTTAGCTTAACCTGCCATCTATAAGAATATGCATCGTTGCTAGTGAGGCATGAATAGGTGACTGCATTCATTGGTAAAATCTAGAAGGCTGATGACTCTGTGGTCTGCTGTTGATAGTTTGAAAAGATTGCTTCCAGGCTGTGCTTTCTCTTTCTTCAGCTGGACTGTGGAATCCATCCTGGACTGGAAGGAATGGATGCTCTCCCTTACATCGACTTGATAGACCCTGCTGAAATTGATCTTCTCCTGATTAGTCAGTAAGTTTCCAGTTTTAACAAAAGTGTCATGGTTTTATAAGTCACTCAGAGAAGAACATCTAAAAAAAATGTAACAGTTAAATCCCATATCACTTTATAGAAGCTAAGAATAGGTATGCACGAGATGCAAATACATCTGGTTTTTGGGATATTTATAATGAATATTCATTGGATATATTTGCATCAATGTAGTTTAAAATCCAGATAATTTATGTATTTTGGTTCTTCAGGACTGGAATTGACTACATTAATCTAAATCAAGCAGCATTGCGGGTGGGCGGGTTTTCCTCAATAGTTTTCTCCTGCTTCTTTGTGCTCCCGGCTCAACTGAAATTAACTTGTACGGAGCTACAACACCATGATCTTTGATGCTGATATTTTTATAGCCCCCTCCAAACACAAACGTGGCTAAAAACCATAATGGATCCAAAATCTGGCTTTTAAATGAAGGCTGAGATTTCCTCCCCCATCGGTTGTGAATGCTGCCTCCACTATCTCCCCAGGCTGGCTGGGGAGCAGAAGCTTTGTCTGCATAGCAGTGTGCAACACTGGGCTAGCCCCAAATCAAGCAGAACCTTGACTTATCTAACTTCAAGAAGTCAAATTGTTGATATGTTGCTTGAAGGAAGGAGGGGGGGGGGGAACCTTACATTTTGCAAGTATTTCAATGTTTATTTGGCCCTTATTCAGAGTACATCACAAAACAAAAGCAACATATTTGTAAGATGGTTCTGTTGTGATCTATTTGAAAATGAGATAAAAGAAAAAGATTTTAGTTTTGAGCTGAAGAAGAAGGCAAGAGGCATCCTGAAAATAAATATGGAGATATTTGAGCCATTCCTCTGGAAATAGAGAGCTCAAAAGCAGGAAAACTGCTGTCTAGAAATTTGTAAACTAAGCAAAACAGCTCACAAAATGGAGCAAGTAAAAATGGGCAGAGCTTGAAATGAGGAAGCAAAACTAAATACATATAAGAGTAAGCAGATTCTTTTTTTTATTGGCTGTAGTACTTTGATAAGGAGTCAGTGGAGAGCTTAGAGTAGAGTGGTAACATGGTAGAAGTAAGGAAAAAGTGTGAAGGTGAACAGCAGAATTTTGTAAGACCTAAAGGGGTTAACAAGAGGTTAGATGGAGTCCAGCCAGAAGTACAATACAGCAATCCAGACAGAAAAGGAAAAAGTGCACAAAGTTGAAAATGATAGAAATCCAAAGGAGAAGGAACACACTTTTTTGTGAGATTAAATAGCTGAGAGATGACTAGAAAACAGATAGATATATACAAAAAGAGTGAAAGGGCGAGGGATCAATGAGAAAACTGAACTTCTTAAGAGAAGAATAGGAGAAAGGAGAGAGACCAAGGCTGACAAAACCAGAGAGTATAAAACCAAATCATAAAGCCATTAATAAAAAAGAACAACCTAGACCCAGAAAAAAATACAAAACTGCAGACTTATATCAAACTTACCTTTCTTGGCAAAAATCTTAGAAAAAACTGTTCCCTGTACGTACCGGATTAGTCCCGACTCCTGGGTTATGCCTCTGCACCAGCAGGTGGAAACAGAGCAAAACTTGACAAGCTCCACTATATATACCAGGGTGCCACCCTCAGCCTGTCAGTATTTCTCTGTTTCCAGCAGGTGGTATGGGTGCATAGCTCTCAGCCTGGATAGGAAAATTTGGAGGGATAGAAAGGTCTTTGGTGCTTGAGAGAATAGTTAGGCAGGTTTTGTTGTTATTTCGGTCTCCTTAGCTTCCCTCAATTAAGTTTTGTAAAAAAAAAGGGGGAGTTCGTGTTTTTCAGGCACTTGAAGACCCGGCAGTGCTCCCAGGAGGTTGTCAGGCTCTGAGATGGCCATCCCTCCTGGTAGAGCGGATTGCTGGTGCTAGGGGTCGAGGATCCCACTCTGCTCAGCCCAGCCGGGGTGATACCGGGGAGCCCAGCTCACTCACCCCCGCCGGCCCGATTCAGAGCCTCATCGGGGGACAGCGCCGGTGAGTTCCGTTTAAAACAAAAAAAAAAAATGAACGAAGACTTTTCCTCCACCGTGGCGTTTTCTCCGACCTGGCTGGGTTTTTTTCTTGATTCCTTTCTTGCTCCCTCACGTGTGCGATTTCGCGGGCTTTTTCACGTCTGTAGGCTGCAGGAGAAGGCATGCCACGTGGAGCGGCCTGCACGGCCTGCGGGTCCCGCAGCACGCGCCTCTCCCAGGATGGGCTGTGTTTCGGTCCTGCATCCCAGGGGGCGAGGGTACATCGGGGGCGATTCGGGGGGGTTTAGTGCGGCGAACCTCTGATTTCAAATCGCGATGGGGTCACGCTCCGCTTCGCCCCACAAGTCTGTCAGCGGGGACAAGGGAACGCCCGCACATTTTACCTTCGGCTTCAGCGTTTTCTGGGCTTGCCTGGAAGAATGCCAGGGACTCTCCCCCCCACCCCCCCTCGCCACAATCGGCCCGCTTCTCGTTCAGTTTCCCCATGGGGTCCGCGGAGAGGAGTCGCGTTTCCGACTCTGATCCCGAGGGTTCCTGCAACTCCATTTCCTCGGATTTTATTCTGGCCATGCATAGGGCTTTTAAATCCCGCAAGGCCCTCAAGAGGCGCTCCTCTCAGCAGGAGCCCATGGGGGCGGCCCCCACGGAAGGCCCAATCACAGAGGACTTGCCGGGCCCTCTAAGGCCAAACGTCCACTACGGGCTGTCCCACTAACGGCCTGACGTCAACATGTCTGACACTTCAGAGGACCTAGAGGATCGGGAAACCCCGCCCCCGCCCCAGAGGGGGGCAGAGGGTGATGATGTTTCCGCGCATGGTTCAGCGCACCAGGGTCAGACCTCGGAGGGCGATGACCCGAGGGTGCTGCGCCTCTTCCGCCGGGACAAGTTAGCTCCTCTTATTCCTGCCATTTTGGGGAAATTGGGGATACTGGAAACCCCTGGGGAGTCTCAAGGTGGCTCCATGGATCCAGTGTTGTTGGGCCAGAGTGGTCCCTCCCACAACATTCCCGTCCATTTTTTCCTCCACTGATCTGCTTTATAGAGAATGGGATACTCCGGATCTGGGCCTGAATAGTCTCGAAGGCCATGGGATAGGCTGTATCCCTTGCCGAAAGAAGCATTGGAGGTGCTGAGGATACCAAAGGGTGGACGCTTGCGGTTTTGGCGGTGACGAAGCAGGCGACCATTCCGGTCACGGGTACCAACGGCTTTGAAGGATCTTCAGGATAGGAATTGGAGATCCAATCAAAGAGGATCTTTGAGGTATCGGCGCTGGGGGCCCGAGTGACGATCTGCAGTAACGTCGCTACTTCGGGCGGGACTTCCGCTGGGTCCAACAGCGTCCTAGCTAATGAAGGTCTCTCCGAGGAGGAAGCTAGACAGGCTGGGCTCTTGAGGCTGGTGGTTTGCCTATAGTCGCGGATGCCCTGCATGATCTCCTCAGAACAACGGCTCGGTCCATGGTGTCTGCTGTCTCGGCTAGACGCCTCTTGTGGCTGAGGAACTGGTCAGCAGAAGGGGCCTCCAAGTCTCGTCTGGGCTCTCTTCCTTTAAGGCAGGCTGCTGTTTGGCAAGGAACTGGACGATATGATTCAACTACTGGGGAGAGAAGAGGGGTTATCGTCTGCCGGAGGACAGGGCGCAGTCCAAGGGATCTTTCTCTTCTCGCTCCCGGTACCAGAGTAGTCGGAAACCTCGGTCCTCTTGGCCTGGTTCTTCTTCTTCTCCTTCCTTTCACTCCGGAGGTGGTAGACAGCTGTCCCAGTCCCTTCGTGGGAGACGTTTCGGCAGGCCTGGCTCCTCCTCAGCCGTGCCGAGCGGCAAGTCAACACAGTGATGTCCGGCCAGTCCATCCCTCGGTTCCAAAGATGGGGGGCAGGCTGTCCCTCTCTTACGAGGCCTGGACCACAATCACAACAGACCGGTGGGTCCTTTCCATGATAAAACACGGTTACGCTTTAGATTTTGCTTACCTTCCCCGCCCAAGATGTTTTCCCTCCCCTTGCGGACACCCAGACAAGAAGCAAGCGGTCCTTCAGACGTTGGTTCGGTTGGAGGAGCTGGGGGCCATCGTCCCAGTCCCAGCATCGGAGGCAACGAAGAGGGACATTACTCCATCTTCTTCGTCGTGCCAAAGAAAGAAGGCTCTTTCCATCCCATTCTCGATCTGAAGGGGTCCAATCGGTGTCTCTGGAACCCGCGTTTCCGCATGGAGACCCTGAGGTCCGTGATCGCCTCAGTTCGGCCAGGGGAGTTTTTGGCCTCCCTGGACATCGGGATCCGGAAGGACCATCAGAAATATGCTGATTCCTCGTGCTGGGGAAACACTATCAGTTTCAAGCCTTGCCCTTCGGCCTCACGACAGCCTCCAGGATCTTCACCAAGATCCTAGTGGTGTTGGCGGCCCACCTGCGCCGGGAGGGTCTCTTGGTCCATCCGTATCTGGACGATTGGTTGATTCGGGCCAAGTCAGAGGAGCTCTGCCGGTCAAGCTGTTTCAATGGGTCCTGAACCTCTTGCACCTCCTCTCGGCTGGGTGGTCAATACGACCAAGAGTCATCTTCAACCATCACAATCTCTGGAGTTTTTGGGGGCGTTGTTCGACACACGTCACGGCAGGGTCTTCCTCTCCCTGGATCGCTGCCTCAGGCTACAAGCTCAGGTCAAGGCTCTTCTATGGATGCGGCTGCCGACGGCCTGGGCCTACTTACAGTTGATTGGCTCCTTGGCTTCAACGTTGGAATTGGTTCCTTGGTCCTTCGCGCACATGCGTCCCTTGCAGGCGGCATTGCTTTCCCGCTGGAGGCCAGTTTCTGAACAGTTCCAGCTCCCGTTGCCCTTGACAGTGGTAGCGCGTTCCAGTCTGCAGTGGTAGTTACGGAAGGCAAGCTTCTCCGGGGGGCTTCCCTTGTGGCCCCGGAATGGACGGTGGTTACTACGGATGCGAGTCTCTCCGCTTGGGGAGCGGTCTGCATGCGGCACTCTGTGCAGGGGCACTGGTCCGCGACAGAGCCGCGTTGGTCGATCAATTGCTTGGAGACCAGGGCGGTGCATCTGGCTTTGCGGGCTTTTCTGCCCCTGCTCCTGGGAAAATCGGTCAGAATCTTGTCTGACAATGCAACCACGGTAGGCTATGTCAATCGGCAGGGGGAACCCGGATCCATCCCGTGGCCCTAGAAGCTCTGCTACTAATCCAGTGGGCGGAGAGGCATCTGCTCCAAATCGCCGCAGGGGTAGACAACGTTCAGGCAGATTTCCTGAGCCGTCATCAACTCGACCCGGGCGAGTGGGAACTGGCAGATGTCGCATTCCAACTCATATGCGACAGATGGGGACGCCCGGGTCATGGACTTGATGGTGAATGCGGCGCGTTTCTTTCTTCGCCCGCCGCAGAGAAACAGGGGCGGAGGGGGGTAAACGCCCTGGCCCTCCCCTGGCCAGCGTTAATCCTCCCGTACGTCTTTCCCCCGTGGCCCCTCATAGGAAAGGTTCTGCGTCGCATAGAGAATCACCCCTTGGAGGTTATCCTGGTGGGCTCCGGAGTGGCCTCTGAGGCCATGGTTTGCGGACCTGGTCAGTCCTGTCATTGGAAGCGCCGCTCCGACTCCCGCCGCTACCGAATCTCCTACACCAGGGACCCGTCTGTTTCGATCAGGCGGATCACTTTTGTCTAGCGGCATGGCTTTTGAGAGGCGCCGTCTGAAAGGAAAAGGATATTTGGACGCGGTGGTAGCCACCTTTCTCCTGTCCCGCAAGGTGTCGACTTCTCTGTCCTATATGCGAGTTTGGAAGGTCTTTGAATCCTGGTGCGTGACTAGGTCGGTTCGTCCTACCCGGGCTACCATTCCGGAGATCCTGTCTTTCTTTCAGGCTGGTCTGGCAAAGGGACTGTCCTGTAGTTCTTTGCGGGTTCAGGTGGCTGCCCTGGGGTGTCTGCGTGGTTCCGTGGAGGGGTAGCCTTTAGCTTCCCATCCCGATCTGATACGCTTTCTAAAGGGAGCCACACATTTGCGTCCCCCAATCGTTTCACCTTGTCCGTCCTGAAGTTTAAATTTGGTGCTTAGGGCCTTATGTAAGCCCCCCTTTGAACCATTGAAGAGGACCACTTTGAAGGATCTCACGTTGAAGGCGGTCTTCCTGGTGGCGATCACCTCCGCCACCAGGCTCTTTCATGTAGGGAGCCTTTCCTGCGGATTTCTGAGTCTGAGGTCTCCCTCCAGACCGTCCCTTCTTTCCTTCCCAAGGTGGTGTCAGCGTTTCATCTGAATCAGTCAGTAGATCTTCCAGCTTTCCCCCATCTAGATCGCTCAGATGCGTCCTCCAGGGACCTGCAGAAGTTGGATGTGCGTAGGGTTCTCTTGCACAACCTTGAGGTTACAAATGCCTTCCGGTCGTCGGATCATCTTTGTTCTTTGGGGCGGTCCTAAAAAGGGTAATATGGCGTCCAAGACCTCCATATCACGATGGTTTAGAGAAACCATCAATTCGGCTTATCTTTTGGCAGGTCGGCCTCTACCTTTAGGGCTGAAGGCACACACTACGCGGTCTCAGGCAGCGTCCTGGACGGAGTGTCGTCAGATCTCACCGTTAGAGATCTGCCGGGCAGCAACTTGGAAGTCGTTGCACACTGTTGCCCATCGTTACAGATTGGATGTGCGGGATCCCAGAGAGGGAAATTTTGGAGCGGGCGTTTTGCGAGCGGGCCTCTCCATTTCCTGACCTAAGTAGTGAGCTCTGGTACATCCCAGGAGTCTGGACTGATCCGGTACGTACAGGGAAAAGAAAATTAGGTCTTACCTCCGTTAATTTTCGTTCCTGTAGTACCAAGGATCAGTCCAGAGTCCCGCCTTTTTTTCTTCAGTATGTTCGGAGAGTCCGCTGTGGTGGACGAAAAGTTTTTTTGTTGCGGTTGACAGGCATTGCCCATTCGGTCCTTTTGTTCTGGATCTGGTTCTTCTTGGGGAAAGAGGCCCGAGGGTTCCCCGGTTGGTTTTTTGTGTATATAGTTTAGTTACGTGGGGAATATCCACTGCTTTGACATTGAGTAATACTGACAGGCTGAGGGTGACACCCTGGTATATATAGTGGAGCTTGTCAAGTTTTGCTCTGTTTCCACCTGCTGGTGCGGAGGCATAATCCAGGAGTCTGGACTGATCCTTGGTACTACAGGAACGAAAATTAACGGAGGTAAGACCTAATTTTCTTTTCAATCACAACTATCTGACTACCTTGACAACATTCTTCACCCATCTCAATTCAGATTCAGAAAAAACCTGAGCACTGAAACTCTACTATTATCACTAATGACACAGTGCTCAGAGGATTTGACAAAGGACCTATCAGCTGCATTTGACACTGTCAACCATGCCATTCTAATAGAAAGACTATCTGAAATAGGAATTAGAGGTAACACTTTAAATTGGTTCTCATCATACCTATCAAACAGAAGTTTCAGAGTCATTTTCAATAACACCCTTTCTGATAAAGTGAACCTCAACACAGGAGTACCACAAGGATCCTCTCTCTCAGCCACACTTTAACATATACTTACTCCCAATATGCCATACATTAGAACGACTTGGACTGACACATTTCCTATACGCTGATGACATTCAAATCTTGGTTTCTATACAGAATTCTCTCGAAGACACATACAACAGAACCTCTATGTACCTTACTGAAATAAAAAAGCAATTAAACGACATGAAACTAATAATAAACATTGACAAAACTGAATTAATAATCCTAAACAAAAAGAACAACAATGCCCTCATGAAGCCACTCATAACAAATAACCAAAAAACTGTTATCACACCTGTCCTCCATGCACGGAATCTTGGAATCGCCATCGACAATGAATTTTCACTCAAAACCCACATAGCCAACAAAATTAAAGAAGGATATCACAAATTACTGACGCTCAGACGTCTCAAACCATTCCTCACACAAGAAGATTTTAGAATAGTCCTACAACTACTCATTTTCTCTAACCTAGACTACTGCAGCGCCCTTTTCCTTGGACTACCTCTCTCAACCATAAGTCCACTACAAATATTACAGAATGCAGCCGCCAGAATACTGACTGGCACAAAAAAACAGGAACATATAACATCAATTTTAATCTCCTTACATTGGCTCCCGATAAAATTCCGAATTGAATATAAAGTACTGACAACACTGCACAAAATGATCATAGGACAACAAAGCAATTGGCTAAGCAAATACCTTGTAACCCACAGTCCAATACGGAACTTAGGATCAAAGAACAAAGGATCCTCAAAACCCCACCCGCCAGAAGTACTAGTCTAAAATCAACACAGGAAAGAGCAATATCCATCGGCAGCCCCAAACTATGGAACTCATTACCAAGTGGAATTAGAAATCAACCAAGCATTAAAACGTTCAAAAAAAAGAGTTAAAAACCTGGCTTTTCAGCGGCAACAGGCAGGTGATTCAGGCGCTTCTTTTTCTCCTCCGCCGCTAAGTAGGGCCAGTGCAGGCGCATGGTCCTGAGGGTAGGCCACATGCGTGGCCTGCGTGCAAGCACCTGAGTGGGGTTTTTTCCTCTCACTCTGCCGCTGATTCTCCAGTGGACCTGGGGAGGCTGACAGGAAGCTTTTTTTAAAAGCGTGCTTTCGATTCTCCGGTGTAGGCGCAGTCTGTGTGCAAGCACCAGAGCGGGGTTTTTTCTCTCGCTAAGCTGCCGCTTTCTCCTTTGATTTAATGGTGCCAAAACCACGCGTAGCAGCCCGTAAGGTTGTGATCCACGTGGCTCAATGAGGAGTCCCTGTACTTCGACTATGCAGGGGGGGAGGGGAACCTCAGATGATGCAGTCCCGGACAGGAGGGCCACTAGATCTTTGGGGTCCGCAGCAAAGGTTCCAGAGGGGCTGGAAGGAGTAGCCATAACTTCTGAGAGTCACAGGCATTCAGGGATTCTCCTCCAGCTCTTTCCTCCATGAGACCGTCCGGTAGCGCAAGATCTCTGAACAGGTGGAGAGTCAGTTGGGAGCAACTTCGAGGATGATGAGGATCCAGAGGACTTTTCACCTGATTTTGTTCTCCCGCATAAAGCCTTTCTGGCTCGGAAGGGGACAGAAAGGAAGCATTCCGGAGAATGACAGTCGCAAGGTTCTTCCAAGAGCCCTAGGGAGGTCTCGGGAGGTTTGCTCAGACATTTGGGCCTGGAACACATTTTGGGATCCCAGGGTGATCCAAGGAAGGATGGCTCAGATGATCCTCGGGAAGATCCTGCAAGTGTCCCTACAGGGGTTGATCCCAATGGTGGACTTAGATGCGGATCCAGATTCTGACAAGGATGACCCTGATCCGGACAAGATGCCAATGGCAGAGGGAGATGACCCGAGAGTTGTTCACCTGTTTAGGAAAGAAAACTCTGCCCCTGATTCCTCAGGTTTTGGAGACATTGAGTATTAAAATCACTCAAGGAGTCAGATAATGAGGGAGTAAATCCAGTCCTGGAGGGACTGAGGGATCCTCCTAGGGTCTTCCTGATACCTAAGACGATAAAGAAAGTGGTTAACTGGTAATGGGATTTCCCGGAGGCAGGCCTAAAGGTAGGTTTTGTGCGATGGCAAAGCCTTACCCATTGATAAAGGAGACTTGGACCTGTTGAAGCTGCCGAAGGTGGATGCGGCAATCTCCGGTGATGGGTTCAGCCGCTCTGAAGGATGTTCAGGACCATGGTCTGGAGATGCAGTTAAAACGGATGTTTGAGGTTTCTGCTTTGAGTCTCCAGGCAGTGATCTGTGGCAGTCTGATACAGAGGGCCTGCTTATGCTGAGTGCAGAAGGCACAAGAACAGAGTTCTACTCGACCCAGCAGTTCCATGCAGTCAGCGTGATTGGAAGCTGGATTGGCTTATGTGGCAAATGCGCTATATGATTTGGTGCATATGTCTGCCAGAAGCATGGTCTCTGCAGTGGTGGCTCGCAGACTGTTATGGCTTTGAAATTGGTCGGTGGACACATGGTCCCAGCTGGGTAATCTCCCCTTCAGTGGAAAATTTCTGTTTGGGGAGGATCTGGACCAGCTGATGAAGAGCTTGGGAGAGTTGAAAGGGAGTAGGTTGCCTGAGGATAAGAAGGACGGCAAGAAGAGTTTCACTGCCTGTTCTGGTTTCAGGATACAAGACGTTTTCGATCAGGCAAGAGCTCCTCGTCTTTGGGACCGAAGCAGTCTTTTGGAAGGCAGCTGTCCTTTCGGGGTTCCTGCAGATCCTCCAGAGATTCTGTCGGTGAGGGGACTGGGGGAGGAAAGTCAGCGCAATGAAGCCAGAGTGGTACATTCCTCCATGGTGGTGGTGATGGTGGGGGGGAGATTAGCCTATTTCTATGGAGAGTGGACCATGGTCACCTCGGTCCAGTGGGTTCTGGAGATGGTAAGATGGTTATGGCTTAGAATTTTCACACCCCATCAGGGAGGCCTTTATGGAGTCCCATTGTTCATCTCGAAGCAAGCAGGAAGTAGTACGAAATATGTTGCAGAGATAGCTAAGATTGGATGTAATTGTTCCCGGTGCCTTTGTCCGAGTAAGGTTGAGGAAGGTATTCAATTTATTTCATAGTTACCAAAAAAGAGGGCACCTTTTGACCCATTCTAGATCTGCAGAGGGTCAACATGGCCCTGCAGGATCCACGTTTTTGTGTGGAAATGTTGCACACAGTGATAACGGTCCACAAAGGAGAATTCCTAGCATCGTTAGACCTAATGGAGGCCTATTTGAATGGATCATCAGATGTTTCTGAGATTCAAAGTGCTGGGACAGCATTTCCAGTTCAAAGCTCTTCCATTCAGGCTAGCCACTGTGCCACAGAACTTCACAAAGGTGATGGTGATAATGGCGGTTGCTCTGAGGCAAGAAAGTATTCTGGTTCATCCATATCTGGATGACTGGCTCATCCGAGTGAAGTCTGAGGAGTGCAGTCGCTCAGAGCAGCTGGTCATGGACAGATTGCATTCGCTGGGTTGGGTAATAAATCTGTCAGAGTAATCTGGTTCCAACCCAATCACTGGAATATCTGGGGGCGTTTTTCAATACTCGGAGTAACAAAATTGCAGCTATAAGTAACGTGCCTGTTACATCTGACGATGCCCAAAATTTGAGATTTGCAGGTTCTGGTTTCCATGGCCTTTTGCTCACATGTGACCCTTACAGAAGGCGCTCTTGTCCAGGTGGAATCCATTGTTGGAACAGTATCAGCTGCCTTTACCACTACAGGGGGAGTCCAGATCCAGTCTCTTGTGTTGGCTGTTGTCCCACAACTTAGAGAAGGGAGTGGATCTGGAGTCTTCGGACTTGGTAGTGGTTACTACAGACACCAGCCTCAAGGGTTGCGAGGTGGTTTGTCAGGGGTGATCGGCTCAAGGTCTGTGGAGGCGGAGTGGTCAGTCAATCGCCTGGAAATAAGGGCAGTCCGCAGAGCCCTGGAATCATTGCTGCCTAGAATCAAGGGTTGGATAGTGAGAATCTTTTCCGACAATGTAACGACGGTGGTGTACATCAGTCATCAAGGAGGGACGAAGTCACACTGTAGCTCTGGAGGCCCAGCATCTTTGTGTGGGCGGAGCTTTTCCTCAGGAATAGCAGCTTCTCATGTCATGAGAGTGGACAATGTGCAAGCAGACTTCCTCAGCAGGCAGCAGTTGGATCCGGGGGAATGGGAGTTGTCTCCGGAAGCCTGGGGACTCATTTGCGTTAGTTAGGGTAACCCCCAAGTGGATTTTATGGTCACACGAGACAATACCAAAATGACCCGATTCTTCAGTTGCAGGCGAGAAGTCGAGTTGGAAGGAATAGATGCACTGATGTGCTCGTGGCCAAGAGGAGCTCTGCTGTACGTATTCTGTCCCTGGTCTCTCGTCGAACGCACCTTGTGCATAGAAACTCACCTAGGGAAGGTGGTTCTGGTAGCGCCGGAGTAGCTGTGTCTACCGTGGTTTGTGGATCTGGTGTGTCTCATGATAGATGGGCCTTCTCAGATTGACCAGAACCCCTGAGAGATGAGCCAAGGGCCCATATTCTCAGATCAGGAGGATTGCTTTTGTCTCACGGCTTGGGTTTTGAGAGGTGGTGGTTACAGTTAAAGGGTTATTCAGAGCTACTTATTTCCACCCTGCTCCAGGCTAGAAGGCCTTCTACTTCTCTGGCTTATAACAGGGTCTGTAAGGTTTTTGAGTCTCTGTATTTGGAGTAGCGGCTGGATCTGCTGAGCGTGGACATTCCTCACATTTTGGTCTTTTTGCAATAAGGGTTATCAAAGGGTTTGACCTATAGCTCGCTCCGCGTGCATGTGTCAGCCTTGGATTGCCTTAGGGGCAAGATGCAGGGGAGCTTCTTGGCCTCACACCCTGATATTGTTCGTTTTTTCTGAAGGGCATTAAGCATTTGTGTCCTCCAGTGCAGAAGGTTTGTCCTGATTGGAGTCTTGATTTGATTCTGAAAGTGCTCTGTGGGCCTTTGTTTGAGCCCTTGTGAGGAATTTCACTAAAGGACCTCATCTTGAAGACAGTGTTTTTGGTGGCCGTTTGTTTGGCCAGACAGATTTCAGAGCTACAGGCTTTGTCCTGCAGAAATCTGTTCTTGCAGATTTCCAGTCACGGAGTTACGCTGCATATAGTTCCATCCTTTTTGCCAAAGGTAGTGTCCTCTTTTCATGTCAAATCAGATGGTTGGGTTGCTGGCTTTTCCGGAGTGGTCTCTGGGTTCGCCATAGTCTAAGGAACTTCGTCTTTTGGATGTTTGCCTAGTTCTGTTACGGTATCTCAAAGTCACTAATGGTTTTTGGTGATCGGATCATCTTTGTGTTATTCGGTGGGCAAAGAAAGGAGTCAAAGCTTGTAAAGCCACAATATTGCAGTGGCTGAAGGAGACCATTTGTTTGGCTTATGTTTGTAGAGGTCGAGAAGCACTGTCTGGTCTGTGTGTGCATTCTACTAGAGCACAGGCTGCTCCTGGGTGGAGCATCAGTTTTGCCTCTGGAGATCTGCAGCGCCACAATGTAGTTTTCTCTCCATGCTTTAACCAGACTAAATTACTGTTTGGATGTTTGGTGCAAGATGATGATGCCTTTGGTTAAAGTGTCTTGCGTGCGGGTCTTTGGGTTCCTGCCCAGTGTAGGGGTGCTTGGGTACATCCCACTTGTCTGGACTGATCTGGGTATGAATAGGAAAGGAAAATTGGTTCTCATCTGCTAATTTTCATTCCTTTAATACCACAGATCAGTCCAGAGACACATCGCCATGCTGCCGAAAGACAGAATTTCCTGTTTATATTCTCAGAGTTTATCCGCAATTGTGAATAGGTTAAGCCCTAGCAGTTATAGTTCCTTGAGAAGTGGGGGCTCCAACTCTGAGTTAACTGTTCCCCTGGTTGGGGGATCAGTTTTGTCTACACATTGGCTTAGGTACAGGTCAATACTGAGGGACTGCCAGTGGCACTCTCAGATATGTAGCAGTGCCTCAAATTTTGTTCTCTGCCACCGCCTGCTGATAGGGATGCAAACCAACTTGTCTGGACTGATCTTGGTATTACAGGAACGAAAATTAGCAGGTAAGAACCAATTTTCCTTTCTGTGCCTTCAGATTACATGATGGATGGGCTTAACAGATCTGATTGGTTCATATTGGCTTTGATGACACAAACAATGTCATACAATGCAAGAACCAGACAGATTCTATGCCATGTGAGGTAACAGGTGACACTCTTCTGAACATGGCTGCTCCCAGAGGTGCAGGGATACTGCAAGGCGGAGCAGCTTACAAAATTCCCATCTTAACATAAAACCTGTAATTAGCAAAACAACGGCAATATAGTACACCAAGGATTCCACTTTCTTTCAGATATTATCTTTATAAATTCTAAGAACAGTGGATGCTTACAGCAGGTGCATTGTGGAATAGCCAGTGAGGATATAACTTATCTGTACTTGTCTCTTTAGTTTCCACTTGGATCACTGTGGTGCTCTGCCTTGGTTCCTCCAGAAGACCAGCTTTAAAGGAAGAACTTTCATGACTCATGCCACCAAAGCTATTTACAGATGGCTCCTCTCAGATTATGTCAAAGTTAGGTGTGTTCCACTTTTATTTTTTTTTTATTCTGTGAAGGCTGCATAACCTGAAGAAATAAACTCTGGGCTAGAGTGATTGCTCAGGGAAGGGTCAGGAGCAGGCAGAAGAGTTGTGCACTCTGTCTCACCAGGGCAAACTTTATCAGCAGGAAATGTCCATTTATTTTCAGAATTTGTTTTCAAAATAACCGACAAGACTTAGAGAATGAATGCAAATGAAACCCAAAGTTTTGCTTCGGGGGGGGGGAGGGGGGGGGGAGTTGTTGTCTTGCAATCCCTAGTTTGGACAGTGTGTTCCAGCAGCATGAGTGATGTACATGTGAGCATACCTGCTTTTAATATTCTGTTTTACAAAATGTAAGGCTACTGTTTTGAGTTTGACAGTAGGACCAGGACATATAGACAAAATTCCCATGAGGAATAGATTCATTAAAGGTGAGCTCTCAAGCTTAACGTTTAAGGTGGCTTCTTGCCCAGCCAGGTGAAAGTAGCCATTCTCCTCTCCTCCTTGAATGGTTAGCAAGTTTTAAATCCCAAGGAGGTTGTGATTTGGCCTCCCTTCTTGTGCCAGGATTTACAGAACAGTCTGATCTCTGCATTCCTCTCGCTGCCACGATTTTATGGACATGCCTGAAATCGCTGCTCTTATTAACCAGCTCTGACCTGCTTGGGCCTAAAACTTATTGCCCAGTCAGGCGGACATGTTCATCTTCCAAAAGAACAGGTTTCTCTGAGATTTGAGTGAATATTCCTCTTCAAGATTTGCAGTTTGCATGAGACATTTAAGGCTCTCGTTACAGATAACAAGATTAGCAAAATGGACAGCAGTGAAACTTAAAACCTTTCTTTCTTGTTTAGTAATATTTCAGCCGATGACATGCTGTACACTGAAACAGATCTTGAAGAAAGCATGGACAAAATTGAAACCATCAACTTTCATGAAGTGAAGGAGGTAGCAGGAATCAAGTTCTGGTGTTACCATGCTGGCCATGTCCTGGGAGCAGCGATGTTCATGCTCGAGATAGCTGGGGTGAAGGTATCGCATACAACCCTGAAACGAAATGATGCTTTTCTTCACTAGTTTGTTTTCTAATCTTTGGAGCAGTGACACATGGATGAACATGAAATATATTAATATAGGATTACCAGTTAGTCCTCTGCTTGTGGAACTGCAGTTCCTCACAAGTTTGACTGCACAGCCACTTGAGAACAGCAAAGCAAACTGGAAGTGTTTGTAAGTTCATTATCAGGAAGGTGATGTATTTAGTTTTAAACTAAACTAGTGACAGAGAAGTCTGCAGTTGTATGTCAGGTGGGTGCTATACTCAAAGACCACGAAGGCACCATGCCATTCTCCCTAGTCGATAAATCATAAAGGAGAGTTTCGTTTGGGATTGGCCCTCTGAGGAGAGGCTGAGGTTTTCAGCACATATCATATTAAGAACAAACATATGTCCTTTTAGAGAAGGAGTTGTTTGTTTTGTTTTTTTTTTGTTATTTACTGTATAGAATGTAAAAGTTTTATAGCAGGAAAATAAGACAGTGAATGAACGATAATGAGATTTATTGTATTTGAAGCTGCAGGCCAAGGGCATTCTTACCCATTGGTGATCACTTTGGAGCCCAAGAGGTTATGTTTTCCTATTTTAATCCTAAAATATATACGAACATAGTTTATATCTCTATGGGTGCCATAAATTATCTCTGATCCTTTCCTGACACCCACTGGCACTTCTCCCCTCTTCTTCTCCTTCCTTAGCATTTTTTTTACCTTTCAGTTGTTCTCAAACCTAAACTGTCATTTTGTAGTTTTATGAAAGATTTCAAACTCATTGGCCGTGACCAAGGAAATGAGGTCTTTACAGAATTCAGTGGATTGTAGTTTGCAGAGGAGAGAGAAGTCAGGAAATTAGTTTCCATGGTGGGGTGTGAATCTCAGGCTGATGCCCATTGGTGAAAGAGAGAGATGGATTTTTAAGACAATGGTAAGCAGTAAATCAGGGAGTCATTGAGTGGTCAAGAGATCGTTTCTGGGGCTATGGTAGGGAACTGGAAGATCAGATGATCTACCTTCAGCCGCTGGCTTGCAAGTGGCACTCCAGGGAGAAATGTGGGTGCCTGTACACATAGGTGTAATCAGATGTCCAGGGGAATGCAATAAATTCTCTCATTCAGCCACAGGGACAAAAACAGGCTTCTCTTTCCCCTCCCCCCCCCCCCCCTCTAAATTTGAGGGCTGTTTTCAGAATCCATTTACCCGGATTAAAGGGCTTTGTGAAAACTGCCCCTCCCCCCCCCCCAATATGTGTGTTATGCCACAACAAGCACACTTTACTCACATTCTCGTGGAGATGTTCCTGGGATTGGCTTAGGGCACGGAGTGCAACAGTGCGCCTAGATTTTGCATTTTCCAAACTATGCACATTTGTTTTTCAGGGAAGAAATATCTCCAGAATAAACAGGGGCAAAACTCTGGGGGCACTTCTTCCTCAGGGCAGTTTCCTGGCGTATAACCAGATGGACTCGGGACCAATGGGTTGTGCTCCTCTGCCAGCAGATGGAGACGGAGTCAGGTTTCAAAGCTGACTTAACCCTAGATAATACCCCTGCAGTGACCTCGGCCTTTCGGCATTTCAGATGTAGTCATGCTTTCCCTATGGGGATCGCTGTACCTTTTGGAAGAAGAAATTCTACTTTTAAATTGGAGAAAAGATTGAGCCCTGCTCTCCTACGGTGATACCTAAAGGTCCCTCCCTCAGTTGAGAATTCCTGAGGTGATTTCTGAGATCCCTCAGAGGTGTGCCTTGGTCCAGTAGCCGGTTCCCGGCGTGCGCTTTGCTGCTGAAGCAGCTGGAAGGCAGCAGGTGTAGGAAGCCGAGCATGGGGGTGACAGCCAATTCCATCTCCCCCACCCTGCAGCTGGAGACCATCTCTGTACTCAGCCGGTAAGAGCTAAACCCAGGCAAGTTTAAAAAAAAAAAAAAGAGGAAGAAGATTTACCTTCAGAGAGAGGGATTTTGGTAAGATTTCCTCCAGTCTTCTTGCTCGGCATACCATACCGACATTGCTCCCATTCCCGTTGGGGCATAGGGAAATGGGCTTACCAGTGGGTTGAGCACTCCAACTCCCGGTGGGCTAGGCCCACTTTAAACTTGGTCGGCACACTGTGTAGTAGGCTGCGGTGACACCATCTTGTGTGCGTCTTTGTGCGACTCACATTGCCCTCAATAGGATGTTGGTACACACAGTGCAGCGGCACTGTGCACGCACTGTGTGTATAACATGCACATACTTGTGCGCACAATAAAGCAAGTGCAAGATAAAGGAAAAGCCAGGCGCAAAGGCTGTGCATGTGCCTCGCCATGCCCCGCCTAGGTGCTTAAAACTTATGTGCATACATTTTTAAGAACAAGCCGATCGAATGCACAGTTACCGCCACTAATGGCGCCAGCAGCCAAGAAACATGAGTGCCTTGCTTTCTGTGCTGCTTGACATATTAGGGCTTCCCAGCCTGACCTGGATTCCAACTTGTATAAGCACTGTGAGGAAGCCTAAGGGGATTTGGCCTCCAAGGATTTTGCTGAGCACGACTCCTCCCATTCAGATGAAGTATTGGCAGCCTTAACTGAAAATACTCCAGATCTGAGTAACCCCTTGGCTGAGTCTTCCATGGGAGAGGGAAACTTTCAGGGGCCTACCCCAGTTCCCCATGGACTAGACATGAACCCGGCGGCCTTTTCTTGAGTGGAATTTTTCCAGGGGCTACAGGCCTTTGTACAGGCGCAGTCTACTTCCTCGCTTGCCCCTGTCTGGACGGAACCCCAGCCGGCCCCCTCTCCCATTCCTGTTGGCAGATCTCGAGGCATGCCCTGCCTGACCAAGGGTATCCCTAGTGGGAACCCTGATAGCCCAGATGAAGAGCAAGATTCCTTGGAAGAAAGGAACATTTCCTCGGGATTAGAACCAAATCAAACCATTTTACAGTTCTTTCATAGAGATGAATTGCCGGCCTTGGTTTCCCAGATCCTGAAAACGCTTGGAGTTCCTGGAGCAAAATCTGTGACAGAACCAAAGAAGAATCTCATTTTGATTTCCTTGCGCAAAGCTGCTTGCTACTTCCCAGTACTGGAAGCCATCCAGGAGTTCATTGACCTGGAATGGGATGCCCCAGAAGCAAGCTTTAAAGGGGGCCAGCCATTAGAAGCTTTATACCTGCTGGATCCAGCAGTGAGAGAACATTTACATTTCCCTAAAGTGGATGCACTGGTCCGCGCTGCATCTAAGTGAAGAACTATCCCTGTGGAGGGAGGAGCGGCCTTAAAGAATGCGCATGATAGACGATCGGAGTCTATCCTTAAACAAGCCTTTGACACAGTAGCAATGACTTTACAGATTGCTTCTTGTTGTGACCTGTTAGCGTGTTCGTGCCTGCTTCTTTCTCAGGAGGTGGATAACCGGGGGTGAACCCCAGAGCGGCTATGGAACCCGCAGCCACCTTTTTAGCAGACGTGTACTTGAATTTAGTCTGTACTTCAGCCGGAGGAGGGGCCTCAGTGGTAGCGGCCAGAAGACAGCTATGCCTGCAGAACTGGTCAGCTGACGCAACCTCCAAGGCCAACCTTACAAAGATGCCCTTTAACGGATCACTCCTATTCGGAAACAAATTGGAAAAACTGGCCAGTAAATGGGGTGAATCTCCAGTCCCACGGCTACCAGAAGATAAGAGGAAGCAGTTGCAGTGCCTCTTGCCTATGAGGGGCTAGTCCAGGAGCTCTCAATGTTTCCAACTTTACAGAAACTCAGCATTTCAGAGGTCTTGGCCCTTTGGAAGAACTCAGTCCTTTCATAGTAGACAGCCCAAGAGAGGGGCAGGTTCGGGACCTGCTACAGTAGGGATCGGTTCTTCACGAGGATCCGACTCTATTCTGTCTTATGGTCTGGCCCTTGAGAGAGCTCGCCTGATGAAATGAGGATATTTTGTGGCGGTAATTGCCACTTCACTCCGTGCTCGGAAGTCCCTAGCGTGTGTGCAGGCCTGATGCGAGGAACACAGTGTCTCCCCTCAGGCGGTCAAAATCCCACTTATTCTGGAAATTTTGCAGGACGGCTTGAATAAAGATTTGGCCCTTAACTCCTTGAAGGTGCAGGTAGTGGCTCTCTCCTGTTTCATGGACGAGATGAATTGGAACCTCCATGTCAGCTCATCCGGACCTGGCCTGTTTTTTGCAGTGGTGGCTGGTTCCCTTGCGGAATCTTAATCTAGCATTGGAATTTTTGGCAGGGCCCTCCATTCAGCCACTGTGGTTTCTTTCCTTGCATGTATTAACTTTGAAAACGGTGTTCCTGGAGGCTATACGCTCGACGCATCGCATCTCTGAACTGCAGACATTGTCATTACTCCGGATGACTCCAGAAGCATTACAGCTTCGTACCGTACCATCCCTCTTGCCCAAGATAGTCTTGCGAGTTTCATTTGAATCAGTCTATTTCGTTGCCTTGCCTAGATAAGCACAGGGAATGCGGAGTATTACCGCTTCCGTCATTTGAATGTTGGTAGACGTTTGGTGCGGTATCTGGAAGTTTCAGAACCGGTCCAAAAGACGGACCGCCTATTTGTCCATGGTGGAAGGAAGCAGGGCGGAGGTGATCATGGGAGCCTATGTGGAGGCAGGAAAGACATTAGCTTCTCAGGTTAAAGCTCATTCCACCAGGGCTCAGGCAGTCTCATGCGCGGAAGTTAGACTGCTGTCCTCTGTCAATATCTGCAGAGCAGCAACGCGTGGTCCTTCTTGCACCCCTGACGTACAGGCCTGAGAAGACGCAGCATTTGCAAGGGCGGTATTAGCTGGACTGCGGGCAGCTAGCCTCCCTCCCCGATCAGAAGTAACTTTTGTACATCCCATTGGCTACACACTAGGAAATGGAGAAATTACTTACCTGATAATTTCATTTTCCTTAGTGAAGACAGATGGACTCAGCATCCCGCCCCCAGCTGCCCAAGAACGGTGCCAAGGATTTGCCCGTGGAGTGGATATTGATTCCAAGAGATTATGAGCAAGTCGTCATCCTGTCCCTAGATCAGGGCATCTATAAGTTAACTAGGGTTCAGTGTTAGTTTGGTTGCATGCAGTTATGGTTATCCGTTTTTATCAAGTTTTTTTGGATAGTATGTCCACAGTGACTTTTGAAAAGAATATTAAAGGGCTGAGGTCACTGCAGGGGTTTATCTAGGGTCATGTCAGTTTTGAAACCTGACTCCGTCTTCATCTGCTGGCAGGGAAGCACAACCCATTGGTTCTGAGTCCGTCTGTCTACACTAAGGAAATTGAAATTATCAGGTAAGTAATTTCTCCATTTTCAAAGGAAAGGTATGCATGTACTTTCCTTTTTTAGAATTGCTGATAAAGGGGGATGGAACTACTCCCCTATGAGGAAAGACTAAAGAGGTTAGGGCTGTTAAGCTTAGAGAAGAGACAGCTGAGGAGGGATATGATAGAAGTCTTTAAGGTCATGAGAGGTCTAGAACGGGTAAATGTGAATCGGTTATTTACTCTTTCAGATAATAGAAGGACTAGGGGGCACTCCATGAAGTTGGCATGTAGCACATTTAAAACTAATTAGAGAAAATTCTTTTTTACTCGACGCAAAATTAAACTCTGGAATTTGTTGCCAGGGGATGTGGTTAGTGCAGTTAGTGTAGCTGGGTTTAAAAAAGGTTTGGATAAGTTCTTAGAGGAGAAGTCCATTACCTCCTATTAATCAAGTTTACTTAGAAAATAGCCACTGCTATTATTAGCATCAGTAGTGTGAGATATACTTAGTTTTTGGGTACTTGTCAGGTACTTGTAGCCTGGATTGGCCACTGTTGGAAACAGGATGCTGGGCTTGAAGGACCTTTGGTCTGACACAGTATGGCAGTTTCTTATTTTCTTAAAGACTGTGGGTAAAAGTGTTTGCAGACTTTGAAACCCCTCCCCACAAATCAATTTAACAACTCTTCTCCATGTTTGTAAATCTTAATTGCCAGAACAAAAATGCTTTCTGTGCCTCCCCTCTCCCTGCAACTTTTGTTGCCTGAGTTCCAGCTGCTTGTTGCTCTCTGTAGGCCTTGCAGCTGATGAGCTGTCAGGCTGCATTCTGTGTTGTGCAAATCTTTCTGCTGATCCTTGTGTGCAGTCTCCTTTAGTACCTCTACCTTTTCTTTTGTGTGACAGATTTTATACACCGGAGACTTTTCGAGGCAGGAAGACAGACATTTGATGGCGGCAGAGATTCCAAACATTAAGCCCGATATTCTCATCATTGTGAGTGTTGCCAGCATTTATACTGCTCTCTGTAACTCACCTAGTATTTTATTTTTTTTATTTTTAGATTTATATTCCACTTTTTGCACTTTTTTCAGCACTTCAAAGTGGATTACATTCAGATACTGTAGGTATTTCCCTATCCCCAGAGGGTTTACAATCTAACAGGCCGATACAGTACAGTGCGCTCCAACGGAGCGCACTGTTAGCCTGCTCTTGGATGCGTGTTTTCCCTTACCCCTTATTCAGTAAGGGGAGGAAAACGCGTGCCCAACCCGCGGCACCTAATAGGGCCATCAACATGCAAATGCATGTTGATGGCCCTATTAGGTATGCGCGCGGGATACAGAAAGTAAAATGTGCAGCCAAGCCGCACATTTTACTTTCAGAAATTAGCGCCGACCCAAAGGTCAGCGCTAATTTCTTCCGGCAACGGGAAAGTGCACAGAAAAGCAGTAAAAACTGCTTTTCTGTGCACCCTCCAACTTAATATCATGGCGATATTAAGTCGGAGGTCCTGAAGAGTAAAAAAAAGTTAAAAATAAATAAATAAATTTTGAATTCGGCCAGCGGCTGTCGGGCCGAAAACCGGCCGCTCAATTTTGCCGGTTTCCGAGCCCGTGGCTGTCAGTGGGCTCGAGAACAGACGCTGGCAAAATTGAGCGTCGGCTGTCAAACCCACTGACAGCCGCCGCTCCGGGCTAAAAGGAGGCGCTAGGAACGCGCTAGTGTCCCTAGCGCCTCCTTTTGCCCGATTCTACTGCACCACCTCATTTGAATACTGTATCGCGCTCACCGGCGAGTGGCCGGTGCGCGCGCCGGGAGAGCGGGCGTTCGTCTGCTCTCCCGCGTTTTTACTGAATCGGCCTGAAAGTTTGTACCTGAGGCAACGGATGGTAAAGTGACTTGCCCAATGTCACAAGGAGCGACAGTGGGACTCGAACCCTGGTCTCCTGGTTCATAGCCCACTGCTCTAACCACCAGGCAGTTACATCTGCCTTGACTAACAGCAAAATGACCTGGGTAGAAAGCCCTAGCTGATTTCCTGAAAAGTATCTGGCACTACTGTTTCTCCAGCCAAAAAAAAAAGTTTTTTCATATTTGCTTTTGAGAATATGAATATTCCAGATGTAAGACGCTGCTGTATTGTTTGTATAAAGAAATTGGTGGGTCCAGGGGGTGAATTAGCAAAGGCTATTTACAGGGCACAAAGACTTTTAACCTAAACCTGCTGGGGGAGCTCAGGGCTTGAGGCAGCGGTGCTTCTGACATGCAGAAGGGAGGAGAGCCTGTACTGCAGAGAGGAAGAAGCATTTCTGGAACCACCATCTCTATAGCAGGCCTATGCAGGGATGGCTTTAGGATTTGCCACCCCCTAGGCACTTTTAGTGCTCCCACCCACAAAGAGCTGTTACAGGGTAGCAGAGGGCTGATATTCAGCAGAATTGGAAGGCAGCAATCTTAGCCGGCCTGCTGCCCCTAAATGTTTGCTGCCCTGGGCACAGGCATAAATGGGTGCCTGCTCACAAATCCAGGGCCTATGGACTTTATGAATCCTGGATATTCTTTCAAGCCTAACCAATTTAATTCTGAAAGTTCTGACTGCATAAGTTGGTCAGAGTTAGAAGATAACTAAATGTCTTTCCCTGTACGTACCCGGATCAGTCCAGACAGTGGGTTGAGCCTCCTGTCCAGCAGTTGGAGACAGAGAAAAACTGAAAGGGTATCCTATATCAGGACAGAGCCCCCCCTGTATTTCTGTCTCCAGCAGATCCAAACAGTTGAACCTGTGGTTCCCTCTCTCTTAATTTTCTTCCATCTGGGAGATTTTTCTCTTCATATCTTTTAAGGATCAAGCAAGTATTATCTTTCCCTGTACGTACCGGATCAGTCCAGACTCCTAGGTTTATTCATCCGTGCCATCAGGCGGAGACAGAGAAAGTAACTGACACTGCTTTATATACCCTGATGCCACCTGCAGTTCCTCAGTATTTCTCTGTCTCCAGCAGTGTTAGGTGACTGATGCTTAAACCTGCAGTTTGGGTTAAGTAATTTTTTCTTTTTTGTTTGGATTCTGGTTTGAGCCTTCCTCCCAGGGGTCGGTGTCGCAAATTAAAAAAAAAAAAAAAAAAAAAGAGTAAAAGTTAACTGACTGGGCATAGTTCAAAACCTGTTCCCTCTGGGACACAGCTCTGTTTCCTCACTCTTACAGGATCCTAGGGGGGCTTGCCCTTCGATCATTCAGCCTAGGACTCCTTACCCGATGACCTACTGCTTGACTGGGGTGCAATTGGTGGTCCAGTCACTCCCCCCTTGGCTACTTGGACCCTTGAGAATTTTAATACCTCGAGTTCCACTGCAGGGAAGAGTAATACCTCTGCTTTTACTTCGGACAGAAAGCCTGGACTAGCTTTGGCAGCACTGCTTACCCGCTTTTTTTGGCTCTGCACTGAACAAAAAAAAAAAAAATTGAAACGCAGCGTAGCTGGGTTCGCTCTGCTGTTCCCACTTGCGATTACAGCCAGTTGCAGCAGCCTTATTTCTTTGCAGCTCTCCTCATGTCGCGTTCAGCGGGTTGTTTGGCCTGCGGGGGAGCCTGCTTCGTGGCTCTCCTGCGAGGGTCTTTGTTCTTCATGTTTGCCCGGCGGTGAGGATACCTCTGCGCCGGCAGCGAGGTCCGGGGTCGGGCAGTCAAGCGCGCCGCTAAGCCACTTCCCACACAAAAAGCCGCGGGAAAGGCGGACATTTTGAGCTCTGCTGGAGGAAACGGGACTTCAGGGGAGAGGGGAGCCTGTTTTTTTTCGATTTACCGTCGAATTTAAGTCCAGTTAATTCCCCGGATGAGGTCACTGTGCTCCCCACTTGGATCTGATGGCCACCCTGGGAAATGCAAAAGCCCCCAGGTTCTTCAGCCATAGATGGGAGGACGTGGATTCCCTGGTCCTCCCCTGGCCCCCCGACATTCTCTTCTACGTGTTCCCACCTTGGCCTCTAGTGGGCAAGGTGCTCCGAAGGATAGAACTTCACAGGGGTCCAGTTATTCTCATAGCTCTGGAGTGGCCACGGAGGCCATGGTTCGCTGATCTCGTAAACCTGCCGATGGATGGTCCTCTGTGTCTCTGTCATCTCCTGCGCCTACTGTGCCAGGGTCCTGTATTTTTCGATCAGGCGGATCACTTTTGTCTAGCAGCCTGGCTTTTGAACAGCGGCGATTGAGGAAGAAAGGTTATAAGGAGCAAGTTATATCCACACTGTTACGGGCACGTAAAACTTCTATCTCTCTTGCTTATATCCGGGTCTGGAGAGTGTTTGAGAATGTGTATTCTGAGGCGGGTGTTTCGGCACGCAAGGCCTCGGTGTCTCAAGTTCTCTCTTTTCTTCAGAATGGCCTCTCGAAAGGCTTATCCTTCAGTTCCTTGTGGGTGCAGGTTTTGACCCTTGGTTCCCTCCTGGGGAAACTCGATGGTTACGTGGTGGCGGCCCATTCGGATGTCATTCGTTTTCTCAAAGGGGCTAAGCACCTGAACCCGCCCGTCCGGGCTACTTGTCCGTCGTGGAGTCTCAACTTGGTGCTTCGAGTTCTCTGTGAGGCGCCCTTCAAGCCTCTTCGGTGGGCTACTCTCAAGGACCTGACCCTTAAGACAGTATTCCTTATCTCTGTTTGTTCAGCCAGGAGAGTGTCCGAGCTTCAAGCTTTGTCCTATAGGGAACCCTTCCTTCGGTTTTCTGATTCAGGGCTTTCCCTTAAGACTATCCCCTCCTTTTTGCCAAAGGTTGTTTCCTCCTTCCACATGAATCAGTCCGTGGAGCTTCCGACTTTCTCTTCAAATGATATTGTCAACTTGCCGAGGGGGAGAACTCCGGAAGCTGGATGTCAAGAGAGTACTACTGCAGTATTTACAGGTCACGAACGACTTCCATGTTTCCGATCATCTCTTTGTCTTGTGGAGCGGACCCAATAAGGGGAATAAGGCTTCTAAAGCTACTATTGCTAGGTGACTAAAGGAGGCGATTGCGTCGGCGTATATCTGTTGGGGCCGGCTGGTTCCGGAGGGCTTGAAGGCCCATTCTTTGCATTCGCAGGCTACCTCTTGGGCAGAGAGTCAGTTGGTTTCACCACAAGAGATATGCAGAGTAGCTACCTGGAAATCGCTGCATACTTTTGCTCGCCACTATCGTCTCGATGTCCAGTTGCCAGTGTTTGGCTCCTTCGGAAGGCATGTACTTCGAGTGGGACTATCTCTGTCCACCCTACTTAAGGAAGCTTTGTTACATCCCACTGTCTGGACTGATCCAGGTACGTACAGGGAAAAGAAATTTGGTTCTTACCTGCTAGTTTTCGTTCCTGTAGTACCACGGATCATTCCAGACTCCCGCCCTGTCTGCATTTATTTCTGATTCATATGCTCGAAGTTTTGGTATTTATTCACAGCATTTTGCATAGAGTTACTTCCTATCGGACATTTAAGGCACCGGAAGTATCTATTCGATAGATATAGAGGTAAGAGCGGTTATTTACCGAGTTTTAAGTTATTCAGCTGGTTTGTTCAAATTTTCAGTTACTTGTTGCTTGCTTGATCTTAATACAGTTATCTTTATAGTTCTCTGCTTTGATAATGTTTATACTGAAGGGTCACAGGGGGGGCTCTGTCCTGATATAGGATACCCTTTCAGTTTTTCTCTGTCTCCATCTGCTGGACAGGAGGCTCAACCCACTGTCTGGACTGATCCGTGGTACTACAGGAATGAAAATTAGCAGGTAAGGACCAATTTTCCTGTCTTATCCTAGACCAAATTTTAATTTCTAAGAAACACTTCTGCTTAAAGGGGATGGAAATAAAGGTCTCAGTAATGCATATAATAAAAGTTTTGCTGCCCATAACCATAGACATTATCAAAGTATGACTATTGTAAGGTAACGTAGGTGGGGCTTTGGGTGGACAACATCATATAGCCCCTGGATTTCATGGTGTCAGTGTCTCTTCCTGTATTTTTGGCCCAGGCCATAGTGGATGGGAATGGTGGAGTACAGCCTAGGCTGTAGCAGGTGGGAATGATGGAGCACACTACCATTTTTTCCTTAAGTACACACTGAAAGAGAGCTTAGGCAGATTTTGCCTATAAGCTGTTCCTTTGCTTAATAGCCTTGTATATGTTTTTTTTTTTCTCTGTGCAGGAGTCTACCTATGGAACTCATATCCATGAGAAACGTGAAGAGCGGGAGGCCCGTTTCTGTAACACCGTGCATGATATTGTCAATAGGGGAGGGAGGGGGCTCATTCCGGTTTTCGCCCTGGGTCGTGCACAGGAGCTGCTTTTGATTCTAGGTACAGCGTGCTGACATCCTTTGGAATCCAATACAAAGCGTTTACTGTATGTCTGACTAGGACAGTAAGGACATGCCTTTAAAAACTCTTCCCCATTATATACTGAGTGGAATTGAACTACTCGTCAACGTTAGGCTTGGGTGGCTGCAGTCACACAGATTACAGATGTGCAACTCTGAGCAATGGTGGTAAAACATTTCCATTTTGCCCAGCTACACTTGACCAGGCCATAACTTGTGGGTTGTTTCCCCCTACCAGCAGAAGGAAGCAGATACACTGTTTTCTCCCTGTGACATCACAGCCACTACTTAGGAGTGGTGTCAGGCAGCAGGAATCCAGTATTTTCTGCCTCCAGTAGATGGTAGGATGGGGAGGTGTACAGCTCATTGGTGGATTGGTGATCGGACTCCAGGCCAGACCTCTGGTTCAGACTAGCAGTACGAGCCCACACAGCCACTCCCATTCCCATTGGGTTCTGGTAGAGTCTGACGGGAGAGTGAGGCTCATTTTAAAAAAGAAAAGAAATGCTAAATCTGACAGGAAGTTCTTCTTGGACCCTCAGTCCCTTTCTCCTCTTTGGTCTCCCCCCTTCACCCTCCCTTTTGTTCTTTGCTGAAACAGGAGGAGACTTTATCACTTGGGGATGTGCAGGAACGCTCGTTTGACCCAGTGCATGTGGCAGTGTGAAGCCTGCAGGGTGCTCAGGCGGCATAAGAGAAGGGCCAGATGTACCTAGCATGCGTCCAGACTGGGGAGCTGCTGGGAGCTGTGTACGTTTGCAGGCTTGGCCCCTTCCTTTCCACCACACATCGATCAGCTATCTCTGCCACATTTTGAAGGCCTAGACACGCAGTCTGTGGTAGGTCCTTCAGCCTTGGTGGCCATATTGGACAACTTTCCTGCGCTGGGGGGGGGGGGGGGTGTCCAATGCACTTCTGACCCTTCTACCGGCTATTTCTGTAGCTGAGTCGGCATTGGCACTGGTTCAGGGTGCACGTGGGGAATTTTCTTCCAACTTTTTTCACTAGGTGTTTTGTGTCTTAGGGCCCCCAGGGGACCCCCAGCCAAGGATGGAGGATAAGGCCCTGGCAGTGTTTCCATCTGTCCTGTCTCCTCGGGTATCAGTTAAGAGGTACTGGTACAGTGACTGTACCATGACCCTTGTGGGAGGATCCTGACGGCTTGGTGCCTCTGGAGGGAGGGGAAATTCCCCTAGGACCAAAGGATGATTGTCTGCCGTTTCTTTCACAAGGAGGAAATCATTTTCCTCATTGAACAAGTCCTCTCCTGCCTTCATCTGGAGGATTCGCAGTCGCAAATAGCTCTACGTTGGGATCCAATTATAAAGAGGAAGAGAAAATCCTTCACTGCTTTGCTTTGCATTGCATTCTGAGATAAAAGAGATGCTTTTGGTGGAGTGGGAGCCCCCTGAGGCATCCCTGCATGGTGTGAAGCTCCTACAGAGGTTGTATCCTCTGCCACAAAAAAAGCTGCAGAAGTTTTTTTAGGTTCCAGCAGTGGACTCACTGGTTACAGCGTACCACATACTCCCTCACTGTACCACGATCCTGGTGGAAGGGGGGTGTTGCTGTGAGATCCACAGGATTGTAAAACAGAGCCCCCCCCCCCCCTTGCGGAGCTTGCTTGTTTCTTCTGCTACGGCCATCTAGGTTTCCGTTTGCGCAGTTCTCATGGTGCGGGCACTCCATTGAATAAAGCAGCTTCCAAAAAGTGAGAATGTGGCCAGAATGGAGTCAGCCGCAACCTTTTTCGTGAACACCCTTTATGATCTGTTCTGGTGCTCTGCGCGTTCTGTAGCAGTGTGTCGTCTCTTGTGGTCGCATAATTGGGCAGCTAATTTGTGGTCCAAAACCCACCTAAGCAAGCTGCCTTTTAAGGGTCAGTTGCTGTTTGGCAAGGAACTGGATCAGTTGGTGAAAAATCTGGGAGACCCCAATGACTTCCAGAGGATGGCGTCGGGTTTTCTATAGAGCTGGACAGGGTCAAGGGTAGTCCCAGGCTTTCTGGCGTTACTGGCCAGGAAGACAATTTTCAGGAGCTACTTCTTTGGTGGTATCTCCCTTTCAGGCTTTGAGAGGGCAGGGACAGTCTTTTTGTGACACCTGAAAGCAGAGAGGAGATGCCAGTTCCACTTCCAGGAACTGGCATCTCCTCTCTGGGGGTCTGCTCACTGCTTACTCCTGTAGGAGGCAGACTGCAGGATTTGTACAGGAAGTGGACTCGCACATAATGTCAGATCAGCAGGTGCTGGAGATCATTCACTCTGGATCCATGCTGGATCTGCATCAGCCCATTTGAGAAGCGTTCATGATTTCCCTGTATTCAGCTACTGCCAAGCAGCAGACTGTCAGAGATACCTTGCTCAAGGTTCAGTTTTTCTGGGCAGTGGTACCAGTGTCTCTTCTAGGGCTTGGACGGGGTCGCTATTCTATTTACTATGTGGTACCAGAGAGGGCGAGGCCTTTTGACCCATTCTGGATCTCAAGGGGTGAACCGTTGTTTGCATGTCACCCATTTTCGCATGGAAACTCTGCATTCGGTCCTAGCCGCAGTCCGGCAGGGGGAGTTTCTGTGCCTACTCAACCTGTCAGAGGCTTTTCTACACATTCCCATTCAAGAACAAGACAAATTACCTGTGGTTTTGTGTGCTGCAAGAACATTTTCAGTTCCAAGTGCTGCTGTTCAGCCTGGCCATGGTGCCAAGGGTATTCACCAAGATAATGGTCATGGTGGCTGCAGCACTTAGGCGTGAGGACATCGTGGTTCACCTGTATGTGGACAACTGGTTGATATGGGCAGCATCTCATCAGGAAGCAGTGCAGGTTTCATGTTGAGTGGTTCAGGTATTAGAAGGCTTGGGCTGAGTTATCAATTTTACCAAAAAGCAAACTTCAGTCTTCATAGTCCCTGGAGTATTTGGGAGTGGACAGACCTTCCTTATGGATGAAAGAGTGGCCAAGATGGTTCAGCAAGTTCAGAGCTTGCTGATGCTTACAGGTTCCTCAGCTTGGGATTATCTACTAGTGCTGGGGCTAATGGCGGAAGCTCTGGATTTGGTACCATAGGCTAGACCTCACATCCACCTGCTTCAAGTGTCCCTCCTGTTCAAGTGGTCCCCGCAGCCTCAAGACCAAGGGGTGTGCCTTCCTCTGTCTCCAGTTCATGAGTCACTCTGATGGTGGATTCAGTTGGTGCATCTGGTGAAGGGGGTCAGCCTTGTATCCCCATCCTGGGTGCTGAGTGACAACAAATGCAAGTCTTTCAGATTGAGGGGCTAATTGCTAGACTCAGATGTTGCAAGGTTGCTGAAGTCAGGAGGAAGCTTTGTGGTCCATCAACCGACTGGAGACCAGGGCTATTCGGTTGGCACTATTACATTTCCTCCCGGTAGTTTGAGGGCAAGTGGTCTGAGTTCTCTTCGACAACGTAATGGCTGTGGCATATGTGAATCACCAGGGGGGCACTAGAAGCCAAGGAGTCTCAGCAGAGACATCTCTCCTGTTCTCTTGGGCAGCGGCTCATATATTGCAGGACAGGAATATGTAAGCGGATTTCCTCAGTCGCACTTGGTTAGATCCCGAGGAATGAGAGCTGATTCCAGAGGCCTTCCGTTTAATCTTTCATTGGTGGGGTCAACCAAAGATGGACTTGGTGACCCAGTAGGTGGTGCAAACAGAAGTCAATGGGAATCAACACCTTGGTGCAGCTCTGGCCAGATGGGGAACTGTTCTATGTTTTTCCTCCATTGGTTCTCATAGGCAGGGTCCTTCAGCAGAAGCCAATTGGGTAATATTGGTGGCGCAGGACTGACCATGCAGACCCTGGTACATGGACCTCATGTGACTACAGGTGGACAGGCCAGTAATCTTCCGATTTTGACGGGGATGCTAGTCCAGGGTCCAGTAATAATGGATGACCTGGTTCCATTTTGTGTTACAGTTTTGGCTCTTGAGCAGCAACTACGCCACAGGAAGAGTTATTTCCCTTCTGTAACTTCAACTCTGTTGAAAGCACGAAAATGGTCCGCTTTGTAGGCCTACATTCGAGTGTGACATTTGTTTGAGAGATTCTGGAAGTCCCCTGACGGGGCCACAGTTCCATGCATTTGGCCTTCCTTCAGGGAGGGCTAGATAACGGTCCTGACTGAGTTCTTTGAGGGTGTAGGTAATAGTTGTTTCATGCTACTGAGGTCATCTTGTGGGGGGGTGCTATTGCCACTCACCTAGATGTTTCTTGCTTTCTGTAGGGGATGAAAAGATTGTCCCCTCTTTTGCTCCATTGTTGCTAAGTGGGACTTCAGCCTGGTTCTGAGGGCCCTGATAGGGCCTCCCTTCGAGCCACTAAGTGAGATCTCCCTAAAAGATCTGTCTCTAAAAGCAGTTTTTCTGGTGGTGATTTGTTCCATGAGGTGGATTTTGGAGCTTCAAGTCTCTGGATACATTTTTGGTTATTAAGACCGATACCATGGTCTTTCACCTGGTACCATCCTTGCTTCCAAAAGTTAATTTAGACGGTGGCTGTCCTGGCCTTCTCCTGAGAGGAATGCAGGGTGGAGTATTGTTCACTCAGATGTTTCGATGTAAGAAGGATTATCTGCTGTTTGGAGGTGACCAATGTTTTCCACAAGTCAAACAAACTGTTTGTCCTATTTGGAGCACCCTGCAAGGAGAGGCTATTGTATCAGTTTATGTGCTAAAAGGCAAGAAGGCCTTGGAGTTAACACGGGCATACTGCAAGGGCACTGTTGGTGTCTTGGGCAGAAGTTCATGCTATTTCGCTGGTGGACATTTGTAGAACAGCTACTTGGTTCTCACTGTATATTTCCGTGCAGCACTATTGCCTGGATGTTTTAATGAAGGAGGAGTTGGCTATGAGGCCTTGGTTCTCCAGGTGGCTTTCACTTCCTCCTGCCCACAGTGGAAAAGTTTTGGTACTTCCCACTATTTATGGCCTAGACTGGTGTAGCTGAATGAAATGGAAGACTAAATTTTTCTTACCTGTTAATTTACATTGTTAGTCCTGCTACACCAGTCCAGGACCTGCCTGAGAAGCAAGACTGCCTTTCTACAGAAACTTAAAATGCAGGCTTGCTGATGACATGTCACGTTATGTCATCACATCGTCATGTTCTTCCCTGTTCTCTTTGGGCTTCATAAGAACATAAGATATGCCATACTGGGTTAGATCAAGGGTCCATCAAGCCCAGTATTCTGTTTCCAACAATGGCCAATCCAAGTCACAAGTACCTGGCAAGTACCCAAATATTAGGTAGATCAGAAGCTACTATTGCTTATTACGGTAATTACCATCAAGGCAGTTTATGGATTTATCCTCTAAAAAACTTATCCAAACCTTTTTAAACCCAGTAACACTAACTGCTGTAACCACATCCTCTGGCAATGAATTCCAGAGCTTAACCTTGTGCTAAGTAAAAAAGAATTTTCTTCAATTTGTTTTAAATGAGCTACTTGCTAACTTCATGGAATGCCCCCTGGTCCATGATTTACGTGAACTTGTTCAAGTCCTTTCATGATTTTGTAGACTTCTATCATATCCCCCCTCACTCGTCTCTTCAAACTGAACAACCCTAACCTCTTTAGCCTTTCCTGACAGGGCAGCTGTTCCATGCCCCTTAACATTTTGGTCGCCCATCTCTGCACTTTCTCCAGTGCAGCTATATTCTTTTTGAGATGGGGTAACCAGAACTGCATACAGAGGCATTATGACATCCTCCATTTTATTTTCCATTCTCTTCTTAATAATTCCTAACATCCTGTTTGCTTTTTTGATTGCCACAGCACACTGGGCCAACGATTTCAGTGTATTATCCACTATGACGCCTAGCTCTCTTTCCTGGGTGGTAACTCCTAAGATAGAACTTAACATTGTGTAACTACTGCAAGGGTTATTTTTTCCTATATGCATTACTTTGCACTTGTCCACGTTAAATTTCATCTGCCATTCGGAAGCCCAATCTTCCAGCCTCGCAAGATCTTCCTGCAATTCATCACAGTCCTCTTGAGATTTAACTACTCTGTATAATTTTGTGTCATCCACAAATTTGATCACCTCACTTGTTGTACCCCTTTCCCTATCATTTATAAATATATTAAATAGCACCGATCCAAGTACAGATCCCTGAGGCACTCCACTGTTTTACCTTTTTCATCTGTTTTTCAAGGGGTTATATAATTAATAAGGGGGTCTGATCCAAACTTTGTCAAGAGATGCTGGATTTCTGCTGCTTAGCACCACCCTTAAATAATGGCTGTGATGTCACAGGGAGAAAACAATATAGTCTGTTTCCATCTGCTGGGAGAAACAACCCACTAGTTATAGTCTGGTCTGGTGTAGAAAGGAAATTAACAGGCAAGAAAAATTTCCCCTTCTGAATAGCACTTTTTTCTTTTTAGAATTTCTAGGCAGCTGAGTAGAAACAAGCTCACAGTGTTGCATGTCAGAAATTCTGCAAAGAAGAGTCTAAAGATTTAACATTGTTGACATGTGAAAGTACCGTAGCCCTTTAAATAAATCAGGGTACATCTGCTGTAATTCTCCCTCCAGTAATGCTGTCTGCCTTTACCAGCGTGTTTGATAATCAGAAAGCTAAAAAAGGCAATTTGTCTCTTGGTGCTGGTGTCCCTGGCAGTAGTCTTGTCCTCTGCAGTCCGTTCTTTGAAAAAGGCTCCCCTATAACTTTGTATCCCTTTCATTTATATGTATTTCTTTCCTGCTCTGAGTAGCTCCATAGTTAGTGCTTTTAAGTGGAGGTCCTTGAGTACTTGGGGGTGTAGGAAGAGAACAAACTCACAGGAAATAATTTCTTGTTTTCCTAGCATGAAGCCAGATGGTCTCAGGACCACTGGGTTTATGCTCCCCTGCCAGCAGATGGAGACAGGTTTCAAAGCTGATGTAACCCTAGATACCACCCCTGCAGTGACCTCAGCCCTTCGGTATTTCTCTGTCTCCAGCAGATGCGGACATGCTTTACCTATGGGATCACTGTACCTTTTGGAAGAAGAAATTCAACTTTTAAAATGGAGAAAAAATAGAGCCCCCCCCCCCCCCCCCCCCCCGCCTGCGGTGATAAAGGTCCCTCCCTCCTCTGAGGTGATTTCCAAGATCCCTCAGAGGTGTGCCTTGGTCCCGTAGCCAGTTCCTGGCATGGACTTTGCTGCTGAAGCAGCTGAAAGGCAGCGGGTGCAGGAAGCCAAGAGTGGCGGTGATGGCCAAAGCCCTCTCTCCCTGCAGTCGGAGACCGTCTCTGTACTCAGCCAGTAAGCGCTGATCCCAGGTAAGGTAAAAAAAAAAAAAAGAGGATTTCCTCCCGATTCAGAGATGGAGGGGTTTTGGTAAGACTCCCTTTGGTCTCCTTGCTCGCGCACTGTAGCAATGTTGTTCCCAATCCCGTTGGGGTAAGGGGAAGTGGGCTTCCAAGTGGGTTGGGTGGGCCCCTGGTAGGCTAGGCTCTGCTTTAGACTTGGTTGGCATACCACATGATTTTGTGCCTGTATTGTCCACCATAGAGCTTCGGTAGGCGCAGTGCGTATAACGTCGAGCACGTATATAGGCACACAACTTGATGGTGTAGAATATAAGTAAAGCCGGGTGCATGGGTTGTGCATGCGCCTTGCTGCGGCCTGCATAGGTGCCAGAAATCTGTGCACATTAAATTTTAAGCACGAGCCGTCAGAACATGCAGTTACCATCGCCAGTGGCTCTGGCAGCAAAGAAACATAAGCGCCTTTCTCTCTGCGCTGCTTGTCATATTGGGGCTGCATAGTCTGACCTGGATTCTTGCTTATGTCAGGACTGTGAGGAAGCCCAGGGAGAGTTGGCCTCCCCGGACTTTGCTAAGCCCAGCTCCTCCCATTCAGAGGATGGGTTAGCCACAGCTTTAACCGGAAGTACCCTGGATCTGAGTAACCCCGGGACTAGGTCATCCATGGGAGAGGGAAATTAGGCGGCACCTACTCCAGTACCTCTTGGGCTAGGCATGGATTCAGCCACCTTCTCTTGGGTGGAATTCTTTCAAGCCTTCATACAAGTGCAGTCTGCTACCTCACTTGCCCCTGTCCGGACGGAACCTCAGCTGGTAAGCCCTCCCTCTTCCAGTCCTATCAGCAGACCTCGAGGCATGCCTCAACACACCAAGGGTATTCCTGCCAGGGACCTGGATGGCACGGACGAAGAAGAGGGTCCAGATTCCTTGGAAAATGGGAAAATCCCCCCTGGTTTAGAACTGTATTAGTCTACGTTGCGGTTTTTCCATAGAGATGAATTGCTGGCCCTGGTTTCCCAGATCCTGAAGATGCTGGGAACTCCTGGGGTGGACTCTGACGGAACCAAAGAAGAATCCCATTCTGATTTAAACAGAAAGCCTCTTGCTACTTTCCAGTACTGGAAGCCATCCAGGAGTTCGTTGACCTGGAATGGGATGCCCCAGAAGCAAGTTTTAAACGTGGATGAACATGATAAGCTCTATACCCACTGGATCCGGCCGCGTTTGATTTTTCACTAAAGTGGATGCGCTGGTCTTCTTGTTGTGCCTTGATAGTTTGGGAGGTGGATGACTTTGGGGTGAATTCTAAAGTGATTATGGAACCCGCCGCCTTTTTAGCTGACACAGGCTCAAACCTTGGCCAGAGGATTGGCTAGAAGACAACTATGGCTGCGGAACTGGTCAGCAGACGCAACCACCAAAGCAAATCTCACAAAGATGCCCTTTAAAGGATCACTCCTCTTTTGGAAGTGAATTGGAAAAGCTGACCAGTAAATGAGGATAATCTCCAGATCCCCGGCTACCAGAAGATGAGAGAAAGCAGTTACAACGCTCCTCGCATGAGGGGTCGATCCAGGGGCTCCCAACACTTTTGCCCCTACAGAAACTTGACATTTCAGAGGTCTCTGTCCTTTGGGGGAGGTCTCAGTCGTTTTGGAGTCGGCAGTCCAAGAGAGGGTCAGGTTCTTCCTGAACCTCCCAATGAAGTTTTACTGACCACCCTCGGAACGAGGAGAATAGGGGGTTGACTGTCCCTCTTCTACCAACGTTGGGTGGAGATCACTTCGGACAAATGGGTACTAGAGGCCATACAAGAAGGATATGTGCTGGAATTTCGCAGCACTCCTCAGGACATATTCATGATATCTCATTGCCGCTCCAGCACAAGAATCAGGCAATGGAGACTACTCTGTTAAGGCTTCTCAGGATGAGGACTATAATCCCAGTACCTGCGCCCCAAGAAAATATGGGGCATTATTCCATCTATTTCATCGTACCCAAGAAGGAAGGTTCCTTTCGCCTCAACCTGGACCTCAAGAGCATCAACTGACATCTACAAGTCATTTCCACATGGAACCCTACACTCCATGATAATGGCCGTACAGTCAGGAGAGTTCTTAACCTCCCTGGACCTATCCGAAGCCTACCTACATATTCCAATCTAGTAAGAACATTTTTTCTTACTCTTTGTGATACTGGATCACTATTTTACCAGTTCAGGGCACCCCCTTTTGGCCTGGCCACTGTCCCCAGAACATTTTCCAAGATTATGGTGGTCATAGCAGCAGCATTGAGGAAAAAAGGAAATCCTGGTGCACCTGTACTTGGGCGACTGGTTGATCCAGGCAAAATCAATAAAAGAGAGTCTCCGGGTGACCAACAGGGTGACCTCCTTGCTTCAGGAACTCAGTTGGGTCGTAAACCTGGACAAAAGCTGTCTCAAATGCTCCCAGTCCTTGGAATATCTGGGAGTCCAGTTTGACTCCAAGCAGGGCAAGTTCTTCCTCCCGACCATGTGGATAAGGAAGTTGATGTCCCAAGTAAGTCTGTGTGGAGCTATCTTCAAGTCCTCAATTTGATTGCGGCAACCTTGGAAGTACTGCCATGGGCAAGGGCACACATGCGACCACTTCATCGCTCCCTGCTGTTATGTTGGAACCCACTGTCTCAAGACTATTCAGATTGCCTCCACTTACTGATGGAAGTATGCTGTCTGCTCGAATGGCAGCTGCAGGAAGCTCATCTGGGAAGGGGTGTACCCCTGTCCCCTCTGAGCTGGCTGGTCCTCACAACAGGAATAAGCCTCTGGGGCTGGGGAGCTCACTGTCAGGAACTGAAGGACAGGGGCATTTGACAAAGAAAGAGGCCCTCTGGAACATAAACTGCCTGGAAACCCGGGCAGTCAAATTGACGTGTCTATAATTCAGCCACATTCTCCAGGGTCAAGCTGTCTGCGTAATGTCAGACAACGCAACAACGGTAGCTTATATCAACCGCCAGGGTGGAGCCAAAAGCTAGCAAGTGTCACAGGAGATAGATCTCCTTATGGAATGGGCGGAAATACATCTACAGATGATCTCAGCCTCCCACATCACAGGAAAAGACAATGTCAGAGCAGACTTTCTAAGTAGGGAGTCTGGATCCAGGAGAGTGGATATTGTCGGCCAAAACCTTTCAGCTGATAGTAGATTGCTGGGGTCTCCCATCCATCAACCTGCTGGCCGCATCTCACAATGCGAAGGCTCCCTATTCTTCAGTCGCAGAAGAGAGCAGTTGACCTTGGGGACCAACGCTTTTGTTCAGACCTGGCTGGAAGAGGAGATGCCATATGCTTTCCCTCCATGGCCCCTCCTGGGCAGGGTCATTTGCAGAATCGAGCCCCACAGGGGATTAGACCTACTAGTAGCTCCAGGTTGGACCAGGTGTCCGTGGTGTGCAGACATGCAGTGAGTCTTGGTGGAGACCCTCCTGTGCCTCCCACCACACAGGACCTTCTACAGCAGGGACCAGTCCTTCACGAGGATCCGACTCAATTCTGTCTTACAATCTCGCTCTTGAGAGGGCTTGCCTGATGAAATGAGGATATTCAGCAGCAGTAATTACCATCTTACTCCACGCGTGGAAGTTCTCTACATCCCTAGCATATGTGTGGGCCTGGAGAGTGAGGCCTGGTGCAAGGAATGCAGTGTTTCCCCTCAGACAGTCAAAATCTCACTAATTCTGGAATTTTTGCAGGACGGTTTGAATAAAGGTTTGATCCTTAACTCCTTGAAGATCCAGGTAGCATGTCTCTTTTGTTTCAGGGGTGAGGTGAACATAACCCAACTGTCAGCACATCTGGACATGGCCCGTGAAGTACCTCCGGCCACCTCTATTGTGGACAGTTTCCTTGTGGAATTTTAATCTAGTATTGGAGTTTTTGGCAGGGCCCTCCTTTCAGCCTTTGCGCAGTCTTTCCTTGTGAACATAAGAAAAGAACATATTAACTATATGCTCGGCACGTTGCATCTCTGAACTACAGGCATTGTCGTGTGGGGAACAGTTCTAGATGACTCCAGGAGTGTTACAGATTTGTACCATTACATCCTTCTTGCCCAAGGTAGTCTTGTTTCATTTGAATCAGTCCATTTTGTTGCCATCCCTAAATAAGCACAAGGATGCGGAAGAATACCTCCGCCATTTGAATGTCAGTAGATTTTTGGTGCGGTATCTGGAAGTTTCAGAACCGATCCGAAAGATATACTGCCTGTTTGTCCTTCACGGTGGAAAGAAGTGGGTTGGACCAGCTTCATGGGCTACCATAACTCGCTGGATTAAGAAGGTGGTCACAGGAGCCTATGTGGAGGCAGAAAACCCATTACCCCTTCAGGTTAAAACTCATTCCACTCTGGCTCAGGCAGTCTCATGGGCGGAAGCCGAGCAGCAACATTGTCCTCCATTCACACCACCTTCAGGTTCTATCGCCTGGATGTCAGGCCCAGGAGGACACAGCCTTTGCAAGGGCAGTGTTAATCAAACCATGGACAGCCTCCCACCCCGAGTTGTTTTTGTACATCCCATTGTTCCTGAGTCCATCTGGCAACATGATAGGGAATGGAGAAACTACTTACCTGATAATTTCATTTTCCTTAGTGTAGATAGATGGACTCAGCATCCCACCCATGGCTTCCCAAGGACGGTGCCAAGGTTTTGCCCATGGAGTGGATATTGATGGCAAGAGATTACAAGTAAGTCATCATCCAGTCCCTAAATCAGGGCTTCTATAATCTTACTGGGGTTCAGTGTTTGTTTGGTTGAGTACAGTTACAGTTATCCATTTTTAATCAAGTTTTTTTGATAGAATGTCCACAGTGGCTATTGAAGAGAATACTTGAAGGGTTGAGGTCACTGCAGGGGTTTATCTAGGGTGACGTTAGCTTTGAAACCTGACTCCATCTCCATCTGCTGGCAGGGAACATAAACCCATTGGTCCTGAGTCCATCTGTTTATACTAAGGAAAACAAAATTATCAGGTAAGTAATTTCTCCATTTTTATATTCAGGATTAGGTGATAAATATGCACTGCCATTTATTCTGTTCCTAAGAACTATGTCTGGTTCTTTGAGACTTGGGAGGCTGTTGAGGCCCCTTCTTGAATGACAGAATTGGAGTGTGAGTGTGACTGTGTACTTCTCAAACCTATGAATGTTTATTTTCTTACTGTAGATGAATATTGGCAGAATCACCCTGAGCTCCATGACATTCCCATATACTACGCTTCATCGCTAGCAAAAAAGTGCATGGCTGTCTACCAGACATATGTCAATGCCATGAATGACAAAATCCGCAAGCAGATCAACATCAACAATCCTTTCGTTTTCAAGCACATCAGCAATCTGAAGGTGAGCAAGAGTGATGATGCTTTCTGTCAGAAATTACAACATAACAAAAAAAGAGGGAAGAGGTTCCTAGAAACCATTTACGGCTTTCTAAATATTTAGAGCAGCCTAGCTGCCTCAGAGTGTTTAGGTAAAAGTGCTACCTCTGAAACTATAAGAATAAAATAGAAAGCCTTGTGCTCTGAGGAGAAAATTTTAAATTTTTAATCCTAGTGAGCTACCTTGGATATATTTTTGTGTGACATAGGATCCCTCACTAGTCCAGAACTGCAGAGAAAGTGTTCCATGAGACTGAGCCATAGCATACTGTTAGGTAAGAGATTTTAACTTGGAGTCACCCCTGCCGTAGCATTATGACTGAACCATAGATTGGTCTAGGTAAGCTATAGTTTTAATGAAACAATTTCAAACACCATCCTCTTTATCTTTTCATGACCAACATATGATCGTCATATCCTGCCAGAAAGGTAAAAGTCATTCTTCGTACACTGAAGGACAGACTATTACAGAGAGATAAGTGTTTAATCTCAGATGTTTAGATTTATTTATTTATTTTATTTGAAAGTGTTTGTATACCGCTTTTACAAACAGTGTTTAATCAAAACGGTTTACATAAGTATATTAAAATTAAATTCAAAATAAAAAGAAAAGATAAAAGAAAAGGTCATAATGTTACAAAAGGTATAGTTAAAATAAACTATTAAAAATAAAGAACAGCTAACATAGTTCTAGTAAAAAATTAAATAATACATAATGTAAAATATAAAATAAAATATAAGGTGCCATATAAGTAAATGTGAAGAATCAGTTTGGATCTGTTATTTGGTAGGTGTAATTTTAAATGCAATTTGAAATAAATGTTTTTAAGGATTTTTTAAAATGATTGAAATTGCATTACCAGATGAGTCTGGTAATGCATTCCAAAGGATCGGACCAGTAACTGAGAAGGCTCTTTTTCTCGTAATTTCAAGACGGGCCTGTCAAGGTGATGGAATATATAAAAGGCATGTAGGTTGATTTAGAAGTTGTTTTCTGAAGTTCATGGCATGTTGAGAATATTCCCTCCCTGGTGTGTTTCTAGCTCTATGCAGTACCAACAGCTTCTGACAGAGTTGATGCTCTCCTTGAAGAATCAAGGACCTGTAGAGCACCTTATTTGTCAAAAACAGTGTCCCTCTTGTTTTCTCCTAGGCTAGAAATGTTGATCTTTGCTTATGGTACTGATCCTGTTTGAGAAAAATTGTTTGCTAGGTTCAGCTACAATTCTTGCTTGCTCACGTCAAAAAGTTTCATTTGGTGTAGTGCAATACTTATCAGTAATGCAATGACCTTGGTAGCTTGCTAAAATAAAGCAAGCTATGGAAGTAGGCAGTAAGGAATGCAATAAAATGGAGTTCATGGGAAGTGGACAAGAGAAAATAATACATCATATTACTTCTTAGACACTGAGGACAAAGAAATCATCATAGGGAAGAAGACTATTAATTGGATAACTTTTTAGAAGTTAGAGATGCATGAAAGGAAAACTGTTAAGTGGCTGAATACAGAGAAATGCTAATTGCAAAAGCATGAAATTCTTGTGGTAACACTTTGAGATAAAGGGCAGAAACATTGTTTTAGCCATGTTTTTGTTTTGTATATTAGCATCAGTTCTGCTGATGCTAAACAGTATCTGTATCACGAATTATTGACATTGATAAAAATTAGTTTTAATTTGACTAATAGGATTTCTGGTGATTTTCCTAATGTACAAGAACCAAACAGGATCTTAATAACTAAAGAAGAACTCTCTGCGACACCCCTGCATCTGCCTCATATACACTGACAGCACGATGCAGAAAGGTTTATTCAGCCCAATGCACAGCTTTACCCACATTTTAAACGCTCATTTTGTGAACATAAATCTTACTGCCAATGTAGCAAAGTGTTTTATACTCACAAAGAGGCCGATGCAATAAATGAGCATGGAAAGCAGGCACTCAGAGTTCAGTGCCCGCTTTCCTAATGCACACCCAGGCACATCTCCTGGGTGCGTGATGCAATATGTAAATGAGAGGTCGCACTGCCAAGGAAGCATTAGGGATAATTGTGTGCCCCTACTGCCTCTTTAGCAGTGGGTGCCCAGGAGAGGTGGCTTCAGTAGGTTAGGAAAATTAACGAGCGTCCATTTTCCTAACCTGTGGCTGTGCACCAGTTAGGAAAATGGACACTCGTAAAATTGAGCGTCTGTTTCCCTAACCTGACTGCTGGCACTTTAAAAAAAAAAAAATTTTTTTTTAGCCTTTTGGTTCCTCTGACTTAATATTACCACGATATTAAGTCTGAGAATGTACAGAAGAGCAGTATTTTCTGCTTTTCTGTACACTTTATTGAGCTGCTCAGAAATTAACGCCTGCTAAGGAAATTGGTCAACCAGGGCTGATTTCATTACCTGGTTCGGGGGCCCTGCGAAAAGATATGGCAGGCTTGAAAACAGAAATTCAAGGCTTACTTGCTGAGAATGAAAACTGACATCACTGAGCTGGGGAGGTGGGTCGAGGACACAGAGGTCCTCCTGGAAGACCAGGTCTTGGAGCTTGCTGGCTGTAAACTATCACAAGATAAACTCCTGCAAATCAATCTGGAATTACTAAATCGTATTGAAGACCTAGAAAATAGGTCCAGGAGAGTGAACCTAAGATTCCGCGGGATACCGGAGAGCTCAGAGTTCGCTGACTGCAAGCTAGTAGTCTCTAGCATAAGTGCACAAGTTCTGGGCTCATGTGGAGAACCACAGGAGTCTGCGGTAGTGAAACTGGAGAGAGGGCACAGAGCATTTGGGACTATCGGGCGAGCGCACCTTTAGCCCCAGTTTGGCCGCGCGTTTTCAACGCGCTATTTTTACCCCTTATACAGTAAGGGATAATAGCGCGTCAAACGCGCAGCCAACCCCCCCGAAACTAATAGCACCCGCAACATGCAAATGTATATTGATGGGCCTATTAGTTATTCCTGCGCGATGCAGAAAGTAAAATGTGTAGCGAAGCCGCACATTTTACTTTCAGAAATTAACACCTGCCCAAAGGCAGATGTTAATTTCAGCCGGCACAGGGAAAGTGTACAGAAAAGCAGAAAAAACTGCTTTTCTGTACACCCTCTGACTTAATATCATAGCGATATTAAGTCGGAGGCCCCAAAAATTAAAAAAAAAAATGTAAAAATCGGCCCGCGGGTTGGAAGACGGACGCTCAGTTTTGCCGGTGTCCGTTTTCTGAACCCATGGCTGTCAACAGGTTCGAGAACCGACACCGGTAAAATTGACCGTCTGCTGTCAAACCCGCTGACAGCCGCCACTTCTGTCAAAAAGGAGGCGCTAGGGACGCACTAGTGTCCCTAGCACCTCCTTTTACCGCAGGCCCTAATTTGCATATCTTTATTTACTGAAGCACTCGCCAGCTCTTCCGCGCGTCTTACTGTATCGGCCGTATGTGCAATAATCAGCCACGTGACATAACTGCCTGCTATTATAGTTTCTCTCTGAAAGAGGAAACTGCAGCGGCGGCTTGGAAATCAGGGCCTGGGCTATGGAAGGACCACAAGCTGGAAATATACCAGGATTTAGTGATTTTTGACCATGCGCAAGCGCCGAGAATTCAGAAATGTTGCTTCTACGCTCCGTGGGAACAATGTCAAATGTAGGTGGCTTTTCCCATTTGACTTGTGCTTCAGCATTGCCAGAGTGGCTTCCCGAGTTACCATAGTGACTGAGGCAGTGGATATCTTGCAAGCCACAGGCCTGGAAGTAACTTCTTCAGTCAATGCTGCACCTACCCCCAGAGTGGCCGACTGCACTGTGACACTCCAAGATGGCAGTGTGTGGTTAAGGGAGAAAGATGCCTTTAGACACATTCTGGTGGTTCGCTACCTTCCAGGGACCCTCCAACTTGAACACTTTTTGGCACAATCTGGGATTGCTTAAAAGCAATAGTAAGGGGTAAGCTTATCTCCAGGGCCACTTTTCTTAAGAATGAGAGGACAGCTAATAGGTTGCGCCTTATGCAGTGCATTGCTAAATTGACTCTTGGTCATAAGCGCACTTTGGATCCCAGTAGGCTTGAGGAATTAGAGGCCGCACGGAGGGAGCTGCAGGCATTAAATCTAGCAAAGATGGCGTTTTAATTAGATATGCTTAGACAAAGGCAATTTGAGCTGGGTAATAAAGCAGGGAGGTTACTTGCACGAAAACTTGAAGGAGAGAGCTGCACAATCTCTTATTACCAACATGAAGGATTTGTCAGGGACATTTCTATATGATTCTGGGGCTATAAGCAAGTGCTTTATAGCTTTTTACGAGGAGCTTTATGCATCTGATGATCCAGTGAGAGATCAGGACATTTGATTTTTTACCTGCAGGGCGTGGAACCTCCCTTCTTTGCCAGTTGGGGCTCGTGAGCTATTAAATAGGGAAATTACTCATGCTGAAGTTTTTCAGATTATTTAGGGTTTAAAGCTGGGGAAATCACCGGGTCTGGATGGGGGTTCACGGCTAAGTTTTGTAAAACATTTCAGCCAGTGGTGATTCCACTTTGGGTAGATATGTTTAATGCCCTAAGGAGTGGGGGATTGATTTTGCTAGATTCTAATTTGGCTGGGATAATTATACTAGCTAAAAGGTGGGAGGGATCCCACAATTTGTGGGTCCTATAGACCAATTTCCTTGATAAACAGTGATCTAAAAATATTTTAGCCAAAGTATTGGCTACACGTTTGGGGATTGAAGCTCCCTTCCTTATCCATAAGGATCAGTCAGAGTTCGTTTCTGGAAGACTAGCCTCTGATAATGTGCATAGGGTTTTGGAACTGATTTGGCAGGCACGGCATAATATTCCATTAGTGTTCTTAGCTATAGATGCTGAAAAAGCCTTCGACAGGGTGCGTTGGCCTTTCCTGTTTTAAAGTGTTAGAGAAAGTGAACTTAGGCCCTGACTTTATTGGATGGATTCAGTGTTTATATATGAATCCTAGGGCCTGTTTAAAAATCACCAGGGGCTACTGATCGCCATATAAGGTTAAAAGAGGTATTAGGCAGGGCTGCCCCATTTTGCTGTTATTTGCATTATCTTTAGAACCATTCGCAGAAAACGTGAGGCATAATGCCCAAATTCAGGGGATGTTGGTGAAGCCACACCACTACAAACTCACTATGTTTGCAGATGACCTATTTATAGTGACAGACCCAGAACTTTCCCTCCCAACTGTATTGCAAAATATGAGAGTGTTTGGTAGAATCTCTGATTTTAAAGTTAACGAAGATAAATCAGAGCTACTAAATATCTCAGTACCTAATAATTGCTTCCATCGAATTACGGCTCGTCTCCCCTTTCGAGCAGCAAAAAAGGTGGGTAAAATACCTAGGGGTAAAAAGTGGACCGGATGTAAATGAGCTATGTGGGCTCAACTATACCCCTTTATTATCTAGTATTCAAAAGGATTTAGACCGATGGGACAGATTGGCTTTCTCTTGGTTAGGGAGGAAGCTATTGTTAAAATGAATGTGCTGCCACGTTTTTGTTACTTCTTTCAAACTCTTCCCGTCCCTGTGCCTGATTCTCTATTGAAGATATGACAGCGTAAACTCCTTTGATTTATTTGGAAATGTTGGCCTCCCAGAGTCTCTAAATCTATTTTATTTCTGGATAAATTGAGAGGGGACCTGTAGGTACTTCACTTGGAACGGTTTTTCGCTGCATCACAATTGAGTGCGTTTTTACATTGGCATAAGGTTGGTGAACTGAAACCCTGGGCCCACATAGCATCCCAGGGGGCCCAGGGTTGCATATTAGAGCTTGGCAAAAGGGAGGGTTTAATCTTTCTGGCTTTTCACCTTTTTCTAGATTAATTTATAAGATTTGGGGAAAGCGGAAACCCATATTAGTGGGTGTTAAACAGGCCTATCACTTAACTTTTTTTCTCTTTGATAGCTCCTTCCCACCAGGGACTGAAGAGAGGGAGATAGAATGATGGAGGGTAAGGGTTTGTTTAAATGGGAGTAATTGTGGATGGCCAGAAGTTATTGCCATTTGAAGATCTGCGGCGATCCTACCCGGTTTCAAATTTGGACTTTTTTGCTTATAATCAGATTATTCATTTTTTTCACTTCTGCAAAGGTGGGTCAGGAGCTGAAGCAGGGCAGGTCTCTCTGAAAATTATTGAGCTCAAGCTGATAAACTTACTAAACCTATCGCTAATATTTACGTCTTACTAAATCACGATCCCCAAAAGAAAATGGCATATCAACTTGCTTGGGAACAAGACCTGGGGGGTATGTTCGAGGACAAAGACTGGGATCAATGCTTCTTAGCAGTTAGCAGGAGTTCAGTCTCATCCATAATTAAGGAAAACGAGTATAAAGTACTCTACAGGTGGTATTTAACACCACTTCATTTGAGCAAGATGTATACTGGTTCTGATGTCAGGTGTTGGAAGGGTTGTGGAGCTAGAGGCACATTTCTATACCTGTGGTGGGAATGTCAGGACACTGGGAAATTATGGGATGCAGTGCTTGATTTCATTTACTCCTTGGGAGGTGTTCAGGTACCTAAGGATCCCAAAGTGTGCTTATGTCTACCACCAGCTGTGGGGATGGAGTTTTTTCATTGATGGGGTCAGCAGGTGGTTACGGAAGCTGGGTGCGAAATTGTTTATTGGTGACATAAGCCTGCTATCCCTTCGCTGGGAGATGTTTGTTCCCGGCTGGATAGGGTAAACCGGAGAGGGGGTGGAGTCTTAGCAGTAATCAAATCCATCCTTAGCCCAACACTGAAACCAAGCATGGATACGGATCCTTTTGAAGTATTAAATATAACCATGACCTCACTAAATTTAGTGCTGCTATATTGTCCACCTAAAGCACTACAATCCAACATATCCTCTTTTTTCTGGAAATCATTACTTCTCTGTCTTTAAATTTAGAAGAAACGATTATATTAGGGGACTTTAATGTGCATGTGAATACGCCAAATCCCTCTTTTGTCACTTCCACATTATTAGATGCCATGTCTGGTTTAGGTTGGCAGCAGCTAATTAAGGATCCGACACACTTGCGGGGAAAACCTTTAGATTTAATGTTTTTTAACCCCTCTTATATAACTATACCATTAGAAAGATTTTCAATTCAACCAATTCCCTGGTCGGACCATTATATGATAAGTATGTCTATTGATTTTATAGAAACCAAAAATAAGTAGATCCATTTTCTTTTATGTTGTGTTATTATGATGTTTTAATTTTTCATCTTTGTTTTGTTAAATTTAAAGTTAATTTTATTTTAATATCTTTTAGGATAAAGATATTTAGTAATAGTGATTTTACTATGTAATTTTTATTCATACTTTTTATTTTACTTTTACTTTCACTTTATGAAAGAATAGTATTTATTATTTTGCTCATTATTGTAAATCGTTTTTGTTCACATCTAATTTGCTAAAGACGGTATATAAAAAGTCTTAAATAAAATAAATACATCTGTATGGGAAAGCTAACTGCCATGTGCAATGATAGGGTGTCCAGATTTGAGAAAATTTGATACCCCTGCACAATGGAAATCTAAGCTGTCTGTATGATGGTTTACTTTGGGCGAATGCTGTGGGTGGGATGCTCCTGGAGCACTACTGCATTGATCCTATCTGGGTTGTGGTTCTACCTGGGAATTCTATGATTGGGCTGAAGGGGAGGATGGATGGCGGTATAATGTTTGCTAGGGTGATTTCCTATCACCTTTTTACTTCCTCTTGGGGACCATATGCTTTGTATTGGCTCAGTTCTTCTTGGGTATTCGTTTTTGCTAGAACCCACATATGTACCTATATATATATATATATATATATATATACACCTATGTTTTCTTTACATACTCAGTCACCACAGGGATTTGGTGTAGGGGGGTGGGTTGAGGGTAAGGGTATAATGAAAAGATTGAATGAACATTTATTTTGTTGCATGTTATCTGTAATGTCTTACAAAATATTTATATGGTTTCACGGCATTGTATGTTTTCATTGTGCTGTAGTTCATCTGTTCCGTTTAATAAACATTAAATTACAAAAACAAAAATGTGGGGGGCGCTGTTCTGCCGGCGACGGTGATGGCCGCTTAAACTTGAGCTCTCCCTCCCAGACTCCAAATGTGCACTTAAACTGGCTTTGAAACTCGCAGAAAACCCAAGGAGAATTAGCCTACCTTGTACGGGTGATCGATACCATGGCGGGAAAGCAGAAACCTACGGATTTGAAGCAGTTTTCGTTTTCTAAATTACCGCCTGAACTGTCGGAGGACCATGAGGGCAGGCCGGAGCAGGCCGCGCTGGAAGGTGCCGCAGTCAATTTTGCAGTAGACCCAGGGAGTGCGGCGGTTGCGGAACTCGAGCCCCCGGCGAGTCTCACTCAGCTGCGGGATGAGATACGCGGCTGGTTCATCGAATTTCGGGCGGATCTCAAAAACCATAAGAAAGATCTTTTGGCCTCTATATCAGACCTCCGTGAAGATTTCGCTGCGCTGGGTCAGCGTGTAGATGAGGTTGATGTACGGACGGAGGGACACGCGGCTGCTATCAACACCCTAAATGAGCAACAGGGGGCCCTGAGTGGTGAGCTGTCTTCTCTTCAGGATAAGCTAGAGGATCTTGAAAACCGCTCTAGACGCTGCAATCTGCGGATACGAGGGGTCCCTGAATTGCCAGCCTATACTAATGCCAATGAGATCGCGGGACGTATCTGCAGATTCCTTCTCACTGAGGGCAACATCCCTAGTCCTGACGCTTCGGACCAGCCGGCTATTAAACTGGAAAGGGCCCACAGAGCCCTGGGACCCAGGTCTGATGCCAAACCTAGGGACCTGGTATTGTGCTTCAATAGCTTTGCCCAGAAGACTGCGATTATGGAGGCGGCTCGGAAACAGAATAACTGGATGTGGGAAGGACATCCTATCTCCATTTTCCAAGATTTAGCCGCCACCACGTTGCGACGGCGGTTTGAGATGCGAGACGTCACCACTTTTCTGCGGCAGGAAAATATTAGATATAAATGGACTTTTCCGTTTGGCCTACAATTTGATGTGAAAGGGACCACTTACAGGATTAAAACTCTGCATGCCGCTGTGGAAGCCTTGGAAAAGGCTGGGTTTCGCCTTCCCATCGCTACTCCTCGGCCCACGGCGGGCTCCCGCAAGCTGGTTGATCAACCCAGGTGGCACAGAGTTGGTAAAGGGGGCAAACGCCTCCGTAGGCACTCAGAGGACTCAAGAGCAGCCTTATCGGATCAAGGCTGAGTTGCTGGTGCCTCAGGTTTTTCTTCTTGCTCAATTTCCCTGTTAGTCCACCTTTGTGGTTACCTTTTCTGGTTACACCAGGTTGCATGTATCTCTTTATGACTTAGCGACTCAAAGTTTATCTGTGAGAGCATGTGTGTTAGTATTGCAATGTTAGCAGTTTCTGCTTTTTCTTGAATGTTGTGTAGTCTGAGGGGGAGGGTACTGATGGCTGTTAACGCCCGGGTTGGAGGCCCTCCGGTTCATGGTACATACCATCTCTTGTGATGGATGGTGGGGGGGAGGAGGGTGGGACGGGGGGGATTGGGGGAGTATTTTTTCTCCATGTATTTGGATGCCATATATTGTTTCTCTGAACGGATCATGGGCTATGGCTATGGGAGTATATAGCTCGCCAGGGGCTACTTTACTATATAGGTTATGGCGGGGATATTGAGGTTTGTCTCTATCAATGTTAAGGGTCTTAACCACCACCATAAACGTGCTATTCTAGAGAGGGAGTTGCTGACCCAAAATGCTACGGTTGGGTTTATACAGGAGACCCATATACGCAAGCGTTATGAACACTTACTGCGGTATAGGCAATTCCCACATAAATATCTGGCAGCCAGCCCTAAAGACTCTAAGTTTGCGGGAGTGGGAATCTTATTAGCCAGGGATCTCACGCATGAGGTTCTTGCTTTTGTACCTGATCCCCACGGTTGGTATGTGTTATTGAAACTCCGTATCGGAGATGAAGTTATGACAATGATCACTGTTTATGCTCCAAATACGGGACAGGGTGCTTTCTTCCGCACCCTTGATAATCTATTGCTTTTGCATGCGGAAGGCCCAGTGGTAATTGGTGGGGACTTTAATGTTACCCGCAACCCCGCCCTGGATAACTCTGGGCAATCCTCGACTCCCGCTCGGGGTGCGAGGTCCTCATTGAAATCCTTAATGGCACGGTGGGATCTTAAAGATATCTGGCGCCAGCGGTTCCCAACCTCAAGAGCTTACACGTTCTATTCGCATACTCATCAATCCTATTCTCGGATTTACTTTTTTCTTGTGGACTCTCTGGTACAAAACCGGGTAGTGAGGGGGGGAATTGACCCTATCACCTGGACAGACCATGGCCCAGTTACTTTGGCCATTACACTAACTATGGCCCATTCAGGACAAAGATTTTGGAGGTTAAATGAAACGTTATTGGCGGATAAGAGTTTTCTGCTCAAATTAGGGCAAGACCTACTCTCCTACTTTCAGACTAATGATACCCCAGAGTGTAAGCCCCCTATGTTATGGGAATGTTCTAAAGCGGTTGCTCGAGGCTTGCTAATCTCGCAGGCGACCTATTGAAAAAGGTGAAGAGGGAACGAAGAGCCCTCCTACACGCCTCTATTGTCCAGCTTTCTCGGCAACATCAGGTACGACAAAGCGCCAAAATTTTTAGTCAACTGGAGAAAGCTAGATCTGAACTTCAAACGTTGGATCTTGATACGACTAATTTGGCTTTAAATATTACCAAACAGCAGTTTTACGAGGAAGGGGATAAGGCTGGTCTACTCTTGGCAAGACGTCTTAGGGTGGTCCTGGCCCAAAATAATATCGCTAAAATTAAAAATCATCAGGGTGAGGTTGTTACGACCTCTGACGATATTCGTCACTGCTTTACTGAGTTTTATGCGGCTCTGTATGCTGAGGATCCTGCTATTACAGACCTAGATATTGATAACTATTTAACTCCAGTTGATTTGGCGACTTTGTCCTCTGACCAACAAGCGAGGCTTGAGGGGCCCATTACTGCCGGCGAGGTTCAATATGCTATTAAATTGCTGAAGGCGGGCAAGGCACCTGGCCTTGATGGTCTCTCGGGGGGTTATTATAAAAAGCTGTCGCACATCTTGGCTCCACCCCTCACAGACATGTTCAACTCTTTGAGGGGGGACTCGAGGCTCGCTCCCCATTCAAATGTAGCGGGTATCACAGTTCTTGCTAAGCCGGGGAGGGACCCAGAGGTCTGTGGCTCCTATCGCCCGATCTCTCTGATAAACCTTGACCTCAAGATTCTGGCCCGGGTGTTGGCGGAACAGTTGAAGACTATTCTCCCTGACTTAATTCATAATGACCAGGTAGGCTTTGTACCAGATCGCATGGCCAGTGATAATATTCGTAAAGTCATTGATCTGATTGATTGGGTTCAGGTTAAACAAATACCGGCAGTCCTCCTGGCCATCGATGCTGAAAAAGCTTTTGATCTGGTACACTGGCCCTTCTTATTTAAGGTTCTGCAAAAAATGGGCTTTGGCCCTTATTTTCAGGGTTGGGTGAGGGCCCTTTATGACTCCCCACAGGCTAGGGTTAAGGCGAATGGTGGATATGGCCCTTGCTTTCCTATTCAGAGGGGTACCCGGCAGGGATGCCCCCTGTCCCCTATGCTATTCGCTCTCTTCTTGGAGCCCCTTGCCTCGAAGGTCCATGGTTCCTCTCAGGTGGTGGGGATTGAGCTTCCAGGTATTCATTGCAAAATGTCGCTTTTTGCGGATGATGTTCTTTTTACACTGACGAACCCCTTTGATTCTCTCACAGCGGTGCAGGGTGAACTTGAATCTTTTCAGAGAGTAGCGGGGTTCCGGGTCAACCATGCTAAATCAGAGTTATTGAACCTCACTATGAGCCCCCCGGAAATTGAGCGCATAAAGGCGGCATTTCCTTTCCGGTGGGCCACACATTTTATTAAATATTTGGGGGTCCATATTGGAGCACATACCAATGATTTATTTAGTCATAACTATACCAAACTTTGGCAGAAGGTTGAAGGTGATCTCCACCGTTGGAGTAGGGAGGCCTTTTCTTGGATGGGACGTATTGCCATCCTGAAAATGAATGTGCTTCCACGTTTATTATATCTGTTCTCTACTCTTCCCATCCTAGTGCCCAAAAAGGTTCTTGACACCTGGCAAAGGAAGCTCTTTGGATATATCTGGAAGAAGCGACCGCCCAGGGTGTCGCGGTCTGTCCTTTATCTGCACCGTAAAAGTGGGGGGAGGGGAGTCCCCAACTTGGCATGGTATCATGGGGCGGCTCATCTGCGACAAGTTGTTGCCATGTATCAACAACGTGATATTAAACAGTGGGTCCGGATCGAACAGGCCATGATAGTGGGCATGCCTATTCACGCCCTGTTTTGGCAGCCTAAACATACATTCAGGCCTATTGCCTACTTGCCTGGGGCGTTACGGACCACACTCACAGTGTGGTCCCAATGGCGCAATCAGCTTGTCGGAAATCATACCTATTATCAGTTGTCTCATTTGTTCCATAACATTGATTTTCCGATGGGATTTAGCTCCCCAGTTTTTCATAATTGGCAACAGCAGGGTATGGTAACCATAAGTCATTTCTGGAGGGATGGAGACGTCTTACCTACACAAGATTTTATGCATAGAATTCCAGGGGGAATGGGCGATTTTTTTTTTTTTTTTGTGTGTTGCGCAGGTAAGGCACTTTCTCCAAACGATTAGGGATAAGCATCTAGTACGTGCCACCAAATCACTGTTTGAGACTTTCTGTGATAATGCTGATAAACTCAGAGGTGTCATTTCTAAACTGTATGGTTTATTAAATGCGCAGTCAGTCCCCCTTTGCTTTTCCTCATATCAAAGCATGGGAGAATGAGCTGGGAGTTACTTTATCCGAGGAGGACTGGGACGTTTTTTCACAACACAGCTAAAAGCTCCATTTCTGCAGCAATTCAAGAGCATTGTTATAAACTCCTGTATCGATGGCATTTGACCCCTGCCAGGCTCCATGTTATGTTCTCTCAACGCTCTGACCAATGCTGGAGACAATGTGGCCAGGTGGGCTCCTTCATCCATATTTGGTGGTCCTGCCCCATCGTGACTGTATTTTGGAATATAGTGTTTGATTGGTTGCGGGCTGTGCTGGACACGAATCTCCTTCCCGGACCTTCACAGGTCTTGCTGAACTTGCCTTGTGAGGACATGGACAAATTCCGGCAAGTCTTTATCACTCATGTGTTTATTGCAGCCCGCTGTGAAATTGCCAAAGCCTGGAAAAAACCGGATTTACCTTCTCTGTCGGTGGTGATTCATAGACTGCATATGTGTCATCGTATGGAACACCTCACTGCGTTGCGCAGGGATAGGGTCGCCAAATTTCAACGGATATGGGACCCTTTTCTTAAGTGGCTTCCCAGCCAATCTATCTAAGGTACACATGGAGTGGAGTTTGGGTGGACTATACCATATGACCCAGCTTCACCCCGGGGATTATCCCTCGACAATACTCACACCTACTTATCAGTGGACTGGATATCTCTGACCATTCAAGTTATAGTTCATGTTTTATTTTATTTTGTTGATTTCTCATATGGGATCCATTTGGATTTTATTGGAATGCTATGGAGAAGGGACAGGGGTGGGAAGGGGAGGGGACAGAGGGACTTGGGGACTGTTTGATGAAAACTGTATTGGTCTCATTATATTCTTTTGGTTTGGTATCTGTTTAATGTGATCAATAAAATGTTATATACAAAAAAACAAAAACAAAAATGTGAGCACTGTTTAGTACCATTGCATGGAAGTCCCATTTTGGGGGCATTAAGCAGTTCTCCCCGATGCAAAGAGGTGCACTGGCCTAACCGGGTTTTCATAATGCTGGAAACTTAACTCCTGGGATGGAATTAAGTTTCCAGTGCTACTGTACAGGCATAAAAAATCTGAAAAAAATTCTTTCCCACTCTGCCACCACTTAGCCTAGGTGGCCAACTCTGGTCCTTGAGAGCCACAAACAGGCCTGGTTTTCAGGATATGCACAATCAATATGCCTGAGGTAGATTTGCATACCCTACCTTCATTGTATGCAAATCTACCTCATGCATATTCGTTATGCATATCCTGAAAACCAGGCCTGTTTGTGGCTCTCAAGGACCAGAGTTGGCCACCCTTAACTTAGCCAGATAAGTACCTACTTATTTGGCTATCTGGCCACGGCTAACCTCTGCCTCTTAACTGGGTAAGTCAATATTATATGGCTATCTGACAGTGGCCAATTCTCTGCATGTTCGCTTTCTACTCCAGTTCCCCCCGCCCCCCTCCCAAGTAAAATGTGTGTTTGACCTGTGCTGAATACACATTTTATAGTTAATGTGATTTTTTTTTAACTCCTGATATATTTGAATAGCATTAGCTTTACTACTCAGGAGTTAAAAACAATTGTAATCTGAGCTTTAAAACTCGTGCACTGATTATTAATGCTCAGATTATTGCAATGGGCTATGATATTACTTAGCTGCAAGGCACACAGTGGGGTTTTGGAAGTCAAGCTGTGGGGGGGGGGCCTCCTTTAACCTTGGAAAGGACTAAAGATCCCCAGGGACTGCTTTTTACACTGCCTAATATTTTTAATGTATTCTTTTTTTTTTTTTTTTTTTCATTTTCTGTTTATTGGAATGACACAAATGCATATAAGAAAGCCATTAAATGTATTCTTAAATCCTGTGGGTTTGTCTTTGTTAGCTAGAAATATGATATGGAGTCTCTGATCCCGCACCATGACTGAGCCACATGGTGGCAGAGGCATTGCTTTGAAGTAGTTAGTTATTTAGTGCAAGCGGGAGATTTATTTCCATCTTGTTGGCAGAGCTGTGAAGAAGGAAGCAGAAGCAGCATTTCTCCCCACTCCCACTGTCATGGATATTCTGGGGAGATTCACCTTCCAAGTCAGAGTTGCTGGGTTACGGTTGCACATTTATTTATTTATTGCGATTGTTTCTCGCCTTTCTATAAAATTTGCTCAAGGCGAGGAACAAGCACAATGCAACATATCAGAAATAATCAAAAATAAGCCCTGAGGAAATGCTTAACCCACAATGAGACATTTTCCCTTAATCTTACCATAGGCTTCAGAAAAATTATCTTATTTTTAAACTCTTTCCCTCTGTTTGCAATTTTTAAATTAGTTGGGTGCATCTGAGACAGCCATACAGGTTTTATATAGCTCTGTATTGATGGTCTATGAATTGTATTTGCTGTGTTGTCCCAGAGCATGGACCATTTTGATGACATTGGCCCCAGCGTTGTGATGGCCTCCCCAGGTATGATGCAGAGTGGCCTTTCCAGAGAGCTGTTTGAGAGCTGGTGCACAGACAAGAGGAACGGTGTCATCATAGCTGGCTACTGTGTGGAGGGAACGCTTGCCAAGGTGAGTCAGCATCAGAAACTACTACGAGGGTTTTTTTGGGGTTTTTTGTGTATGTTCAAACCTTCTTTTATTAGTTTTTAATATATTATACAATATAATAATGACAGTGATAGCAATAAAACAAGCACCAGAAATGACTAGAGAGAAACACAGATCATATGATCAAAATTGCAAAGAACCATGATGTAAACTCTGCTACAATGGCCTCATCTTTTCCTGTAGCACACACCAAGTTCCACCAAAAATGAAAATGAATCAAATATCCCTGCTTCCATTTAGTTAATTTTATCTCTAAAGCCAAAGCTATTAGCATATCAAACAATTTTTTAGCCTTCCAAGAATAAGACTTCAACAAAAATAGTGATGTAAAAATGACAATTTTAAACAAAATATCCTCTCTCAGATCAAATATTGCAGACATTTTTGACCAAACATTTTGCCAATAATCAAATATTTTAGAAGAGGAGAAAAACACATGTTCAAAAGTTCTGCTATCCAACTTAAAAATTATCCAAAGAATCTGCACTAATTTTATGAAGCTTTACGGGAGTCCATGTGGCATTATGCATAATGAAGTGCAGCAGCTGCTAAAGCGCTATCAGATTTGGACCAGAAAAAAGCCCATTGTGATTCAGTAAGGCAAGCCCCCTTCTCATGTTCCCGTATTCTTGCATCATAATATTAACTTCCTTATCCACAGACCAGTCCAGAACACCTGGACTGGTCTGTGGATCATCAGCAGATGGAGATAGAGAGCAACTATTTGCGGACACCACTCTATATCAGGCACTTCAGTATTTCTCTGTATCCAGCAGATGGAGGGGATGTAAAGCTTAGCTGCTTAGTCGTGTATTGGATTTGGCTAATAGGAGGTTCCCTGTACATACCCAGATCAGTCCACGCTCCTGGGTTTTGCCTCCCAGCAGATGGAGACAGAGAATGATTCACAGGCACTGCCTCTTAACCTGATGTGCCACCTGCATCTCCTAAGTATTTTTCTGTCTCCAGCAGATGGAGGTGGTGCAAAACCTGCAGTTCTGTACCCAAGTCTGAGGGGTAGGAAGTAGTATTAGGGACATTAATCAGACTTTCATCCCAGGAAGTAGGCAGGTCCTAGTGGGACCATCCCTCCTGATGGTAGGTTAAGGACCAGCAGGGGTTGGGAACCCCAGATTTGCTCTTTAGGAAATACCAGGGGTGACAGTTGGTGGTCCAGCTCCCTCCCCCTCAGCGAGGATTGCGGGAAGCCTCTGCCATCCTTCTTCAGGAAAGTAAACTTATTTTCCTTTTTCTTTCTTGTCAGTAAAGTTTCTATAACAAAAAAAAAAGAAAGAAGCGGTGCTTGTTTGTTCCAGCGTTTGCCCCAGTGCTGGGGGGTAGGTGAAAGCAGGGTGCTCAGGATGAGTCGGTCCCATGGCTCCTGATCCTGTTTCACGGTTTTCAGTGTTAGTCGCACAGTTAGGCACGCCAAACCATGCCATGTATGAGCCGCTGCTCTGTGTGCAGGGAACATAAGAACATAAGAAAATGCCATACAGGGTCAGACCAAGGGTCCATCAAGCCCAGCATCCTGTTTCCAACAGTGGCCAATCCAGGCCATAAGAACCTGGCAAGTACCCAAAAACTAAGTCTATTCCATGTAACCATTGCTAATGGCAGTGGCTATTCTCTAAGTGAACTTATAGCAGGTAATGGACTTCTCCTCCAAGAACTTATCCAATCCTTTTTTAAACACAGCTATACTAACTGCACTAACCACATTCTCTGGCAACAAATTCCAGAGTTTAATTGTGCGTTGAGTAAAAAAGAACTTTCTCCGATTAGTTTTAAATGTGCCCCATGCTAACTTCATGGCGTGCCCCCTAGTCTTTCTACTATCCGAAAGAGTAAATAACCGATTCACATCTACCCGTTCTAGATCTCTCATGATTTTAAACACCTCTATCATATCATATCATATCATATCATATCATTGCTCACAGCTTTCCTCGGATGGCCAATGTTCCCACTGCCTCTCTGGTGGGGAGGGCTCTTCGCGGGGATCCGTGGCAGTGTATTCTAAGCAGCGCAGTCCTGGCAAGTCGCTGGCTGCTATGGAGAAAGCGGCTGATCCGTTCCCAATCAGCGCGAGAACAGCAGCCATTTTGAAGACTTTCTCGGCTACGGAGGAGAGAGCGGCTGGGGGAAGGGATCTCCCACCAACGTTCTCATTGGCCGATTCTGATCCCGAGGAAGCCTGGGGGGCAGACCGTGGGGGGATTCTGATCCCCTGGAGGGGGATTTGTGTAGTCCTTGTCAATTGTTTCCGCATTTTATTCTTTTATTGCACAAAGCATATCTGGCCAGCAAGACCAAGCCAAGTTGCTTTTCCAGGCCCCGGAGGATCTGCCCAAAAAGGTGCCCAGGTTGTCAGAGACACTGGGTGCCACAAGGATCCATAAGGTTAGAGGTCCGGCGATGCAAGGGACTGCAGATGATTTTTCCTCAGAAGGGTCCGACCAGGGTTGCCCTCAAGGGATGGTCCCACTGGTGTGTCTCTTCCCAGCAAGCCTGAGATGGGTGCAGCAGCTACAGAGTGCCAGGAATCCAAACAAGCAGAGCGCTTAAAAGCAGCAGTAGCTTCAGGAGCTGATGCCTTATATGATCTTATTCGCACCTCTTCTAGGACAATGGTCTCAGCGGTATCAGATAGGAGGCTCTTGTGGTTGTGAAACTGGTCGGCGAACATTTATTCAAAGGCTCAGCTCAGAGCACTCCCTTTTAAGGGCAAGCTCCTTTTTGGAGAGGACTTGGAGCAGCTGATAAAGCAGCTCGGAGATAATAAGGTGCACAAGCTACCGGAAGCCAAGTCTAAATGGCCAAAAGGTTTTCTGCTGTTTTGCGCTCGCCAAGAGCCTAGCGGGGCCAAATCCTCACAATGAAGCCAGGCTGCCCCACTCTTCAATCCCAGTCATTAGGGGTCAGTTGACTTTTTTTTTTTTTTTTTTTTACGAGGAATAGGTCATGGTCATGTCGGATCAGTGGGTTCTAAGCGTGGTAGAACAAGGCTACGCTTTTAGAATTTGCTCAGCTGCTAAGAAGCCTGTTCATGGTATCACCCTGTGCTTCTCCAGCAAAGAAACTTTTCATTCAACAGATCATCCAAAAGCTAAGAATGCTGGGGGCCATTGTTCTCATCCCCCAGGAGGAGAGGGGGACAGGAAGGTATTCCATTTATTTTGTGGTGCTGAAGAAGGAAGGGACATTTCATCCAATCCTAGACTTGAATAAGGTGAACATGGCCCTCAAGGTCCCCCATTTCAGGATGGAGACTCTCAGGTCTGTCATAGCAGCAGTGCGAAGCGGGGAGTTTTTGGCTTCCCTGGATCTCATGGAGGTATATTTGCACATTGGGTCTCGCTGGGATCATCAGATACCTCAGGTTCATGATTGTTGGGAAGCATTTTCAGTTTTGCGCTCTCCCGTTCAGTCTAGCCACTGCTCCAAGGACTTTCACCAGTGGTAATGGTGGTGGTAGTGGCAGCCCTCAGAAAGGAGGGGGTCCTGGTTCATCCATTTCTGGACAGTTGGCTTGTTCGAGTAAAGTCTGAGGACCTTTGCAGACAGGCAGTGGAAGTGGTGTTGCACCGCTTGAGATCTTTGGGTTGGATTGTGAACCTGGCCAAGAGCCGCCTTTCGCCTTCACAGGTTCTAGAATTCTTGGGAGCGTGATTTGATACCCATGTGGGCAAGGTCTTTCTCACAGAGGAGCAGATGCTCAAGCTTCAAGCGCAAATTCGGAACCTGTTGGGGATTACTTGCAGGTCCTCTGTTCTATGACCTCAATTTTGGAGCTGATCCAGTGGGCGTTTGTGCATATGAGACATCTACAGAAAGCATTGCTATCCCGGTGGGATCTGATTTCAGAGCAGTTTCATCTTCCGCTACTGCTTACAGAGTTCACCAGGTCCAGTCTTTTATGGTGGCTTGCGTGGGACAATTTGTGCCGCGGGGTGGACCTCTAGGTACCTGAATGGATGGTAGTGACTACCAACGCCAGACTCATCGGTTGGGGAGGAGGGGGCTATGTGTCAGTGGTTGGTGCAGGGTCGGTGGAGGAAGCGACTTGGTCCATCAGTCGCCTAGAGACGAGGGCAGTGAGGCTGGCTCTGGAGGAGTTTCTTCCCCCTTTCTGCAGAACCGAGCAGTCTGAGTTCTGTCAGACAATGTGAAGACTGTGGCTTACATCAACCGCCAGAGAGGTACCAAGAGTCAAGCGGTTTTGCTGGAAGTGGAGATGCTGATGTCCTGGGTGGAACAGCATATGTCCTTGATAGCTGCGTTACCTATAGCGGGGTCCGACAATGTGCAAGTGGATTTTCTAAGCCGAAAACAGTTGAATCCAGGAGAATGGGATTTTTCGGAGGAAGCGTTGACCCTCATTTCTCGCAGGTGGGGCATGCCTCATATGGATCTGATGGCAACCCCAAGGAACACCAAGGCACCGCGTTTCTTCAGTCATAGAAGAGAGCACGGAGCGGAAGGGGGTCGATGCCCTAGTGCTGCCTTGGCCTCACGATGTTCTGATTTTACGTGTTTCCTCCATGGCCTCGGGTGGGCAAGGTCCTAAGAATAGAGGTCCACGCAGGAAAGATGATTCTCGAGGCACTGGAGTGGCCACGAAGGCCTTGATTTGCGGATCTGTTCAATCAAGCAGTGGACGGCCCACTGAGGCCGGGCCATCTACAGAATCTTCTACGGTAAGGCCCTATATTTTCAGGTCAAGCAGATCGCTTTTGAAAGGAAGCAATTAAGGAAGAAAGGATATCTGGAGGATGTTATTTCTACTCTGCTGTGAACTCGTAAGACCTCTACTTCCTTGGCATATGTCCAGATTTGGAGAGTGTTCGAGTCTTGGTGTACGGATCAAGAGGTTAATCCTCGGAAAGCTTCGGTAGCGCAGATTCTGTCCTTTTTACAGAGGCCTAATGAAAGGTTTGTCCTTTAGTTCCCTCAGAGTGCAGGTGGCAGCTTTGGGCTGCTTGTGGGGCAAGGTTCATGGAGCAACTCTGGCTGCTCATCTGGATGTGGTACGTTTCCTCCACGGAGTGAAGTATTTGCGCACCCCTGTTCGTAAGGTGGGTCCTTCCTGGAGCCTTAATTTAGTCCTCAAGGGCAAGTGCGAAGCACCATTTGAGACTCTAAAGAGCCACCATGAAAGATCTGACTTTGAAGGCAGTTTTCTTGGTGGCCAGTTGTTCAGCCAGAAGGGTGTCTGAACTTCAAGCCCTGTCGTGTAGGGAACCCTTTCTGCGGATTTCGGATTACGGAGTTTTCCTGAGGACGATTCCCTCCTTTCTGCCGAAGCTAGTTTCAGCATTCCACTTAAGTCAGGCAGTGGAGCTTCCGGCCTTTCCAAATCTAGAGATTGATACGCCTCATGCCAAGGAATTAAGATGCCTGAATGTCAGAAGGGCTTTGTTGCGGTATCTAGAGATCACTAACAGTTTCAGGCTGTCTGATCACCTTTTTGTGCTGTGGAGTGGTGCAAAAAAGGGTCAGAAGGAATCTGACCACGATAGCACGTTGGTTGAAAGAATCTGTTGGTTCCGCATATATCTGTCGCAGTCATCCTATCCCAGAGGGGCTAAGGGCTCATTCTACCCATTCCCAGGCGGCCTCCTGGGCAGAATGCCAACTATTTTCACCACAAGAGATTTGTAGGGTGGCTTCTTGGAAGTCTTTACATACCTTTGCCAGATGCTACCGATCGGATGTACAGGCCCCGGATGTCAGCAATTTTGGTGAAAGTGTTCTTCGAGCGGGACTCTCACAGTCCCACCCCCAGTAGGGAAGCTTTGATACATCCCAGGAGTCTGGCCTGATCTGGATATGTACAGGGAAAGGAAAATTGGTTCTTACCTGTTAATTTTCGTTCCTGTAGTACCACGGATCAGTTCAGAGTCCTGCCCGGTAGAGGAGAGAGGTTTTAGAGAGTCCGCCAGATCTGTGTACTTTAAAAAAAATTCTGATTAATTCTGAAAAATGCACAGGTTTCCCCTTAGTCCTTTTATGAAGTGTGTTAAATTTACTAACTATTTTCCTTGTCCCCTGCTCGTTCCAGGGGATATAGTAGAGTTAATTAGTTGAAAGTTTTTGTTAGGTTTTTTTTATGCTTGTGTACTGGTTAATACTGAGGAGATGCAAGTGGCACACCAGGTTAAGAGGCGGTGCCTGTGAAACTTTCTCTGTCTGCTGGAAGGGAGGCAAAACCCAGCAGCCTGTGATACCACAGGAACAAAGATTAGCAGGTAAGAACCAAATTTCCTTTTGCTGCGGCAATAGCCTAGTTGAGTGGGGGGCTAGAAGGGGTTGGTGGCTGTTTCTGAGTTAGTCCCTTTGGAGGGTAGGGGTCTGAAAGACAGAGTCTGGTTTCTTCTTCCCTCCCTCCCTCCCCCTCCCCCCCCTTTTTCTGCTTCTCGAGGCCTGGATGGGTAGACAAGGAATGGGGCACCCACATAGCTTCTGGACAGGAAAGTACTTGCCTTCTTCATGATGCTGCCACCCCTATACTTTACTGCTGGGATGGTGTTTTCTGAGGAATGGGCAGTGTTAGGTTTGTGCCACATTTAGCATTTTGAATTTTGGTCAAAAAGAATTTTGAGGTGTGTACCCTAGGCATTCATGCCACGGTTTGCAGCAGCTTTATGCTGCGGGATGGTCTGTGCTGGGTACGTCATTTGCAGACTGAAAAGCGACGTCTGCGTCAGAGGCAAAGCAGGCTGAGCGGCTAGAAGCTGCGCTGGTCTATGGAGCAGATACATTCTGATGAGGTCATATAATGCAATCGAACTATAATGTCAGCGGTCTTTGGTCCAAGGAGCGTTACCTTTTAAAGGGAAACTGCTTTTTGGAGAGGACTTAGAGGAGCTTGTGAAACATCCGGGAGAGAATAAAGGGCATAGATTTCCGGAGGATAAGCCAAAAGGCAGAAAAGGATACTTTCCTAAGTCGTCTTGCTTTAGGGTGAATAAATGTGATAATGTGATAAAAATTCAAGAGACCTTGATTAAAATATTTGAGCAGTACTCCATCTGGGGGGTTAATACAATATTGTGTAACCGCTAATAAATGAGACATTATATGCTCATTCTATGAAGGTCTCAAGTAAATCAGTTATTTAGATATTTCGGTTATTACTTGTGAATTTACTTGTGGGGTTTTTTGTTTTTGTTTTTTATAAGTGGAAGTTTCTGCTGACACGAAGAGATGGTGATCTGTGCCCATCTTAGAGAGAGACTACTGAAGAGTTTAAAGTGGATTAATTATAGTCCATCAAGATACCATAAAATGTTTTATTTTACTCTTCTTCTCAGTGATAAATGTGAGAGAGAAGGTTCTCTTATATGTTTGTAAATCTGATTTGTCACGTTTTGGGAAGAGATACTGAGGTCCATGTTGAGTATGCCGGCACGTGAGAAAGTGAAGTGTGGATATTCTGTGGAACTTACCCAGAGAACTGTATCCAGTTATATTCAGTGGAGCACTCCTCTGCATATTGTTAGGGCAGCTTTTTTCCCCCACCAGACTTAACCTAGCTAATTTTGTCCAAATAGTGAATATCAGCACTGCCCAGACAAAGTAAAACTGGGCCCTGGGAATGCTTCTAGTACCCTCTCTTTTTACCTGGATAAACTTTGTGCAAGCAACAAGTTGCCCGGACAGAATTTATCCAGAGAGCTGGGAGAAATATTCAAATCTCTGGTTTTGTCTGGCTAACCTGAATATCGACTTCCATATAATATATTAAAAGATGAGAGTTGAATTATTCCCTACACTTTTTGTTAGGCTTGTCTGAAAGCATCATCCTGAGAGAAAATAATTTGACATTTGTCAATGCTGTCCTTACCTGGGCTTAAAGAAGAGTAAAGTGGAACGACACATTGCCATCCTTGGTGGAGAATTGGATATCTCTGTGCTGTAGCAGAGGTTCTGATAAATTCTAAAATATATGGAAAAAATTGTTTGCCTTTTTTTAGGTCGATTTTCTGTGATCACTGGTAATGTGTGAGAATGTCTGCAAGTTTTTAAAAACTCACATTGTTGTAGAATATCTGTAAAATCATGCATCAACTTTTTCTTTGTTTCTATAACAATTAAAAAGCAATTTAAAAAAAAAAAAACTTTTACAGAAAGAGCAAGAGGCCATGATGAGGACTCATGTCTTCCACTTTCCAGTTGTCTGAGACTGGGGATGCTGCAGAGGCAGCATTCACATCTCCCTGTTGCAGGGAAGGGAGCAGTCTTGGTTATCGCTCAAGGGTGACACCTGGTGGCTGAATTCAGGACCCTTGATTGCGGGGTTCTGGAAGGAGCTTGGAACATGGCTCCTGGCTGAGGATTGTCACTGCAGTGACTGGGCTAAAGTAAGTTAGAAGGAGATATAGAATAAAAGGAAAAATCCCTCTGCTCATCATACTGTAGTCCAACATCCGATTTAAGCAGGAGGTAATTGCTGGGGCAAAAAAACAAGACAGACGTGAGCATAGCAGCAACTTACTCTCCCAAGCGCTGTACTATTGTTAGCTGATTTGGTGTCTGCGTATGAGTTGTTGGGAGTAAACCTGTATTGCACCTACCCCGTGTTAAATACCAGCAATAGCTGTTAGTATGCATGACCCATAGCAGTAATCAATACCACCCAGTGAAAACTCCATTGAAACAACTGTAGACCTCAGAACAGATACATGTAACGAATTACACAGAAACAGCACATTAAAAAATGTTAATCAAATACCTATCAGAAAAACTAACTATTATATAATGTATTTTCCCAATTAAATCTGTGTGGAGCACTACCTCCTGAGTCACGCAGCTGGCCACATACATGTGATTTTAATACAGTGCACAAAATTCAGATCAGGATAGTTTGAGTGTAGTGATGAAGTATGCAGTGCCTGGCTTGTGACTGAATGTTCATGAGACTTTAAGACCGAGGAAGAGCAGCTCGATGTGAATGCATGTATGGGGTGTTTTGAGTAGCTCCGCAGGGCTGGGCCTTATTAATGCATGGATTGCCTACAAGATGAGAATTCCATAATATATAGCCAGACCAGTCTATGGAGTTTTCAGCAACACTTTGGTCCAGAGCGTTATATCAGTCCTTCTTGTCACGTGATGCCTCCTGTTACTCTGTGGTACAACTCCATCCTTGTTAAATGGGATTTAGTGTCATAAATACTATGTGGCATCAGTGGCCAGACTCTATCAGGTATGGAAAGGAGAGGTCGCCAGAGTGAGAGAGAGGGATGCGCAGAGAAAACATCCTTTCAGTCCATTCTTACTGTGCCTAAATCTTTTCATCCTGGGTAATCTCAGTATTAATCCCGTGGCTGTAAGGACGTCTCGCCTCTTTTGCATGAAGTGATCTGTTGCTGTAAGATCTTTCCTGATAATCACTTTCTTCTCTTTCCCATCTGGCAGCACATCATGTCGGAACCCGAGGAGATCACCACCATGTCAGGCCAGAAGCTGCCACTGAAGATGTCTGTGGATTATATTTCTTTCTCTGCTCACACAGATTACCAACAAACCAGTGAATTCATCCGTGCTTTGAAACCACCACATGTGGTTAGTTTCCAGATCTACTCTCCTCTCTGCTTTTGGGCTGGAGGGAAAGCTTCCCATGAGATGTGGTCCCTTGGTACTATGCTAGCCCGAGCATATGAATACCCATTTTAGGGTCTGTATTTTTGTTTGGATTTATTGACTCGTTATTTTAAAGTTGAACTGAATTTATTTAAAGGCATACTGATGTGGTAAAATTAAGACTAGATTTCTTATTCAGCCTGACAGAATTGCAACCTGCCTGAGAATAATTTGTTTCCTCCCACTGATGCAAAGCAGCAACTAAGAAACACGAGAGGACAGGGCACCATGCACCTGCCTTCCTTCTCCCACTGTCACCAGTGTGTGTAACAACAGAGCAGCGGTGATTACCCCCCGCCCCCCCCTCACACACACACACACACACACACACAGGCCAGAGTTCATTGCCTCTGCTGACCCCATAAGACAGAGCCTCTTGCCTGGATCTCTGTCTCGCACACCTCTGCCACTGTTCCGCAGGTCTCATTCTGAAGCATTTTCAGTACAGACAGAGCAATGGCAAGAGAGGGAATGGGCAGCAAAGGGCTATGTGAGTGTACGAGGAAGAAGGCAGATGATCAGACTGGCAAGGAAGGGAGATGGGATGAGAAGGGTTCAGAGTGCATGGACATGGTAGGAAACAGACTCTGAGGATGCACTGTTCTGACTCTGCATCCCCTTCCCCATAGATACTGGTGCATGGTGAGCAGAATGAGATGGCTCGATTGAAGGCAGCAGTGATTCGAGAATATGAGGATAACGACGAAGTCCACATAGAGGTGCATAATCCAAGGAACACTGAAGCCGTCATCTTAAACTTCAGGGGAGAAAAGCTAGCTAAGGTACAGCAATACCACCCTTTTCCTGCAATTAATGTCCTGTTTGATGAAAGCTAATGATACGTCCGTGTTCACTCTGTTCCTTTAGTCTGCCCTTTTCCAAATAGCTGATTCCTTTTCGTTTTCTAGTTTGTATTGTAATCGGAAGAAAAGAGGTTACTTAGAATTCTCCATCTGTCTGCCTGTGGGATTGCAGAAGTAGTGAGCACATGCCTTCTTTCTTATGCCGACTCTGGGTCAGTGCTTATGAATATGGAAGTCTGTGCCCACAGCAGCTCCCTATTGTTTCAGTGCAAATACTCCTGCACACCTCCTGTCCTGGGGTTTTGGACTGTCAGGTCACGTCAGAAAAAGGTTTTGTATTTCCAGATGAGCAATAGAAGCGATCTGTAATCCTTTCAAAAATTTGTGGGGAAGAAGTAATCAGGGATTCAGCAGTTCCCAAGAAATACTGTAAAATGTCATTTTGAGATCAGAATCAGTCAGTTCTACTGTGGAGCTCACTTTTAGAAATCTAATGCACAAAATATGGATTAAAATTACGAACGGTTCATATCTTGGCAAAACTGTCTATTGTTATCTGAGCCAAATCCACATCTGGCCATATTTTAGTCTCTTCCTCTGGCACTGTGCTACTGCATCTCGACTCCCTCCATGGCCTTCCTAAATGCCAGAGGGGCACCTTCCGTGCACCAAAAAATCATATTTCTGCCACTTTCCAAGAGCTTCATCCAGTATAGCCAGTACAACCTTGTCACTGCTGCTCTTCCATCCCCCAGCTTTGGAAGACCTTTCACCTCCTTGCCTCTGCAGCCTGAATGGCCAGTTCTTTCCATTTCTAAATCTTAGTTGAAAACTGTTGTCTCTTTTGCCTTGGGTGGTTCTTCATTACTCCACCAGAAATCTTTGCAATGTCAAGTCCTCAGGCTCTCATTCAGTCTCATTCTGCCACCTCCTAATCCTTTGGTTTATTATTTTAACCTACTGTTCCCTGCTGCGACACCGAAGATGTCTGAGATACATGTGCATGGAAGATGCGATGTAAAGTTAGCACAGACTCCTTTTTGTTCTAGTAAAGCAGGTTTTATCATCCTGTGCTCACGCTTCATTACTCCACCAGAAATCTTTGCAATGTCAAGTCCTCAGGCTCTCATTCAGTCTCATTCTGCCACCTCCTAATCCTTTGGTTTATTATTTTAACCTACTGTTCCCTGCTGCGACACCGAAGATGTCTGAGATACATGTGCATGGAAGATGCGATGTAAAGTTAGCACAGACTCCTTTTTGTTCTAGTAAAGCAGGTTTTATCATCCCGTGCTCACGCTTACTGGGTTCTTCGAGTCTCTCGGCCTTTGGCCTCTTGGATCATGGCACACCTCAGTGCATAGAAACCAGCTGTGACCTGGTATGTGTCCCTCACATAGAGGGGCTTAGCTGTCAGAAAAGCTCCACCAGACAATTGGGCAGAGATGCCCAGCGGCTTGGTTTCTGTTGGGAGACTGTTGATCATCCCTGGGTTTTGAACTTGCATCCCAGTGCATCATGATATTTGAAGTCCTGCTTTTTTCCATTAGAATTTGACACTGCGGTACCATAATACATCAGGAAGGGATGTCAAAAACCAAGACTGGCCTAAAGTCTTCCTCTGGAAACTGGTTTGCACGGCGCAATTGATCAGATGCTTCTGACAAGGAAGGCCTCTCTGAGCAAAGTACACAATCAGGCCTAAACGATGTGACTCGGAATCCATGGAATGTAATTGGTGGCAGTGTTTTAGACCATTTGGTTCATCCAGTCTGTCTATACCTGTGTGCCACTCTGCCATAGATTAATACTTTAATCCTCACCATTAAGATCATTTTGTGTTTGTCCCAGGCATGCCTGAATTTTCTCACTGTTCGGGATCTTGCCACTTCCACTGGACATGTGTTCCAGGTATCCACCACCTTCTCACTGAAGAATTATTTTATTATTATTATTATTTATTATTTATATACCGACATTCGATCTCAATCGAGATATCACACCGGTTTACATTCAGGTACTTTTTAGCCTCCCTCCCTCCAGCTTCACATGATGACCCTTTATCCTTGAGCATCTCATTCAATGGAGAATGCTGCCTTCTGATACCTTAATCAAGCCTAAGTATTTGAAATGTATCATATTTTCCCCTTTCCCACACCTCTTCTAGAGAGTACATGTAAGGTTTCAGTTACAGGTTATGCACTTTAAATTGTCAATATCCTGTTGTAGATATGGTTCAAGACCTATAGAGGTAATATTGCTTCTCTTTTCTTGCTAGTATACTGCTAACCTTTCTGACTGCTTTCTCACACTGTTTGGCTACCCTGAGATTATTGGAGATGATGACCCTCTCCCCACCCCAGGTCTCTTTCCTGTTTGGTGACTGCTGGTTCTTCCCCTCTCAAATGGTTTGTCTTTGGATTTCTGTATCCCTGATGTATAATTTTACATTTTTTGGGATGTTGTATTTTATTTTTATTAAAGTTTTTCGTCAAACTTGACTGGTCTTCCAAATGTTTAAAGTTATTTTTCATTTTATCTACCCCTTCCACCTTGGTAGGATTATGTCTATTTTATGTGAGCCGCTAAAGACTTTGGATTATGCAACATATAGGAATTTTTAAATAAATGAAATTGTCTACTCTGTTGCAGATTTTCATATCCACAAACAAGCACATTTTCCCCATTCTCTGAGTTCTGTGGCACCCGGTTTATAATTTTTGTTCCCATTTTTGACCGGCTAGCTTGCTTACCAGTCTTCTGTATGAAACTGTGTCAAAGGCCTTAACAACCTTCAGGATGGCCACATCCACTGCATCCCGCTCATCACCTGCTCTGTTCACTTCATCCAAAAATTCAGTTTGGCAAGATGTTTCCCTTTTGAATCCATGTTGCTTAGGATCCTGGCTTCAAGGTGTATTGCGCTGATCTTTCCTTCAGAATTGTTTCTATTACTTGACCCACTATTAATGAACATAAGAAGTTGCCATACTGGGTCAGACCAAGGGTCCATCAAGCCCAGCATCCTGTTTCCAACAGTGGCCAATCCAGGCCACAAGAACCTGGCAAGTACCCAAAAACTAAATGAGAGATGAACAGCTCTGTAGTATTCCACTTCCTCTTTGTTCCATTCTTGTGGAGCTTCACCTGTTTCCGCTGGTAAATTGAAAAGAGCTGACAAGAGGTGCTTCCTGGGACATGTCAGCACCTTCTTCCATATCCCAGGATGTAACAGCATTGGCTAATTTAAATTGTCAGTACCGTGAATCCTCAGCACATGTTAAGTGTTCATCCCACAGTCTCTTTTGTCTGGCTCATCACCCTCTTCTCTTAGTGTGACTGCTGAGAAAACGTGTCTGTCCAACACATCCCAAATTCTTCTGATTACCCCCTCCTCATCAAATTTGCCCTCCTTAATTCTTACTCTTCCCATTTTGATCTTCCTCTTTTCACTTATACATCTAATGAAAGTTGTATCCCCTGCCTTTGCTGACTGGGCAGTATACTCTTGCTTTTGAGCTTTACTTCTCTAATAACCCTTCCTGCCTCCTGTTTTATTTTTGCTTGTAGTCCCCTTGTTTCTGCTTTCTGAATGCTAGGTTTTGCTTTTTTTTTCTCTCTGTTTCTCTAGTGTGCAGTACTGGTCTCATTATTCTGTTCCCCTTTCTAATGTGTCTCACACGCAGATTCTGATTCATTATAAATGAATAAAAAATCTTTAAGGTATTTAATATGGTTTGATGGTCCCGTGGGTTATACTTCACTGTGCATCAGGATTTTCCCAGTAACACATCATACCTTTTTTTTTTTTTTTTTGGAACAGGTTATGGGTGTGTTAGCAGACAAGAAACCAGAACAGGGACAGCGCATTTCAGGAATACTCGTGAAGCGCAACTTTAACTATCACATACTCTCTCCCTGCGATCTCTCCAGTGAGTAAAAGACTAGATTTGCCTAATGATGAAGGCCATGCGTCGCTCGACTTTGATAACGATGACTCTTTGCAGAAGAAAAGAGCAAGAGATTTGCTGAGTTCTGGTTATGATCCCATTGTTTTATATCTTATCGAAGAATGACCGTCCCTGACGGATCCAGGACAGCTCTGTTGGCCACTGTTTCAGAACAATACACAGATTAAAAAAAAAAAGTGGTAGGACCCAGTCTAAAATCTGAAGCTTTTCTATTCCTGTCTTCTTTATAAATTCTGTTACGTGTTTTCCATAGTGCTGCTGGTGATACAGCATGGTGCATCTGGTAGATCCATTGGGCTAACCGGCTGAATGCCTCTCTTCATGGGCTATCCATTGTGAATAAAATCCTGGTGGGTTTCCATTAAGGCTTTAAAGGAGCTTCCTGAATCCAGTTGTGCTGGTGTACGGGTGCCTTTATTTTTGAGGGGGTTTTTTCCATAGAGCAAAACCCTCCAAATTAACTCTGAAACATTTTGCTCTTTCACAGTGAAGCTGGCTTTGTTAAATTATTTTCTTTCAACAACAAATGAACATTTCCCAAACTGCAATTGACAAAGCCAGAATTGGTATAAGGGTTTGTTTTTATTTCTTTTATAAGCAAGTTCCCTTAAACTATGTGAAACTAATGGATGTTCACAATTATTTGCTGTTATGGAATAATCACTATGTTATGTGCAAACCAATATAACCCCAAATTATGTAAATCTAAACAAACATTCTTCCAAGATTTCTGTAAAATAGCTGGACTTTTTTGCATTTTTACCGGCCCAGATAAGTTTACAGACAATCCTAGTATATTGTATGGTCAGTTCTCAATACAATGCTTCAACCGAACATAGGGGATCACAAGCGGAGCACTCTATGGAGAGCAGGTTATTCAGTTTTCATCTGATGTCTCTCCAAAACATCAGCATTGGGGCATTTGCCACTTAGATCAATGGGCAGCAGTGTTTCCTGTTTAGAACATGAGTACTGCAGATGAATAACACTGATCACATTTTTCTCCATTTCTACTCATCATTTCTGAGCATTTGTAGATGTAAAGCAGAGCTTTCCAAACTGTGTGTTGCGACACGTTAGTGTGTTGCCTGCAGTGTGCAGGTGTGTTGCGCAAGCCCGGTCAACTTCGACGCGAGTTTGGACTTTTTTTTTCTAGTGATTCTTTTTTTTTTCCCTTCAGTTCGTGGGTTGCTTATTATTGGTCGATTTTTGCTGTCAGTTGCGTTTTTTGGGGGCTTGGTGGGTGGGACTTGAGCCCAGCTGTCCCTGTCATTGGCTGCTGCTGCCGATGAGGCCTGGCCATGAGGATTACTGACTGCAAGCAACAGTGTCTGGTGATCCTGGAAGGTGTTATGCACCATGACAGGCTTGAACCCTGAAGGGAGTGAAGCCCTTAACTGGCAACAATCAAAAATAAGAAGTACATGAGTGTGGGGGCCAGACATGTGCTGGGAGGGGAGAGAGATGAGTGTGTGGAGGCCAGAGAGATGAGTGTGGGGGGGGGAGGGCCAGGCGTGCTGTGGGGGAGATATTAGTGTGTGGGGGACAGACAATTTGTTGTATTATTGTTACTCATAAAGTGCCGGATTTTAATACTACGCGTGGGCGTAGATTTGTGCGCACAACCCTGCACGTACAAATCTACGCCCAATTTTATAATATGTGCGCGCAGCCACGCACATATTATAAAATCCGGGGTCGGCACATGCAAGGGGGTGCACACTTGTGCACCTTGCGTGCGCACCGAGCCCTAGGGGAGCCCCAGGGGAGCCCCGATGGTTCTCCCTGTTCCCTCTGAGGCCGCTCCGAAATCGGAGCGGCCTCAGAGGGAACTTTCTTTCCGCCCCCCCAGCCCTACCCAAACCCCCTCCCACCTTTATTTTTTAAGTTGCGCCTGCCCGACGAGTGCCACCACATGATCCCCCGGCCTAGAGGCCCTACGGAGGCCTCTGGCCATGCCCCCTTCCCGCCCCTTTTTTCAAACCCCGGGACATACGTGCGTCGCCGGGCCTATGCAAAATAGGCTTGGAGCGCATAACACCCCCCCCCCCCCCCCCCCCCCCGTGCGTGTAAATCTTTTAAAATCTTCCCCAAATTATAACAATAACATTAATCTTGGAATATTATATATCATACCTATAAGGGAGCCTGGACTGACGTGCCACAAATGCGCAGTAGAGAGCAGCTCTACTGCGCATGCGAGCACGTCGGCCAGAGCAGAGCGTGCCCCCCCCCCCAAAAAAAATGGCGCCTGCTCCTTAAGAGCAGGAGCGACGAGCGGGAGGGAGGGAGGAGCAGTAGCGGCGGCGACGCGAGGGAGGGAGGGAGGGAGGAAGGAGCAGCAGCAGCGGCAGCGATGACGCGTGCGCGGGAGGGAGGAGCAGTAGCGGCGGCGATGACGCGAGCGAGCAGTAGCGACGATGACACGAGGGAGGAGCAGCAGCGGCGACGACGCGAGGGAGGGAGGAGCAGCAGCGGCGACGCGCGAGGGAGGGAGGAGCAGTGGCGGCGGCAACGCGCGCGGGACACCCCCCTGTCTGCCGGTTGTGATCAGCTGAAAGGGGAGGGAGGAGGAGAGAGTGAGCTGAGGGGAGGGAGGAGAGGGAGAATAGAGGGGGGAGGTGGGAGGGAGAATAGAGTGAGGTGGAGAGAGGAGAGGGAGAATAGAGTGGGGAGGTGAGAGGGAGGAGAGAGTGAGGTGGGGGGAGGGAGGGAGGAGAGAGTGAGGTGAGGGGGGGAGGAGGTGAGAGGAAGGGGGGGAGGAGAGAGTGAGGTGGGGGGAGGGAGGAGGGGGGAGGAAGTGGGAAGGAAATAGACCGAACATTTTTTTTTTAATGAAGCCCGTTGTTACGGGCTTAACGGCTAGTTTTTAATATAAATGAAAGGTTTTCATGAGAGAGGTTGTGGCCTGAAACATTTTATTTATGTATATATTTAAGGAAATATACATAAATTGTCGAAATATGTTTCATTCGTTTAACCTTTTAACCTCTGGTTTGCTAGTAGACTGAATTACTGTGTCGTGAAATTATGTTTGTCTAAAAAGTGTGTCACCAACATGAAAAGTTTGGAAAGTTCTGATGTAATGGTTTGTGAATCATAGTTCCGCTGCAGCTGGATCCATCAGTGGGTAGCTTTCTTATCAATTGATCTCTTATCCTCTTAGAGCACAACATTTTAAGCAAAAATAATTGCTTCTGTTTCCAATTTTCAGGTTATACTGAGCTGGCCATGAGCACAGTGACACAGACCCAGGCCATTCCCTACTCTGGCCCCTTCAGTCTGCTGCATTTCCAGCTTGAGAAACTGACAGGTGAGTGGTGGCTGCCAACTCTGAGTCCTTTTTTCATCTCTTGTTATGAGATGCTTCACAAGGTCTGCCTGGAAGCTCAGGATAGAGGGACAAAACTAGTTTTTGCAAGGAAAGATGTGCATGCATGCGTGTGTGTGTGTGTACACACAATCTTAGGATTATTGTTTCCCTGTACATACCAGGATCAGTCCAGACCGCTGGGTTATGCCTCCCTTCCAGCAGATGGAGTCAGGGAAAAGCTGAAAAGCACCCCCAGATAACCCAGTGTGCCACCTGTGATACTTCAGTATTTCTCTGACTCCTTCAGATGAAGGATGGCATAACCTTTGCAAAATTCTTTATTTCATTGATTAATAAGTGAAGGGGGTATCCTAACCTTAATACCTTTGACTAGATCAACTTGTAGTAAAAAAAAAAAAAAAAAGGGGAAACTGAGATCACTTTGTAATAGCAGGCAAGGCTAGGCTCCTGCCCTTGGCCTTAATACCCAGAGAATATTGACACAGCCTGGTGAGTTGGGGATTTACCAGTGGGCCAGTGTCCATCCCCCCCCCCCCCCCCCCCCCGCCAATTACAGTGCTAGAGACGTCTTAATTCCTCTGGTGGGAGCTACAAATTGCATATTAAGCCCAGGGACATACATTCCCCTGGTTGAGTACTCTGAAAAAAAAAAAAAATAAATGCATAAATAAAAGACAAAGGATAAGCCTTTTAAACAGAGCGAGCCTGCTGAAATCTCCCGGGGCTCCGGAGGGTGTGAATTGCTTCACTCAGCTGATTTTCTACTTATGGCTTAGATTGCCATGCTGCGAGGATCGCGATGTGCAGCGTGTGGAAAGCCAGCAGCGCGGCTCTCTCGCGAAGGCCTCTGCTCCCACTGTATCCTCGGGGGCGAGGGGCCTTTGCAGCTGCCGATTGCAGGGAAAAGATCAGCGTTGCCGCGATCATGCGGCTTAGGCCGCAGTCAGACAGTTCACAAGGAGAGGCCTGCCCCGTCCCCGACAAGCACGGGAACGGCGGCCATTTTGCCTGATTCGGGCCCCGATGCTGCGCAGGGCTCAGATGCTCAGGGGGAGGGGATTTCCCGCCAATTTCTCCGCCTACGTTAAGCCCCCAAAGGCCTCGCAATTTGGGACATGATTCTTCTTCTCCTGCCGTGCCTCCAGGGGGGCCCTTAAAGAGACAGCACCAATTTTCTTCTCAGTTTATTTTACTGCTTCATAAAGCTTATATGGAGGCTGAGGCAGACTTGGATGGGCAATAT